>NC_056737.1:182311147-182683647 GCF_019279795.1 Protopterus annectens | reverse complement strand
TAATTGAAGGCCAAGACTTGGGCTATACTGTATTGCATACTTACAGTATGCAATATGTGGTACATCAGCTAGGCCTATTTCCTAAAGAGTACACACATAAGATACAGATGATTAAATTATGCAGGTGAGGTCATTTGGAATTCTAAAATATATGCATATGTTATAATATGTATGAATAAAGAACAGATCTATGATGGTGCTTTTATATATAAAGCTAGTACACAGTGATTTAAAATGTTATTATTGTAACTAAATCAGTGCATTGAATAAATAAAGTTGTTTCAACAGAAGTGAAACTTGAAAAGCACTGTCCCCTTCTGCATGCTCTGGCTCATTCTTTGCTGGTTACATTTTTTTTCCTTATCAGCCTGTTCTTTATCCAAAAATGTTTTAATTCTCCACAAAAAAAATTGAAGATAGCTAGGTATAACAACTTATCTGAAGTAGTTAACTTCATTTGATCATCAACCTGTGGGTTTCGGATCTGACACGGATCCGATCTGGCAGCTTCCCAGGCTAAAGATCTGAGCTCCAAGCTCCTCTCCCTTACTACACTGCAACCTCCTTCCAATCCTCAGATCTCGTTTGCCGCAGCTTCGCCAAGATGTGATCTCTGAGCTCCAGGCAGGTAGAGTGGGATTTTTGATCAAACTTTAGCTGTGCGCTTTGTTAGTGTGTGTGTGAGTAGTTAGGTTTTTTTTCCCTTGTTCTCCCTCAGGTTTACTGCAAAAAAAAAAAAAGAAAGTTTAAAGTTGTAGAATTTTTCCCCTAGTGTAGGCGCTTCACCTTCCCGCCCTTGGCATGTGTGTTCATGTGCGTTAGTGTTGGGTGGCTATGTTGGAATCTCAAAAGCCGACTTCTCCTAAATGCACAGAGTCTGTCCATAAGCTGTCACCAGCCAATGGTCACACTTTGTGCGTGGTGTGTTTAGGGGTTCCCCATCTTACTTCGGGCTGCAAGATCTGTGTAGCCTTCAACCCCCTGCAGGGCCAAGCTGATTCTGGCTGGTCTTCTTCCAGCAAAACCAGCGGCATCTTCCTATTCTTCAGCCACGGCTTCTGGTCCTCCTCCCCTGTCCGGGACTCCCACTCCCACTTCAAAACAGGGTGATAGAGAGGCCAGGAAGGAGAAGCACAAAGAGAAAGATAGAGAAAGAGAAAAAGTGAGAGATAGAGACAAGGAGAGGGATCGCAAGAGACCAGCGTACTCTGATCCGTCGCCCCCCCCCCCTCCACTGCTAAAGTGGTTTCCATGCCTGAAAAAGTTAGTAGGCCGTCTTCCCCTTGGCTCCGTTCTCCAAGTCCGGTGTCTGTGACATCCTCCAGATCCACGAGGAGCCTCTCTGAAGCTGACATGGACCAGTTGCTGGCTCCGCCTCCCACCTGAGCCAGGAGTTTGGCTCCGATGTTCACCCCAATAGCTCCTTCTCCGATCCATCCCCGGGTTTCAGAGTCCCTGGGTCCAAGGAGCCCTGAAGTCAGGGAGTCTGCTCCGATGGTTCTTCCAACCTCGACGCCGACCATGCCCTCGAGTTTGTCGGATCCTATGTTGGATCCGAGCTCTCGAAGCCGAGATCTGGGTGTCGGATCCGAGGTGATGAGTGTGTCATCGGCTCCATTGTGGTCGGGGCATACCATCCCTCTGGGTCTTGCTGTTCCGGGCTCTGCTCCGAACTCCTTGTCTGATCCAAGGGGCATGGCTACTCGTTCCACCAGTTTCAGGGAAGCCGGGTCCCCTTTGGTCTTCGTTGTGGAGAGGGTACTCTCAGGAGGATCGAGATCCCTCACTCTTTCCTCAGAGTCCACCCCTGCTCCCTTGCAGTTGAGTATGTCTTCTATCATTCAGTCCTCCCAGGGACAGCCTGTGTCTGAGATGCCCCAGATGGTTCCCCTCGAGGAATATGAAACTGTTTGTGAGCCCTCGCCGGAGAGTCCCCCCGAGGAGGTCCGTCAGAAATGCAGTCGGGGGGCGTTTTTCGAAGCACCTAGCTCAATGGGAGTCCATAACATTAGACTGCTGGGTGCTTCAAATAATATCCAGAGGTTATTCCATTCCCTTCATAAATAGTCCCTTAACCACAAGGCGCCTCCCAGACGTCTCAACCTCTCAAAGGGAGGCGGCAGCTTTGGAAATAGAAAAGCTGCTAGACAAAAGAGCAATCCAGCCTGTTCCCTCAGACCAGTCCGGATCAGGCATCTATTTCAGGTTCTTCTTGGTGCCAAAAAAGATGGGGGACTTGTGGCCGATTCTCAACCTAGCCATAATGAACCTATCCATTGCCAAGGAGAAGTTCCGGATGGTCACATTACAATCCATCCTACAGTTCTTGCAGGAGGAAGACTGGATGTGCTTGTTAGACCTCAAGGGATGCGTGCAACCATATCCTGATGGACAGGCAATCCATGAGGTTCCTCCTATTTCGGGTAGGAGCCAGTCACTACCAGTTCAGGGTCCTACCCTTCAGTCTCACCACAGCCCCCAGGGTGTTTACCAAGGTCATGGCAGTTGTAGCGGCCCACCTGAGGCTTCAGAGCATTCAGGTCTTCCCATACCTGGACGATTGGCACCTCACCGCCCCCACCAGGCATCAACTTGTGCTAGCCAGAAATTCCTTTCTTCAGTTGTTGAACCTTCTGGGTATTACAATAAACCTTACAAAGTCCTCTCTTCAGCCTGTTCAGATTCTGGACTTCATAGGGGCAAGAATAGATTCTCTTCAGGCCAGGATATTTTTGACCCCAGACAGACTTCGGAACCTGACCCTTCATGTCTTGGCACTTCCTCAGACTCCTTTACCCCCAGCAGAGTTAGTACTGAGAGCCTTAGGGTCCATGGCAGCAGCTATAAATCTGGTTCCCTGTGCACGTCTGCATATGAGAGTGTTACAGTGGACATTACAAGTTCTGTGGTCTCTGTTATACCAGCACCTAGACTTCACAATTCCTCTAAGCAAGGTGTGAAAGCTTCTCTCATGTGGTGGCTTCAATCCCAGGATCTGCGAGAAGGACGCTCCTTTGTTACGCCTCCTCCCCAAGCCACGGTGACCATGGACACCTCCCGTCTAGGGTGGGGGGAGCATTGCTCAGGCAGGACTGTCCAAGGCACGTGG
Organism: Protopterus annectens; assembly: GCF_019279795.1. Taxonomy (NCBI): domain Eukaryota; kingdom Metazoa; phylum Chordata; order Ceratodontiformes; family Protopteridae; genus Protopterus; species Protopterus annectens. Next base: position 182,680,538 of record NC_056737.1, on the reverse strand, counting down.
ACCCCAAACGAGACCATTCTGCATATCAGTGTTCTGGAGATGAGAGCAGTCCTTTTTAGCGTTGCAGACCTTTCATGCTTCTCTTCCTCTGGGAACTATTGCGATGTCAGTGGTCTGGTATATCAACAAACAGGGGGGAACCAGGTCCTACCCACTTTGTCGAGAGGCCATGAGAGTGTGGGAATGGGCGAGCTCCACCAACCGTTTTCTGATAGCAACACACATCCCGGGTCGGTCCAACATTTTGGCGGACAAACTGAGCAGGACTATCCTTTTGCCCTACGAGTGGTCTCTGAACCCTTTGTAGCGGAACAGGTCTTCCTCAAGTGGGGTCAGCCTTGCTGCGATCTCTTCGCATCGCCGTCAAACAGAAGTGCAGTGAGTTTTTCACTGATTCCCCCATGGGGGAAACCCCTAGAGACGCCCTTGTCCATGCTTGGCCACCTGGTCTTCCTTATGCGTACCTCCGCTTCCTCTCATGACAGAATTCTTATAGAAACCTCGATGGCTGGGGAGCAGGATTATTCTCATAACTGGCCTCGTCAGATTTTGTTTCCCTGCCTACGGGCTCATCTAGTAGCTCCATCCTGGATATTGGATCCCATTCTGGATCTCATTTGTCATCCCTCGGGAATTCCTCCACCGAATCTGGACAGCCTCAAGCTTACTGCTTGGTTGCTCCAGTTCCATTAATTGCCAGGAGACTCGGTCTTTCTTCCCCCGTTAAGTCCATATTGGTTGGTGGTGGCGCACAAATCCTCGACCAGGAAGGTGTACCGTAGTAAATGGAAGCATTTTTCCATTTGGGCTTCTCAGAGAAATTTGGATCCCTTTACTGCTGCTGTTCCAGTGGTGGTAGATTTTTTGTCTCAAATTTTCCAGCAGGGGGCCAGCTCTTCCACACTGAAAGACCAGCTGGCGGCTATATCCCATTTCCATGTAGGAGAAAATTCGGGTTCTCTAGCTACTGCCAGAATTTGTGAGACGTTTATCAAAGGTACTTTTTTACTGAGACCTCCTATTAAGCATCCTTCTCCTCCGTGGGATTTGACCTTGGTTCTTCAGGCCTTAGTTGCACCTCCATTCGAACCCGCAGCATCAGTTGATTTGAAATTCTGTCATGGAAGACAGCTTTCCTGGTGGCTATCACTTTGGCCAGAAGAGTGTCGGAGCTTCAGGCCTTATGTATGAAACCCCCATACTTAGTTTTTCATGAGGATAGGGTGTCTCTCAAGACTAACCCTTGTTTCCTTCCTAAAGTTACTTCGGAGTCTAACATTAATCAGTCTATTAATCTTCCAGTATTCTTCCCTAACTTTCAAAATAAAGGGGAATACAAACTTCATTTGCTGGACATTCACAGACAGTTACGCTTTTACTTACATAGGTCTAAATCCTTCTGTAAGTCTGATCAGGTTTTTGTTTCCTTTGCTAAACCTTTTTTTGGGGAAACCAGTTTGGAAGGTGACTCTTGCTAGATGGATCTCACTTTGTATATTACAGGCATACAAGGAACATGGATTACCAGAACCAGACAGGGTTCATGCTCGCTCTACTCGTTCTATGGCTACTTCTGCTGCATTTTGGTCCAGAGTTTCCCTGGATGACATTTGTTCAACGGCTACTTGGGCTTCCTCTCACACTTTTATTACTCATTATAAACTAGATATGGTGTCTAGAGGAAGGACTTCTTTTGGTTCTGTAGTGCTCTGGAATATCCTTCCTTAAGGACCTCCCAAGATTTTTGGTAACTGGGGACTCTGTCCCACAGGTTGATGATCAAATGAAGTTAACTACTTCAGATAAAGAAGTTATCTTCTAAAACGCAGCTTTTCAGCGCGTCTGTGGATCCCTAGTAATATCTGTATTGCTTACTGTACTTATTTCCTTGTTTCACTTGAAAGAAAGTTACTGTTTGTCGTTTTTGCATTTAAGTTACCTGTAACACATTGCATTTAAGTTACCTGGCACTTGCTCACTAAGTCATCACTAAAAAATTAAAAGCACTACACCCTCACAAACTCCCCTTGAGTACCTTGTTCCCCACTGGCCCTTTTTTTCAATTATAAAGGAATTCCCAATACTATTCTAGCATGTCCAAAGGTCAGTTGTCAATCTCCTCTCCGGTCCAGCCGGTGAATCTGGGAATCTTGAGGCAATGTTACAACTGCCTCGTACACAGACAATCCTCTCCTCCTCCCAACAAATTCCAACACATGTGAGAGATGCAACCATATAGCCAAACTGGAGGCTAAGCTCTCTCAACTCAGTACTGGCGTAACCAGTCAGGAGGAGAAGGAAACCACAGTCACTACAATTCCAGTCTCACATAGACCTACCACGACAGCAAACCAAACACATAAACACACAAAAACATACTCGGAGGCTCTAAATAAAAATCTGCCTAAGCAGCAGAGACCTCCAAAACCGCTACCCCAAAACAAAACACGTGCAACACATAGCTCACAAAGCCAGTGTGCCGAACAGTCACAGCCCTTAAGGCTAAACAACACACCTGATACACTTGTAATAGGTGACTCTATCGTCAGGCACACTGACGTCCCGCTCACCAGGCTGAACAAGGAGAAGGTCACTGTGAGTTGCCTGTCGGGCGCTAGGATCCGCCACATAACACAAGCACTCAGGTCACTCCAAGGCAAGTACAAATATGACTCAGTCATTGTCCATGCTGGTGTGAATGACCTGAGATGTACCTCCCTGGACTACATGAAAAGAGACATAGAGGAGCTCTCTGAGCATGTAGCCCAGGCCGGTATGACCCTGACCTTGAGTAGCATCTTACCCTCACCAAGAATGATGCCACAATATGAAGACAAGATGATCAATTTCAACAATTGGCTTAAGTATTGGTGTCATTCAAAGGGGATCCAATGCCTGTCAGCCTGGGATGACATGTTTGACAAGCCACAATGCTTCGCTAGGGACGGCTTGCACCTGTCACCCCTGGGCTTTTGGATATTGGCAAAGGCTCTTGCTACCCCCATAGTGCCTTTTTTAGGCAAGGCTCAAAAGACAAACCCACCTCCATAGGTATCACAAGGGATAAGAAACTAAGAGTAATGCTACTCAACGCCAGAAGTCTAAACCTCAAGATGCACACTCGAAACTCTCCTTAGCATGGAGAACATTGATATCTGTGCAGTAACAGAAACCTGATTCAAGGCTCCCGAGAGCACCCCAGCACTACCAGGTTATACCTCATACCATGCTTTTAGGCCCCAAAACTTGGACCGAACCACAAAAGAAGGGGGAGTATCAATATTCGTCAAAGATACCCACACCTCCAGGTTGGTGGCACAGCACGAAGCATCAGAGACTATCCATGTGCAACTAACAGTGGGTAAAACTGCCTTCCAGTTTATAGCCTGCTACAGACCACCCTCCCAAACCCAGGAACCCCACTCGGCCTTCCTGAGAACACTGGAAAATATGAAGGTTTCTCCAAACACCATTATATTGGGCGACTTCAACTACCCAAACATAGACTGGGAGCATTACTCTAGCTCCAACACCCTAGCCCAAAGGTTCCTAGAATTTATAAACTCAAATGCTATGGAACAACTTGTTACCACTCCCACAAGAGGGGAAAACATACTAAACCTGATCATCACCAACATGGGGACTCTATGCTCCAGACCAGAAGTGTATCCCTCACTGGTAAGATCAGACCATAAACTAATCTCACTGGATATTCACATCCCGACCCCACCCCCTGCCCAGAAAACCATAGTAAAAAACTTCTCTAAAGCAAATTTCACACTCCTCAAAACTGAGGTGGAATCCTTCAAAGCCCCCCGGGCCTGTGGAAAATACGGCCCAGACCGCAGAATCCTTTATAAACACATTCTGTGAACACCTTCAGGAATGCATGGATCATGCAATCCCAAATAAAACCAAGACCCAATCCTCCAAAGGCAGACGTCCTGTCTGGTGGACCCCAGCCATAAACAAACTAAGTAGGAGGAAGCTACTACTTGATAGAGCAAAATCCCAAAAAGGGAAGGCATCTCTGATCAGTATTAGCAAAAAACAATGGGCACTCATAAAATCGTCTAAGGCCAGCTTTGAGAGAAAAATTGCACAGGACACTAAGGATAATCACAAGGCTTTCTTTAGTTATGTTAGGAACCTGGTTGGGAATTCCCAGATATGTTCAGAATTAGTCCAAAATGACAAAAAATACAACAAACCCACAGACATTGCCAACATCCTAGCTGACAGGTTCAGCGCAAACTTCTCTCCCCCCGTCCCCACCAAAAGGGCAAATATCTATCCCAGCAGAGTGCTGCCCCCCTGACATCTCAGATGCTCAGGTAAGAGCCGCCCTCTCCAAAGCAAAAAAACACAGCATCAATGGGACCAGACAGTGTCTTGGGCTGGGTCCTACATGAACTCCAAGAAGAGCTAAACCCAAACATAAAACTACTGTTCAATTTCAGCCTTACTACAGGATATGTACTCAGAGTGGCGTACAGCAACAGTGGTCCCTCTCCACAAAGGTGGTGCCTCAACGGATCCTGGAAACTATCGCCCCATAAGCCTGACTAGCTTGGTCTGCAAAGCTATGGAAAGGATCATCATGGACCTCATAAATAAAGATATTGGGGACCTACAGACACTGGATCCTACCTAGTTCGGCTTTGTTAAGGGCAGATCCTGCCTCTTAAAACTGGTTGATTTCTTTGAAACAGTCACCAAGGCCATTGACAAGGGGAAGGTGGTCCACACAGCCTACCTGGACCTCGCAAAAGCCTTCGATACAATTCCCCACTCGGGCATTATAGATAAGATCACCAGCTTAAATATAAACCCCTATGTCACTAGATGGGTTGCAAACTGGCTCAAGGACAGAACCCACATGGTTAGAATGGCTGGAGCCATGTCAGACTCCAAACCAGTTACAAGTGGCGTCCCACAAGGCTCAGTCCTGGGACCTTTCTTGTTCGGTATATATTTTTCGGAGGTACATGCCAACACGGAAGGACTGTGGCTGACCAAGTTCCCAGATGACTGCAAACTGGGCGCCATAATCGACTCTCCAGCTGACACAAGCATCCTCCAAAAGGGCCTCATAGAAACAGACAACTGGTGCCAGAGCCATGGCCTCAAGCTAAACGCCAAAAAGTGTATAGTCATCCCCTTTGGCAAAAACAAAGTGCCCACAAATTACCACATAGGTGGTAATCCATTAAGTACAGAAGAAGTAATTAGGGACCTGGGGACCCAAGTTGATAGCAATCTCTCATTTGACAACCACGTGGCTAAAGTGGTTAGAAGAACCTTTTATATAGCCCACCTAATCATGAAGGGATTCACATCTAGATCAGGGGAGGTCATCGTGCCTCTTTACTCATCCCTCATCAGGCCCATAATTGAGTACAATGCCCCTTTTGGGATGTACCTTACCAGACACCTGCAAGCAACTGGAAAGACCCCAAAAGTACCTCACCAAGAGGATCAAAGGGCTCAAACAGATGCCATATGCTGCCCGGTTAAAGAAACTCCAGCTCTACTCAGTGACATACCGCCTGCTCAGAGGCGATCTGTGCCTGACGTATAAAGCCATGTCCAACCCGGAATTAATGGACATGCTGCACCTCAGAAAATCCAAATCCCATCGAGCTACACACTCAAGAGACTTGAACCTCAGCAATGAAATAAATAGGACATGCTGGAGGGACAGATTCATAACCCAGAGGCTTCCTTCACTCTGGAATAAAATCCCAGTCCAGGTTAGGCAGAGTCCCTCATTGACTCTCTTCAAGAGGAATCTTGATGAGTGGATGGGAGATAGTAGGTTTACCCCGGGTATCACTTCTGTATCACTGTTAGACAGAGGCACAGTATACTAACCTCGAAAAAGGCCATAGCAAAATTCATTTAAAATGGGTGGTGAAAGCCAAACACACTCTGGCTAGGCTTATAAATGCCCTAGGGCAGATAGCCTAGTATGAACCTATGAACCTATGTACTCACCATAACGTTCCATCTGAGTAGTTAGACTTCATTTATCAGCAATCTTCCCTCCCTCCTTCCCCTTGACCTTGGTGGTTTAATTCTGTGTTTTGGGCTCGGTGTCCTAGGTCTGGTGAGCCTAGTTTAGGTATTCTGGTCAGGTTATGTCTCTTAGGTTGTTGTGTGTCACGCAGTGGGTGGCAAACCCAATCTGAGGATTAGAAGGATGTTGCAGTGTAGTATGTGTAAGGGGGAGGAGCTTGGAGCTCGGATCTTTAGCTTGGGAAGCTGCTGGCTTGGATCCATATCGGATCAGAAGCCCACAGGTTGCTGGCAAATGAAGTCTAACTACTCAGATGGAACGTTATGGTGAGTACATAACTATATCATACCTGCCTCTTGGTATCCCCTGATTATCAGGGAAAAAATTGCTTCTGTTCTTGGTGGACAGAGAATAATCATTTTCCACAAACAATTTGGTGTCCCCAATTTTTGATTTTCCCATCTGCTACAGTTTTGTTAAAAGCACTTTCTGCAGTATGATGCATCTTTACTAATGTAGGTCTTGGCTGCTCTCTCTTGGCCAGATTTGGAGTATTCAAATGATGTGCCCTCTAAATTAATAAATTCTGCTATGGAACACCAGTCCAGTTGCATATTTCTTATCTTCTGTTTCTCCCAGACCATGTTTAGCCACTGATACTAGTGGAATTTATTAGTGACCACATCAGCTCATTACTGTGCGACAAGTCACAGTGTGCACTTGGATTACTGTCTAGTTCTGCAAGCAGCCTGTAGCTGATGTATGCTGCTCATAAGTTCACAGTTGCCATCTTGCTAGTAAGCACCCTTTTCTTGCACAGTGGCTCAAGCTACAACCATTCTCATCTAATTTTTCTTTCATTTTTACTACTTGTAGTAGTTTACAGTGCGCCTTCCTCCTTATATCATCTCATTTAGGTGCACAAAGTTATTCTGTGTTAGTGAATTTCTTCATTAGATATCCCACTTAGTTTATTAAACTAAATTTCCTGAATTACTGGATAAAAATGAAGTCATTCCGCTTGTTTCCCTTCTGTTGCCAGCGTCTAAGCACTTGGTATCCTGACAAAGATAATGAACTCTTACATATATATAATTCTCTCTGTGAGAGATGCAAATATTCAACTAATCTGGAGGCTTCCCTGTAGCAAAAACACTGACTGTATTTCTGTGGATGTTAGAAGAGAAGAGCATGATAAAGATCTGGAAGATTTTGTGTAATAGTATTTTAAAAGGCGGGGAAGCACCAGCATCTTGGTAGAAAGTTGTGGCTGTATTACCTAAACATGGTAAACACCTGTCAGGCCCAGCTTCATGTAGATCCATTTCAATTTTAAACCATGTCTATACTAGCTAAAGGAATGATGAAAAGATGATGAAGCAGAGGGAGTTCAAGAAATAAGGCGAGAGTGGGGTTTTAGATGCAGGTCCTTAATGAGATTAGTAACAACTATGCATAATGTTTTATTCTTAAAATTGCAGACAGTATTCTAAGATCTTACTAATCCAACAGGAGAATGGAGAAAGGAGATTTTGCCAGTAGAAATGACTGCAAGAGGGGCTGGAATTTACTGAAGAAATCTGGTGAAGGAACCAAGGTGTTTGGAGTAAGTAACTAGAGTGAGAAAGATAACAGAATGGTATGAAGCCAAAAGGAAGTTTGGACTGCATGTTAGAGAATGCTTTCCCTACCAGGAACTGATATCGGAGTACAGGCAAATTGAAGGGGACAGGAGAGTCCTTAGTGTCATCAGAGAAAATTATAAAGGATTTTAAGGAGAGACTGGAAACACCTTTATTAAATTAAAGGCAGACACACATACATTAATAGAAATGAAAGCAAACCATATTAACATTTTTTCCATTTACATGCATTATACTTTTTGTTTTCTTTATAACAAAAATGCAAGTAGGTCATCTGTAGCAGAGTGGTATTCTTGTTAGGCTCTCCAAACCCATACAAGGAGCTTATACTTGTCAGGACTAAAATAAGCAGAGAAAGGTGAGCCTGTAAGGTTCAGTTATCGTTGGTGATACCAGCAGTGATACTTAATTGTAATCTGAATGACCTGTAGGCTATACGTCTAGCTTCAACTTAAGGTATTCATGACCACTAATGGTCATAGAACCTTACAGGCTCACTTTCGTCTTTCTTTATAACAACTGTCATTCAGTCCAGCATTTTGTAAATTGCTTATTTCCTGTCTTCTCCTAAACTTCACTTCTCCTCTTCCTCCTCCTAAAAATTATTTTCCATGTATTATTCCACCAAATTTGATTTATTTCTAGTAATTTGATCCTTCTGTTTTCTAAAGATCTCACTTCCAGTTCTTTAATCTCTTTTACAGTCTTCAGTACTTCAAATACACTTGGTTTAGATTTCCATTTTCAAGTAATTGCTTTTTTGTGCCAATCAAAATCATTCAAACTCTTTTGACCAGAATGGCGTCTGCTATGAATCACTAATCTGTTTAATTCTTGCAGCATTATATTTCTAAAGGTGTCCCTCTAGATTTGTGTTACTAGATAGCCAGTAAACATTTCAGTTGCTGTACCTGTTTTTAAAATGCAATAGTCTGCCATAAGAAAAGTATTTTTAATCTATACTTATAAATTCTCATCTTACCATATCCCAATAAATATGGTATTGCTGAACCAATTAGTGTGTGGGTATATAATTTAGGGCTGTAGCCTTTGTTTTATCTTTATTAATTTTATATCCTAAAAAGACTTGAAACTGTCACAAAAATGTATCACACCACCAAAAGTCCTTTTTTGGATTTATGAAATACAAAATATCATCTACAAATATAGCTGGCTTTTCTTGATCACCATACCAATTATGTTCTTGTATTTCTGAGTCCCTTATTTTCTTTGCCAGTGTCTATAAATGTAAAGCAAATAACAAAGGGGAAAGAATGCACCCCTCTCTGGTTCTTCTGCTCAGACACAACTTAATCAGAAAGGAACAGTCTCACTGTAATTCTTGCATTCAATTCTTCATATATCCACCCAGTTAACCTTATTATTGTATCAGGGAATGCATATTCTTCCATTGCCCTACTCGTAACATATCAACCTACTCAGTTGAATGCTTTTTGTGCATGAAGACCCACAACAACAGTAGTATTTTCTTACATACTCCTTCCCTCTGGATCATCATCATTCTGTTCTCTCCACAAAACCACATTGACCCATAGCTATCAATTTTGGCAACACCTTTGCCATTCCTTTAGCTTGTATAGACATAAACACTTTATAATTGTGGTTTAAATTTGAAATAAGTTTGTGAAGCTGGAAGTAATGGGGATATCAGGTTTATTTGAAGCAGCGCTATAGAAAATATATAAAGTGGCACAAAGAGTGAAAAAGCAGACTATGAATGACCAATTTGCAGCGACAGACAAAGAATATAAGTTAAGTAGAATAAAATGTACTATTCACTGTGGCACAATTTGGATTATTGGTTTGGAATATAAATGGAATAAAACAAGGACAAACTCCAAACCAGTGAAATGCAAATAAGGCCAAAAACAGTGGTTTCACCAAGCCAAAATGAACAAGTAGTTGAATATATCCTTATAAAAATCCTTGTTTATTAGTGCTTTCGTCCAACTCCAAGTGAACTTCTTGAGATAATACAAAAAAGCATGTAAGCTTTGCTTAAATGCTTCCTGTAACTAAAGTTCAACAAATTAAAAAACACCAATAGAACCATCCCCTTCTTGTTAAAGCCACAACATATAAATATAGCATGTACACATGTAAAAAATACAATAGTAATGTTTAAAAATTACAAAAAACTACATATTCAAACTCTATGAACTTAAAATATATGCGGTCAATACAACCCTATCTGTTTAAAGCTTTCATTTTGAGAATACAGGCAATTGAACAAGTTTCATTCAAACCTGGCCTTTTAAATGCATCCAACCGCAACTGCGATAGTAATTCTTTCTCCAACACTAATTCTGAAGAACCCCCTCTTAGCCCTGTTATCACCTTATCAATGGCCATATATTTAAAATTATGGTCCGAATTGGCCCTAACTGTAATAGTAAAGGAGTGGTCTACACAACTATTTGTCAGACGTGGGGTATATTATATAGGAAAAAACGATAGGAGGTTACATGATAGAATTTACAAGCATGAATATGCCATAAAAAAAAGTTCAGGTGACGAATGCTTTAGCTAAACATATTAGGGACAATTCGGACCATGATTTTATGTTATAAGTATTTATACTGGTGATCCACAAGAGAGGCTTTTTTTTTAAACACACCTTTATTGAATTATCACTTGTGACATGGATAGTTTTATAGTTATACAAAAATAATCAAACCTTATTACCAAATTAATATTAATAAATGTTATACTTGACATACTTTGCTATTTAGCATATAACCTAAGCAACATTACATAAATTATTCAAATCCTGCCCCTTTTTTTTTTTTAAACAAGAAACATCTCTTACGACATAAGCAATCATACATTTATACAAATTAAAACAAATCACACTGACATAATCCTAGTTGCCAGCATTTTACATCACAAACCATACCGATGCACTCCCAGTTGCAAACATTATGCATCACTTATAATCTACCCAGTCATTTTCAGTCAAATATTACATAGCTCATGTAAGTCCTGCCTTCTTTTAATCCTCATTCCTCCCCTGTATGTATTGTTCCCACAATTCCCATTTGTTCCTGTGTAGTTTGCTCCTACCCTTTTATAAAGATCTCAATTCCAGTTGTTTTATCTCTGTTACTATATCACCATTTCTAGTATAGTTGGTTTAGATTTCGATTTCCATTTTCTGGTAATTGCTTTTTTGGCAGTCACCATAATTAGACACAGCAACTCCTTACCATGTCTAGACATATCTACTAAAATGCGCAGGAAAGATTGTAGGACGAATAATATTCTCCATCACTCTAGCATGCATCCCAGGCATGTTATGATGAATGTAGTTAAGAATCAAGTTCCACGGTGTAAGAGACTTCACACTGATAGTGCTGACTACACTGCTGCAGTCAAGGGTCTTATATCAGATCTTTTAGACAGAGGGTATAAGAGGTTTGACATAGCTAGTGCAATAGAGGAGGTTAATTCCTCTGATATTTGTAAGACCAAGCCCTATTTTTCTGATAGCTGTAAAGTTGAAGGACAAAGTTCAGGATGGACAGATAGTCAACCTGTGAATAGATTGTGCCTGACTTATTCTAATAATGTCAATGTGACATGTGATATTATTAAAACGAATTGGCCCATTTTATTGATCGATCCAAGTATCAACCGGATGTTAGGAGCTTATCCTAGTTTTAGCTTCAAGAATAATAATAACATGTCTATGTAAACATTTCCAGCTAAAAATCCTAAATCTTCTCGATTTTTGTTGCATATTTGGGAGACATACATATATCCTCCCATTGTTTCTTTGTGAATTGCTTATCCAGTCTCTCTTCCCAATCCTTTCTAACCTTCTCTGATTTATTCTTATAGTTATCATGCAATGTTTTATATGCTGTACTAATTATTCCTTTTATAATTGCAGCTTCTGTTCTAGATTCTACCAAAAACTCCACCAGTGCTGGTCTCTCGTTTCGGACCCCCTGTTTCTTTCTCTTTTCCTATAGACTGATATCAGTCCTTGATAGGAAGGCAGTCTGTAAACTGCAGTCCAAGTAAATTCTTGGCCTTTTCCCATTCTATTACCGTTCCCTCTCTAGTTATTTGCTCCCAGTACCTTGGTTCCTTTTCGTGTTTTCTCCAATAAATTCCAGCTTTCTCTTGCCTATTGTCTGTATCCCTAATTGCAGCTATCCCTATTGGCAGAATCTCCTTTTTGCATTCCCGCATTGGCTTAGTTCTTAGAATACTTTCTGTTACTTTATGGATGTAATATTCTGTATGATTATTGTTGTTCTCCTTAAAGGTATGCATCCAAAATCCCAGTATCTCCTTGTTTCTTGAGCTCCCCCCCCCGTTTCAGCATCATCCCTTTCCACTTTGAATTATAGTTTTCTGCTTGTGCTATGTATGCCTTAACTGTGTAGCTCTGAAATACTCTTACAAATTGGGTAATCTCACTCCGCCCTGTTCTACTGGAAGAATCAGTTTATCCCACTTGACTCTTGATGTCTTCCCCTCCCAGATAAAGTCCTCCATCTCTTTATTAATTGCTATCCACAACTTCTCCTCAGCTTAATAAAAGTATGCCTGACCTGTGTTTAAGACTAAAAACATTTTGACTGCTTGTATCTTGCTATCCGTAACCATATAACAAAGCTGCCAATTTTTCAGTTTTTGTATTTTATTTAATCTCTTCCCACATATCCTTATTGTAGCTGGCACACCAGAATCATTTTTAATCCATACTCCCAAATATTTTCTTTTATCATGTCCCCATAAATATGGACATTTCTGAACCAATTCATGGTTGGGGTACTTAATTTACCACTATTGCCTTTGTTTTAGCTATATTAAGTTTGTATTCCAAAAAGATGTGAAATTGTCTCAAAATATTCCACAGCACTGTGATTTCTCTTTCTGGTTTTGTCAGGTATAAAATAATAGTATCTGCAAACAGCCAACTTTTCTTGACTACCATACCAATTATATCCTTGAATTTCTGAGTCCCTTATTTTCTTTGCCAGTGGTTCTAAATATAATGCAAATAACAAAGGGAAAAGTGGACAACCCTGCCTGGTTCCTCAGCTCAAGCAGAAATTATCAGAGAGGACCCCACCCACTTTAATTTTCGCCTTATCATTTTTTCAAGAAATGCAAATGCTTCCATTGCCCTACTCATAAAGTTCCAGCTTACTCTGTCAAATGCTTTCTCTGCATTAAGACCCACCAACAACAATGGTATCTTCTTACGTTCTGCTGTCCTGTGGATCATCAGTGTTTTGTTAATGTTGTCAAATATTTTGCCTCCCATCTACAAAACCACATTGATCCATATCTATCAATTTAGGCATTACTTATGTCATTCTTTTAGCCATTATGGACATGAACACTTTATAATCATGGTTTAGTATTGAAATGGGCCAGTATGAAGCCTGACCTGATGGATCTTTACCCTCCTTAGGTATTACAGCTACCACTGCTTTCTTCCAGGATATTGGTACTTCTCCTTCTCTTCTTAAAATGCTGTTAAACAAAACCTTCCAGATTTTAATCAGTTTTTCCCCTCCTAGCTTCCAAACTTCCATGGGAATAATATCTATTCCTGGGGACTTTCCTGTAGATTGGTTATGCATAACAATTTTTATCTCATCTCCTTCTATCCTCTTAGTAATTGAGCCTCATCTACCTCTAACCTTGGCATATTGAATTCTTCCATAAACATTTCCATTTGTATATTTTCTTGATTTCCATATTTCTCTGCTTTATGCAGACTTTCATAGAATTTCTGAAATATTTGTTATACCTCTACAGGATCTCTTGTTAACTTCCTTGTTATAGGCTTCCTAAGCTTTTTGACAGCCCTTTCTACTTTCTGTTGCCTGAGTCGTTGTGCTAAAAATGTTTGTGCTATACTATTGTTATCAAACAGCAGCAGTCTTTCTAAACTTTTGCATATTATCAAGGTAATCCATTATTTTCTGCTTAGCATTTTGCAGTTGATCATCTTCTTGTTCTATGAGATTTCCCCTATTCTGCAATACTTTAATATTTGTCAGTCCCTCTAAGTAATTATTGGTACTTCATAACCATATCTTTCTTTTCTTTTATTTCCACCCTGTTTTTAAAATGCACCTTAATTTTATCCCCCTTCCTTCCTGAATAATCTCCAGTGCCCATTCCTTAAATTCCTCTCTTTTCAGAAAATAGGTGGGAAAGTGCCAGTCTCTCATTTTTCTTTCATTACCCTTTGTTTTTATTCTAGTTATTACTTGTGCATGATCTGAAATAGTTATTGGGTACATATCAAAACCTTCAATTAAATACGCATTTTTATGAAATTTAAATTCTGTCTAGCCTATCCCACTTTTTTATATCTTGGGGAATAATATGCAAATTCACTCCAAACTCCTGTTACTGAATTCACATCTTCCATGACAAATATTTTCATGAATTTCTTCAAAAGTCTACTTTCCTTTGTTGTGCTTTCCCTTCTGGGCCTCCCCAGACACATCTTCACTGTTGAAAGTCACATTCCAGTCCCCAACTATAAGTAATATTCCTTGCTGAAAACTGATTATTTTACCCAGAATTTGTTTATGCTCTATTATAGCAGTTTTAGGTAGAGTATAAATACATGCCAATGTAATCATCCTCCTTTGCCAATAGCCCCTTAGCACTGAAAATCTGCCATTATTATCTTTGTTATCCTCTTCCATCACTAATGGAGCTCCTCTTGCAATTAACGTAAGTACCGCTCTTTTCTGTTGTCACAGGTATTCCGCTAAGTAACCATCCTGAAAACCTTTCTTTATCAAATTCATATGTTCAGTTCTTTCTAAGTACGTCTCCTGTAACATAGCTATTTGCACTCAACACTCTTTAATATAGTTCACTACTCTGTCTTTTTTGTATTTGTCTGTGAGACCATTGACATTTAAAGACATTACAAAAAGCATAATTGCATTATAAAGTTAATATTCCCACCTTTTATGTATAACACCTTTTTTGTTAAATGTCTATTTCCAGCGTTTGTGTTACAAGCATACAGTGTTTGACAGGTTGATCTTTTATGCAATTGTTTCCTGTCATATCCATTTGAGCTATGTCACATCTTACAAAACTTTTTGTTTTACTGAATATCCTCAGACAAAAAAAACGCACCAAATAACGCCCTAAAACCTGTTAATACTAACACAGAAAAGATGTACATTTTTAAATACTGAAGTTTTACCATCCTAATAGGAACAAAAGTCCCAAACTGATAGCCACACTCACAGACTTTTAACCTAAAATTAAGGTTAAACATGCTAAGACTTGTGGTGCAGCCAGTGCTTCAGCTAAGTGCTAATTGGTTTTGCTTTTCTTTATAGCTTTCCCAGCTGGAAAACCCCCTGAATGCTTTCAGAGAGCATTATGTCCTAGCCAATTTCTCTTTTCAGTTTTTTGTATTCAGCCAGTCACTCCCCACCAGCCTGTAGCCAGTTTCTCTTTGTCAGATTGTCTCCATGGAGACATGAGAACCAGGCAGCCTCTTTCTCTTTATCATATTATTTCCATGAAAACAAGAAGACCAGCTGCAGAATTGCTACTGGGTGTACACATATTTGCTAGAAAAAAGCCTCATAATATTCATTATTCCTTTTCATTTACTTCCTACTCTTAAAACTTGTTAGTCAGTCTAAGGCCCTTAATCCAGTCATTTCTCCATGCAAGAATGAGAAAAAGCACATTCGTTTTTCATTTGTCATGCTCTTTTTAACCAGGCTTTTTTCATTGCATTGCCTACATTTCTTAAAACTGAACAAGAAAAAAAGAGAGAAGGGAGAAAGAAAAGAAAAAGCAGCAGCATCTATTTACAATCCCTATTGTACTTAAAAATAACTGAGAAAATTTTACTTTACAGAATGCGAAGAAAATCATACACCACAAAAATTGTGCTAGTAAGGAAAAAAATCATTACTTACAGTTAACTTTCTCAAAAGGGCAAGTTTTTGGACTTAGTCCTAAGTTTAGTTTGGTTTGATACTAATGTTTCTTAGCTCTTATTTACATGCTTGTACAGGTTTTCTTTAACACTTCCACAAAGGCTAGAGTGTTCCCTGAGTTTGGTGGGGCTTGGAATTTAGCTATGCCATTGCTTAATAAGAGGTGGGCGGCCATGGTGGTGCAGCGGTTAGCGTTGTCACCTCACAGCAAGAGGTTCTCTGGTTCGATTCCCAGCTGGGGTGCCTGCTGTGCAGAGTCTGCATGTCCTCCCTGTGGTCACGTGGGTTTCCTCAGGTTTCCTCCCACATCCCAAAGACATGCTGTAGGTGGATTGGACACTATAAATTGGCCCTAGGTGTGAGTGCGTGCATGTGTGTGCCTTCTGTGGAAGGTTGGACGCCGGGCTGGCAACTCAACACTGTAAAACTCCACTGCCAATCATTAGCGGACAGCTGATCCGCTGTGGCGACCCCTAACCAGGAAAAGCCGAAAGAAGAAGAAGATTGCTTAATAGTAGGTATTTAACCTTGGAAATGTTCTTAAAGTTTCATGGATTTGCTTGGAATTTGGACTTTATATTTATTTCAAGGGTAACCGCTTTGTAATCTGACTAGTAAAAATATTATGGGGGGTAAAGCATGCCTCATATTTGTGAGTACCTGATCCAGGATATTTGCACCCCTAGTAGGTGTGCAGACTAGTTGCCCCAGGGGGGTTTGTGTTGCCAAAATCCAGAAATGTTTCAGCCTGCATGCTAGTGGTTCTGTAGGTATCACTGTTTATGCTGGGATACTTGAAATCACTCATGAATATGGTGTTGGGCTGAATGGTGAGTGATTCCAGAACGTTTGGGTACATGTTATGGGTATCCTGATTGATGGGGGGGGGGGGGGGGCTTACAGCTAGTAAGGATATGGTATAGAACTTTACCTAAGGTTAGTTGCATATGGAATAGCTCAAGCATGCCATATTATTTGACCAATCTGTCTACTTTTGATGTAGATTGATACACTGGCACCTCTTGTCCCTGTTTGTGTGAATAGCTGGCCTAAATGAGTGAAAAACATTACAGCCTTGCACTGCTGGGGTGTCCTCTGCAACTTTAAACAATGTCTCTGTAACTGTACAGAGTAATAGAGTAGGTATCTAGAGGGTTTAAAAAAGTAAGGGATTTGCAGAACAAAAACAAGTGGTAAACAACATATTGAAAAGTAATTAGAAGAAACTAGAATGTTTCTGTAGGAGTTTTAAAAAAACCTGAATGAACACAGTGCAATAGCTATTTGGCTATTTTATAGTAATAACCCTAGAGCAACTAAATTGTTGGATCAATGTCTGAGACAACAAAAGGTTGAAAGGATGATGACTAAAATCAAGAGTTATCAGTATGGCAGGGCAAACGTGCACCCAGGAGAAATTCTAAACGTAATGCTGAGTTATTACAGGACACTATATAAACAAGATATAGAGGTTGAGCGCAGCACGCAGGAAATAACATATTTTGGACAATTACAACATCCTTTGTTAACAGAAATTGAATAAGCAGTATTAACAGTAAAAATAAAGGAAACTAAAATTAAAGAAGCAGGTAGAAACCAGAATGTAGGGGGAAAGCCTTAATTATGGAATTTCTATAGAACTGTAGAAAAAGAAAAAAAGGCAGAAAATAAATTTGGCTAGTACTTTTCAACAATATTTTGTTTATATGGATGGACCTTTACCTTGGAAAAAAACATTAGAGGCAATTATACCAGGGTCATACAGAACTATTTCTCCTCTGAATTATGGATGTTCTTCGTGTTTCATTGTTGCAGTCATCACCTGTGGGTTATCCATGCTGTGGTAGCCCTCGGCCGGCCCGTATACCAGAGTCAATGTTTTTTTGCGTCAGCTGCAGTCGCCTGTAGTCTGACGTCAGGTCATCAGTGCTCTAAAGCAAGGCAGCCAACGTCATTACATCAGTCTTTCTTGCTGTGAAACTGATCTTAACCAAATTATTGATTTGCCAGTTTTCTTCCCCAATCACTCTAACAATCTAGAATACATGCTGCACAAACTTGATGTGCACAGACAGCTCATTTTACTTGGATAGAACAAAATATTTTAGGAAATCGGAACAGCTTTTTGTTTCCTTCTCAGATTCAAGGAAAGGTATGCCAGTGGCTAAAACAACTCTGTCTAAATGGTTATCTGACTGTATCACATTTGCTTATTCAGCTGCCAATATGCCTTTGCAACATAAAATTAAAGCTCACTCAACCAGAGCAGTTTCTATATCCTCTGCTTTTTCTGCTAGACTTCCTATTGGTAACATTTGTGCAGCAGCCACTTGGTCAAGACCTCATAACTTTTATCACTCATTGCAAAGTTGATAGGGCCTCCAGGGACAAGGCCTCCTTTGGATCCACCGTCTTGAAAAATATACTCCCATGAGCCACCCGAGATTGATGGTGCTTGGGATGCTACCCATCAGTAAGAATGAACGACGAGATAGAACAACTTCACATAAAGAAGTTATGTACTTACTATAACGTTCCATGTGAGTTGTTCATCTCGCCTTCATTCTTACGTTCTTCCCTCCTACCCCCCACCTGGGCTTTTAGAAGACCGAGATGCTAGGTCCTTCCTGTTCACTCAACCTTTTTATACTTTCTCTTATGGAGTTATGGAATGACATATGGTGTTGTTATACGTGGCAAACAAGATTTGAGGTAACTCTAGGTGCATCATGGGATAGGGACTTGTCCTTGAACTATTTGAAAACATCGAGCTTTGTAGTAGGTCGACTCGGAGCCAAGGGATCGGCTCCGAACCCATCAGTAAGAATGAAGGCGAGATGAACAACTCACATGGAACGTTATGGTAAGTACATAACTTCTTTTTAGTGAAGATGCAAAATTTTGGTTTGTAGACTTCCTCATCAAGAGATCCTGCATGGTAAAAGTAGGCACCGCCACATCTCTTATGAAAGGAGTCTCCCAGGGTTCCACTTTAGCCCCTTTTCTGTTTTCCACATTTATCAACAAACTCCCATCTGATAACCCTCAGATACTTCTAAATCTTTATGTAGATGATATGGTCATGTACAGGTCAAACAATTCCCACTCTATTATACAAAGTCATCCCTAAGATTAATTCCAAACCCTCAGCCAGTGGCTAATAGGTCAGAAGCTTCTACGCAGTCCCTCAAAAACAAAAGCAGTGCTATTTGGAACCAACAAAAAATAGCCAAAGCACCCAGCATCCATTATATTAAAGATGTTAACACTGCCACCATAGGAACTACCACATCCCTCAAAATACCATAGCATTTGGCTAGAGCAGTCTCTTAACTTTCAACTACACATTTGAAACACCCGCAAAAAAGATCGACACACTAATTCCAAAAAGTAAACTTTGTTGCACTGACCATACATTCTCCATCCTAGCACCTGAACTATGGGATTCAGTTCATCTCTCATCCGGAGATGTCCAGAAGTACTTGGACTTCAGAACACCTTTTCATACAAAAAGTGCAGCCGCACTCACTCAGGTAATATTGAAGATGTTAACACTGCCACCATAGGAACTACCACATCCCTCAAAATACCATAGCATTTGGCTAGAACAGTCTATTAACTTTCAACTACACATTTGAAACACCCGCAAAAAGATCGACGCACTACTATTCTAGGCAAATAAGCTGTCATTTCATCTGTCCAAGCCAGGTAAAGCTGCCATAGGCAAAGGAATACTCTCACTTCAACTCAAATGTGGACTACCCATTATAGCTGCAGCCTCAAAGAAAAATGCCACTATCTAGCAAGCCATCTCCAGTAAAACATGCCAGTTCAGTACTAACTCTCCCAATAATGAAACCCACTGCGTAATTCTTGCTAAAGCTAAATGGCTGCCAGAACATTTGAGAGTCATCCTCCTACTAGGATCACTAATTCACAAAGCCTTTTCTCCTGAGGCATTGCCTTCTCTCACTCATAAACTTTTCACCAATACCCCCACATATAATCTCAGGGATATCTCTCATTCTCAACCCGCCCTACTAATTCCAAAAAGTAAACTTTGTTGCACTGACCATACATTCTCCATCCTAGCACCTGAACTATGGGATTCAGTTCATCTCTCATTCAGAGATGTCCAGAAGTACTTGGACTTCAGAACACCTTTTCATACAAAAAGTGCAGCCGCACTCACTCAGGTCATGTTACATGAACCCTGCAACTCTGTCATGTTTCCTTTTATCCCCATTTTCATCCATCCTTATCTCATCCAGTTATCCCTTTACATACTGCTTCTCATTCATCCTACTTCCCACTTTTCTTTGCATCTCTCTCACACTTCTTCTTGCTCTTCCCCCTGCATGTCGCTCACCTTGATATCCTTTCTTGCAACTATTCTCACTTGCCTCTTTTAATATCTTCATACCTCTCTATATAATGATATGCTGCCATCCCTGTTGCATAAGCCATCTCAGTCATGGCTACATGTTATCCATAAAGCTCTGCTAAGCAAAGTTCCTTTTTCCATTTATGTTTTGACATTAACTGCTTCTTGAACTAAATGTAGCATATTCTTGGATCTGTAAATATGTATGCATGTGTGTGTGTGTGTGCATATATATATATATATATATATATATATATATATATATGTTTTAGCATATCACTGTATTTGTAAATCTGATTTGTTCATATTTTATGTGATCCTATTCACTTGGGCTGTGCCTGCAAGTGTTCCATTGAGATCAGTGCACTACCCCCGTAAACAAATATAAATAAATAAAAAATAAATATATCCATCCTTTCTTCCTGTCCTTTGGTTGCATGGTTTTTGAAAAGGGTCTTACACATTCATCCTCATAGAAAACAGTGGACTTCTCCTTGTGATCTCAGCTTTATGCTTGAAAAGTTTACCATTGCGCCATTTGGATGAGCTCATGAAGTAGAATTATGGTTCATGATGTAGTTGACTGTCCTTCTTATTGCTCTGACATCTGTTCAAAGGGTGTCTGAGTTGCAAGCCCTTATGGTAAAACAATCCTGCCTTATCTTTCACAAGAGCAGGATTTCTTTAAGAACAAGCCCATCTTTCATGCCTAAAATGGTCGCAGAGTTTACATTGAATCAATCCATTAATATTCCTGTGTTTTATCTAGAACCCAAGAATGAGGAGGGGAAGATTTTGCATACTCTGGATGTCCACAGACCACTCATACACTACTTGAAAAGGACAGAACCTTTCAGGATAATTGCTTGTCACAATTTTCCTGCACTTCCAGACAGGGTCAAAGTCAATTCTACCAGAGCTTTGGCTTCTTGAACCTAGTGCAGGTGTGTAAACTTAACACTAAATGTTCTAATAAATCACTGTTTCAGTAGCCCTCCCCTCCCACCATCCCTTCATTTACTTTTATTTCTGCTACCAAGGTGTGGAGTCATATGTATATTTGTATATGTACTACCTCTCTGTCTTCTTTGTAAATCGTTTGCATTTAATTTGGTTATGCCTTGTAGTTATTAGTAGCATATACATTTCTGAACTCTAGCCTTCCTTCTTCAGGCAAGAAAGCTGTAAAGCTTTTGGTAGCCTAAATGCTGCTTTTTTTCTGTTCTCTTCAAGCCTTTTTGACATTTGATGGCATGGAATGTGGCCCAAAGCTTTGAAAAGCTGTTTGGTGGTCATATCCTTGGCATGGCATAACGCATTTAGCTTTGACTACTGCAACAAGGAACTGTTAGAACATCCACTGTTATGGTACATTTTACTTATGCAGTCGTATTATTTTCATTATGACTACAAGCCTTTTCTTACCCCTCCACCTTCACCATTACCCCAGGAAATAACTTTAAATATTACCTCTCAATGATAAAA
This sequence comes from Protopterus annectens, assembly GCF_019279795.1. Taxonomy (NCBI): domain Eukaryota; kingdom Metazoa; phylum Chordata; order Ceratodontiformes; family Protopteridae; genus Protopterus; species Protopterus annectens. Next base: position 182,659,031 of record NC_056737.1, on the reverse strand, counting down.
AATAACTAGTGACAAATTGGTACTTGAATCATTAACTCAGTTGCACTTAATTTTCCAGAAGCTATAAATGCAGTATGTTTAATTAACACCAGCACATCACATAGATAAAGTCCCTCAGGTGATTTATTGTCTCTTAGAAAAAAAAGGCAGTTAATTGGATTCACTACATTCAGATGGCACAAGACTTCTTCTACAAATTTTTGACTTCCATAAAGGACAGCTATCAAAGACTGCTAATAGACTCATGAAACCCAAACAAATTAATAAACACATTAACAAAGGTAACACCGAAAGCACTCTTTGCATTTGTAGACAAAGGGGCTTACATGACAGCACTGGATGTGAAACTCACATACTTGCACAGTTTGTTAAGGAAGTCTTACAGCATCACTTTATTTTTATCTGTGGCATTTGAGTTCTCCACAGGCTCCAGGCTGTTTATCAAATATTTAGCTCCAGTATTTTTACATACATCAGGAAATAAAACATAACTTTCTTTCCTCTTCCAGGTGATTGCTCTGTAGTGGCTCCGTTACAGGAAGTCTTACTACATCACATCAATCGACAGTGTTGTAATGCATTTGCTGTATGAAGATACCAATAAATTTCAAGAAATTACCATCAAGTCCTTTAGGATCAGCAAATGTAATAGGAGTATTCATTGATTCTCTACAAATGAAAGTTATTTCTGCCCAAGAAGGATAGAAACCCAACTGTGCTGACAGGCATCTTTCAACTGTAAGCTACAGTAGCAAGATATTTTTAAAGGTCATAAAAAGTCTGCATTACACCCTCAAAGACCTAAATAAATGTAACAGCTTTCAAGATGAAGGGTAGACAATTTGTAACACCCTAACTCAGAATGTCCTTGTAGACATACTTTTCTCTTGATAAAAAAGAACTTCAAATGTATTTCTGTGTATGCTAACCTTTTTCAGTGATATGTATAACAGCATGCATAGTTTAACTATTAATTCTTATGTTACCCTTTACTGTGAACTACCAGGAACTGTATTACTTATAGTCACTATTCCCTCGAAACTTCATGGGTGTGCAGCTGCACACTCCTGATGAGACTGTAATGCATATTATTTTAATGGCTGTATAATTAGTTACAGAGTACTGATTAAAGTGGTGCAGTGGTAGCATTGTCGCCTCACAGCAAGACGTTCTCTGGTTCGATTCTCAGCTGGGATGCCTTCTATGTGGAGCCTGCATATCCTCCTTGTGTTCGTGTTGGTTTCCTCTGGGTACTCCGGTTTCCACCCATGTTGCAAAGACATGTGTCTGGAGCATTTCTCCCTAGGCCTCCGCTGAAAATTGGCTTTGTTCCAAGTCAGACTTTCCTGGTTAACAAATGTTAAATAAATAAAATTAAACTGAAAAAAACAATCCTTCTGTGTATGTAGTAAACAAAGAGAGCTTTCAAACCCAGTCTCTTCTCTTTGAGATACAAATGAAATGAGTCATGCAGTTTGTGCCTTGTTAAGTTTAAGAAGATGCTGATATGCAGAGGTGTGGCCATCATCAGAATCAGAAAAGTGCATTTAAACAAAATACATCTGAGAACACTTTACAATACAGTTGAAAATCATCATTTCATGCTTTTGAACCAAGCTGACATGGTTTAAAATATAATACTCTATTTTATGATAGGAGAAGTAACAGAATAATAAATGGAACAGGCTTTATTTATCCAGTATCAAGCTACTGTAACTTATCCCACACCCTGACATTACTCTCAAATAAATTCTGATGAACCAAAGAGGTTCTTTTTATCATTTTCAAAGCAAAACTATGTTTGCTATTCATATGTTGTAAATATTATTTCAGTAAAATAATAGCACACACTTTACAGAAAAAAAGTATAAAAATATTTAAGTACCACTATGGGCAGAAACTATAGAAAACATATAGTCTTATCCCTTTGTGACTTTCTACATAATCCAAACAAAATCTCCCTGCATGCAGTAAGTACTTATTTTTAATTTTCATTTTGTTTTCTAATCTTGAATAATCTCATGGAGGTAGAGGTCCTAACAACATCTAATTTTCTTGGAAAATTATCCAAAAATTACTTGAACTAGGCATGAACATCTGTGTTGTCAGAGGAATAAGATATTGATTGACACCTAGAAATCAGACTAATAAAAGATATCAAATCTTTGAAAAAAAACACAAAGTGTTCCTCAGGGATCTATATTGGGACCAATACTTTTCAATATTTTTTTTCTGATTTTCCTAGTTCAACAAAATACTGGCTGTACGAGTATGCAGACTACTGTAAAATAGGGGTAGACATTGCTAAGTCTGAGAACCTGGCTGATTTGAATGCCTACTTAGGTTTGATCCAACTACCGTCTGCTGATAGTAAGGGTTTAAGATGCAATACTAAAAATGCAGGGTATTATGTAGTCAGGATACCAGTATCACTGTTAAAATGGGACAACAGGAGTTGGAAATAGTGGAAAAAGTTACAGACCTGGATACAATAATTTATACTGGCTTTATATTTAAAAATCGTATACATGAAGTAAAAGAGGAGCAATAAGAAAAATTAGTCTAATTCAAACAATGAAACCAAGTGATGAGTTTGTATTAGTTATGTAAATCAATAGTAAGACCCATAGAAAAATAATAATAGTAAGCAAGTGATCATGTGAATGATAAGATGCCTATTCATATATACATTCATGTTTTGTTTTCTTTTATTTGCCCTTTGTTGAATGGGTTAATCTCACTAGACTAGTGGCTTCTTAAGGAGACCTGAGGTGGTATTTATATTACTAGGGGGAAAATTGGGCAGGACATTGGGGAAACCTCCCCTACTCGTTGTTGTTAGTGGGACCCATTTTGCATTAGCACTTCCTATTTCCATTCCAGACACAGAGGTGGCCTGCAGAAACAGGATGGCAGATGGAGAGAGAAAGAGATAATGGAGTGGTGAGAGAAATGGAGGAGAAAGACAATATCGAGACTGGAGAATATGAGCAGGATTTTGAGATGTTTCAGAGAAATCTGTTTGATATAGATGAGTTGGCAAATGATTGATGTGTAATTGCAACCCTCCAGTTGGGATGTTTGCGGGATGATTTACTTAAAGAAACAGTGATTCCGAGTAAGCCAAAAAATGGAGATATTTTTTGTGGGGACATTATGGAGAAAATACAAAAGGAGGATGCACAGACAATCCTGAAGAATAGTGGTGAGTTGGAAAAGAAAATATAAGAAGGTAAAAGAAGGCAAAAGGGGAGTAGCAGAAAAGCAAAGTGCAGAAGAAAATGAAAAACGGAAGTATGTGGTAAGGATTCAAATTGAAGACAGAGAAATGGACAGGTATGACATGTGGGACAATTCAGTAGCTCCTTTGGGTGTAAAAGCACATGAAGGTAAGAGCACTTATTAACAAAAAAATGTTGTGAAATATTTGAGACTGTTTTTTCAATGGAAATTTTTCTTGGAGAATATGGAAAAAAGAAAGACTGTAACCCATGGAATCTGTGTGATAAAAGCATTTAACAGGGAAAGAAAAAAGAAAATTCATGTACAATTTTGAACAGAGGTAGAAAGAAAGACTTTGAAAGAACATTTGAAAGCTTTATGCAAAGAAGTACTCGACATTGCAAACGTTTATGATAAAAGAGGTTTATGGACTGGCAGATATGATTGTAATATTATGTTAAAAATAGACAAAAATTATACATCTAGCAAGTAACTGTAAGTAACTGTGATAAAAGAAAATGTTATATTTGTGGGGAAATGAGATGTGTTGTAAAACATATAAATTGAAAAGTTATAAATATAACAACATTAGACATTTATGGGTGGATTGTAAAAATGTTGTAAAAATGAAAAAAGAGAAGAACTTTTAGAAGCAGTACATTAGATAAGAAAAATAACGGGAACGTAGAAGAATGCTTGAAATAAGGAATGAAGAAGACATAAATTGGGATTTGGTTAACGAAAACAATTCTGTTGTTAAAAGGGTAAAAGACAGAAAAAGAACATTTAATGGGCAAGTACAAAAGAACAAATAAAGGAAACAGATGTAAAAGAATATATACAGCTAATGATTGTGGGTTAGAGTAATGGGTAAGGTGTTTGACTCCAACGCAAGGTACATTGTTTGATTCTTAGCTTTGGGAGGAAAATTGGCTATGCTTAGAATGGCACTTTAAGTCAGCTAGCCTAGCAATTTGCTATGAACCTATGAAACAGTGACTCTAAGAAAAGGGGAAATTAAAATTTTAGAGTGCTTTCTGTAAATGTGAGCAGTAAGAAAGGGGATTTTGGAGTTAATTATATTAAAGGACGCAATATTTTAACAAATGAAAGATTATAAACAGAGAAACCATTGGGAGGAATAATAGTCTGGAATTTAAGAAATTAGAGATATTCTAGGTAGCCATATTTTGTAGAAGTGCAGTAAAAATATTAGATGCAACTTCAGGAAAAATGGGAATATTGGCCATTACAGATTTAAAATGGAAAGAACAAGTGTATAGAATTATAACATTATATACTTATACTAGTTGTAAAGAACGGGAAAGCTTATTTCATCAGCTTTTAGAATATGTAGTGATAAACATGAATATTATAATAACAGGAAACTTTAATTGTAATTTAAGAAGCAAGAGTAAAAAAGAAGGAAGTGATATAACAAAAATGCTAGAAGTTATAAGATGTGGTGAGTTAAAATTCTATGTCAAAAATTCATGGACTTACACAAGGGTTATGTATAGAACTGAATTGGATTATTTTACAATAGTAGAAGGTTTAGTTATATGAGAAGGGGAGGTAGTTGAAACAGGATTTTCTGATCATCTTGCAATATGTCTACAGGGTTCCCTATCAGAAGCCTGAAACACTATAAGCTTGAAAATCAAAATCCTGAAACCAAAATCCTGAAAACTCAAAATCCTGAAACTCAAAATCCTGAAAACACAAATAATGCTAATATGCCAATACAAAGACACTAATATCTACCAATTGACCTTGACCCTAACCCTAACCCTAAGGTCCGTCACTATCGCACACTCACCTGACCCGCGCCCTAACCCTAACTCACTTAAACCGCCCCTAACCCTAATTTCTGTCACTATTGCATACATGCCTAACCTGCGCCCTAACCCTAACTCACTTAAACCGCCCCTAACCCTAACATAAAACCAGCCGCACACTTACCTGAACCCAACGCATGACCTAACACCACAGGGCTAACAATAGCAAAGCCAGAATGACGTCAGTATGTCTATTTTGGGTTTTCAGGATTTTGAGTTTTCAGGATTTTGAGTTTTCAGGCTTTTGGTTTCAGGATTTTGATTTTCAAGCTTATAGTGTTTCAGGCTTCTGATAGGGAACCGTCTACAGATAAAGGAAAACAAGGAAATATATAAAAATAGGCAGAGGAATAAAAAGGATAAAGGAACATGAAATGAAGGAAAGATATTAGTAATAGTTATGGAAAATTATATTAGTATGAGAACAATATATAAACATTGGTCTGAATGGTGGATATTTAAGGAAAAGTATGAAAAATGCTTTTTACAGTGGCAATGTGATGTGAGAAAAATAGAGAAGAAAATAAAATATATAACTATGCATTGGAAGATTTAGAACATAATGGTAGAAAGTACTTTGATATAGAAAAAGAATTAATGAAAGAAATCAAGAAAAATACAAGCATTGCTATTTAAGCAAAGGTATTATTTTTTACAAGGAAAAAGAGAAGTATTTAGTTACTTAAGCAGATTAGTAAAGGAATATAGTAGTGTAATGAGAGAAATAAAAAAATGTAAAATGAGAAATGGAACTCAAGAAAAGATTATGAATAGTGTAGTATAGTATGTACAAGAAGTGTCTAAAGAAAAAAGTAGGTAGTGAAAAAACATGGAAAGTAAAAAGTTATCAAAAAAAGAGAAAAATTAGTTGGAAAAGGAGATTTCTGTATATGTGCAAGATACAGTATTAAGGCAAGTAAATGCAGATTCAGTTGCAGAACCAGATTGAATAGGGTATGAAATGTACAAAAAAAATAAGGGATTGGCAAAATGTTTTTTTAAAGATTTTGAATGAATGGTTAAATTAAGTTTTTATGTATAAAGAATTGTGTAGTAGAATACTTAAATTCCTATGGAAGAAAGAAAACGGAAGACAACTAAACTGGAGACTGATAGTGTTAAATAATAATGATTATAAGATCTTTATGAAAATAATACACAAAAAAATTGAAACTAAAGTGGGAAGCATTGTGGAAGATAGTATATATAGTGTAAAGGGGAAGGGTTGTCAAGAATTAACAATAATGGAGCAATTGTAGATATTATAAATAGAAAAGTAGCAGTGAAAATCACAATACAAGACCTTAATAAGGCATTTGATACAAGTGGACATGACATATTATTGGTAATAATGAAAGAATATAATATAAGTGAGAAAGTTATGCATGTCTGTATATAGGAATAATGTAAAAAAATACTGGTAAATGGCTGGTTAAGCCAAGTGTTGCATATGAAGAATGGTGTAAGACAACGGATGCCCAATGAGCTACATACTCTTTGCATTAGCTATGAATGTGATAATATGTGAAATAAAACACAAAATGAAGGACGCAGGGTATATAACATCTGAAGGGTTAAGAATTATAGTTCAGTTAACATATGCAGGTGACATAATAATTGCAACAAAAACAACATTTGGATAAAAAGAAGTAATAATTTGCACAAATGAGTGTCTAGACATGACAGGGATGACTTTAAATAATGAGAAAGGTAAAGATAGGTATATATTTTATAATGAATGAAATTTCTGTGTTAGGTATAACATTTGGGAATGAAGATGTAAGCACAGTTCATTGGAAAAAACCAATAGAAGAAGTAAAGCAAGCTCGTCTTCTCTGGAGAACATAGAGATCATCATTCAGAAAAAAAAGACTTATTTGATAAACTCAGTACTGTTGGGAAAATCACATACTTAGCAAGTGTATTTATGTTGCCAACAGCATTTAAAAAGAATTATTGCAGATATTTTTTTTTTTAATTTATATGGGGTTCTAGATATTTTTTTTTTATTTATATGGGGTTCTAGATTAAACCCAGTAAAAAGTGGAGTTTGCATGTAAATAAAAAGTAAAGAAGTTTGGGGTTAAGTAACCCAGTTGGTATATGCTGCTTCATTTAATTTGTGCAAAGTGTTAAATTAGATAAATGAAAAAGATGAGAGATTGCTAGTAACAGTTTATAAATATTAGTATGATAAAATTTGGGATAAGGTAAAAAAAGAGAAAAAGACTGTATAAATGAAGAAGTAAAATGTTACCAAGAAAAATATTTCCTATGGGAAATAAAAATTGATATAGAAAAAGAAAGAAATGTATGGGATAAGAATGCAATGATAAAACATTACAATGTAAAACATGGGAAAATCTAACTGGTGAAAAAATTAAACCTATAAAATTAAGAAGCAAATGGTGTAATGAGAAAGTAGACTGTCAAGATTGTTTGTGGAGACTGGTAATAGATAAATTACCAGTAAAAGGAAATACGCCATATAAAAAGAAAAGTTATAGAGAATGTGGACATTGTCAAGAAGAAAGAACTACTGAACATGTGCTTTTGAAATGTAAAAGAGTAAAAAAAGTTATGGGGAAAATTATGTAAAGAATATTTTTTTCACAAAGATATAAAGTAAGTAGATAAAATAAACAAGGATTTTAAGTATGGATGTTATAAGAATAGAAGTAAAGGAAATAGATAAGTTATTTTATATCATATGAGTTCGTGGAATGAAAGAATAACCCAAGTTATGCAATTCCTGAACACACACAAGCTCCTCTCCACCAGTCAACACGACTTCCGCCCACACCACAGCACAACTACTGCTCTTCTCTCTTTTAGTAATCAAGTTAACCAGCATAGAAACAATAATAATTATGTATCTGCTATTTTTTTAGATCTCTCCAAAGCTTTCAACATGGTCTCACACACAAAACTATTAGATGCTCTAACCTTCCTATCGTTTGTCCCCTCTGTCATCTCCTGGTTCAAAAACGATCTCTCAGACAGACAGCAGTCTGTCCAGTGGCAAGGTGAACTGTCTCCTCTATTTCCAACTACCATAGGTGTATCACAATGCTCAATCCTGGGCCCACTATTTTTTCTCTCTTCACAAACAAGCTACATACCACCACCCAGCAGGCCACACTTATACAGTATGCAGATGACTCAACATTTATCTGCTCAGCCCCATCTCTGAGCACCCTACAGCAGCTGACCCAAGAATCCTTTACCTCTCTTGAAAGCTGGATCACTGACATCCAACTTATACTAAACCCCAAGACCAAATTACTCCTGTTCACCTCTAATAAATCTAAATCTACTCCCCTAACTTTCTCTATCACCTCTAGAAATGGCAGTGTTGTCTTTCCTACGGCCCATACTAAGCTCCTTGGGGTAGAAATAGACAAAAATCTTTTCTTTGATGTCCATATTGCTCAGACCATCCAAAAAGTCCATAAAAAATGGGAACTCTTTATAGACACAATAATTTTCTCACAGACAAAACACGAATCACCTTAGCTCAAACTCACCTACTGTCCACCCTTATGTATGCAACACCAATCATGCCCCACATTAGAAAAACTGACCTTGACAAAATTGAGTCATATTATAACAAAGTTGTCAAATTTGCTAACAACTCTGCCTTCAGAACCCATCACTACCAAGCACTTGGGGATATTCAATGGCTAGAATTTCCTCAGCTACTCGCCTACAATCAGCTAGTCAGTGCCTTCAACATCCTGAAGTACCCTGACAAAACTCCAGCTCTACAACTACTACTTTCTTACTATTCTACTAATTGTCCACTTTGTTCTACCAATAAATTCTCTCCTCTGTATAACTTGTGCCAACAATAATGCAGGGAAAGCTCTATACTCTCATACCATAGCTAAAAACTGGAATAACCTCCCCTCTTCTATAACTTCTTCCTCTACTATCACACAATTCAAAAAAATAACTTAAATCGCACCTCAGAAAAACCTGGATTTGCCCATGTATAACATAAAGATGACTGTATTTCTTATTCTGCTTTGCCTCCTTCCTACTGTTGAAATAACACAAGATTATAAGGTCTTGACTTGTAGACTTGTAATTATTTCATAGTTTATTGGGACAGTTTAAGCTCACTGTTGTTATCATGCATGTCTCTGTGCTGTCATTGTCCGTTTGTCTATTTTTGCTACTTAACCTATCTAATTGTGGAGCTTTTCTCCCCGGGCCTCCACTGAAAATGGACCTGGTCCATTTGGATTATCCCAGTTAACAAATGTAAAGTAAATAAATAAATAAAAAATAATAGAACTAAATTATCTTTAATGGTAAATGGATTTAGCAACAGTATTAAGTAAAATCAGATGGTGGTTATGGAAAAAAGGAGTAGGGTCTAATAAGGATGAAAATTTAGTATGATTGTAAAGGAAATTATGAATATGTGTAAATATATTTGTATATCTATGTATTTGTACATTTGTAGACATGTAAATATGTTGCAAATTTGAGTTATTTTTTTTGTATATAAATAAAGGATGCCTACTTTTTTGATAGGTGCCATGGGATCTTTTACATCCACCTGAGCTACCACCAATGTAAGCAGATGGGACCTCAGTTTAACATCTTTGACAAATGTAAAATATATTGCCACCTTGTCTAGTGCTTAATACTGTTTATCCCCCAAGTAGTAGAATACAGTATAATTGTTTATGCGATGTTGGCTGATATCAGAATGCTGAAGTCTGTACAATGAAGATCTTCAAAAAGAATGGCAAATGCTAAGAATCTAGATTATGGTCAAAGTTTAAAGAAAATTAATTTATCCAACATGTTCTATAGACTGAACAGAGCAAACAACATCTTGCCTATAAGGCATTGAAAACTATTACTTTTGAGACAAAATCTTGAATTGAAATTGGATGCACAATTCCCTATTAAGAGGTGTCATGGTCCGTTATTTACTATTCTTCTTTCGGCTGCTCCCGTCCGTTATTTACTATTACTGTAGCTAAAACTGTTGAGACTATTACATCCAACAATCCATATCTCGTTTGTAGAATAACTTACCAGATGGAGTTAAAATGTTGGTTCACTGGCTTCTTTTAATTTTTTGCAGACAGAAAGTTTAAATTTGGGATGAGGGAGTCTGCATTGCTTTAAGGTCTAATGTTTGAAATGCAGCATGATTATCTATGAAACTGTGAAGCTACTTTTTCACCATAATGCACTATGAGGGGCACAGTTGATTAGATTAATTCACTCTAGTCTATCCAGTCAGATTACAGTTTCATTTACCTACAGTAGAAATAATGAGAAATACAGTTACATTTGAGAATCCTCAGTGAAAGTGTCAACGTATTACTCAATCTGTAAAAATTGATTATATCAATATAAGCAGATAACTGAGGTGTAACATAGCTTTAAAAAAAAAAAGAGAGAGAGAGAGAAATATTATGAGTTTTAGGTACAGTTCTGCAGCCACATTCTTTCCCAAAATCAAAGTGCAATATTTCCTAGCTTGCAAATGTATTTTAAGTTATTTTTATTTTGTTAATCAGGTAAGTGAACTGATCCAGGGACTCTATTCTTAGCCATGGCCTGGGCTACTGTGGTAAAGACAGTAGCAAGTAAGAAATGTACTTAGGAAAATAAAGAAAAAAAATACTGCCATTAAGGCATTTGACAAAGACTGTATTTACAAAACCTAGCCAAGGGGTGACGAAATAGTAAACTATATTTACAAGAATGTGTATATAAGTAATGCTTAGATATACAATTTAAATGTCATCATAAATGCTGAATTGTTTAAAAGCATATTTTACAGCACTGTATGAAGTTATTACTGTTTAATGGTCTAGGAATTAACTTGTCATTGTTACATGAATGTACAAGGGAAAAAATAAAGGGGTGGCTGCATATTATATTTATATCACTGTTGTTGTTCTAAGGTAGTATCAAACATACTAAACCTGCAAATTTGGAGTGTAACTACCAATACAGCGTTATAGTACTGTTTAGGTTGCACTGTACTGGGAGTAACAGTGGAACCTAAAAAGTAATGTAACATGCCGCTCCTGTTGCATAGAGGGATAAAAGCTCTGAGTATGGCTCAGCCAACCTGGGTTCAGTTAACAACTCGGGCAACTCACACAGCTGCAGTGAGGGATGGATGTTCCCATATTGGGGGAGCACGGTCTCATGGGCTTTCTCCACACAATGATCCCTGGTGGAGGCTGGGGATGTGAGAGGATGCATAGACCAGGGAAGGATTAAGGTGAGGACATTGACTGAGCCACTGTAGAGGTGCAGCTCTGCATCCATATGACCCCATTGCACTCCTGCCCTATGGATAAAAAAAACAAAAGGAATACAAAGAGAGGGGAATACAGAGTAGGACATAATAAGAAAACCTCCACCTGGCAGATGGTATGATGGCTAAACCCCCCCCCCCCCGAGGAATCTCTTAATAATCCACACCGACCCCAGCCATATGAAGGAAGTCAAGGGTAAGGAAGCAGTAGGTAGACCTTGCATTGAGTGTGGGATACTGGGATATGGAGCCACAGGATGATGTAAGGTGATAAAAAAGTAATGGAGTAACATTGTGTTAGCCCATGTCTGTATTGCACTTGCACCAACTGTCATTGAATAGATGACCCTGAATATTTTCTTGAAAGGCAGCAGTGTCTTGCAAAGCTCGGCTAATTAGTGAAATTGCTGCCAGTAGTTTTTCATCATCTTTTGACTACAAAAGGCTCAATATGTTTATGGCCCCATGGGAGGGAAATGATGCAGCTGTAAATGACTTTACACAAAATATTCTGTACATTTTTTATCTGAATATTTTAATGATGCCAATACATGTAATTAAAAAGGGGAGAACAGAAAAGAAAAAAAATATATAGCTAGAGGTACCTTGCTATGTCTGTTTTCCATGTTAAGAAATTTTCAGATATGATAGGTGAGCTGATGTAAGAACAAGAGAGAAAAAGTCCTAAAAGTATTTCTACCCAACGTGGTGTATGGTATAAGGAAGCTAACTAGGACAGAAATGCCACAGAGGAGAAGAACCTGCTAAGTCATAATTTAATAAATAGGTGGAAGTATACGGACTATACTGTAGGGAGGGAAATATACTCTGGGGAAAGGATCTGTGCTGGAGGTGTAGCTGTCTTTTAAGTTCTCTTCTACCCCATCTGTAAGCAAAGCTCTCCAGAACAGGTGCAATCTTCTGTTTACTTTTGTATGTGATTTATTTTGATTTTACATTTCTAAAATAAAACCATGTAATAATTCTACAAAAAAACAAAGATAGCAGCTGAATTAACTAGCCATATCCTTTTCTGCAAATAGGCAATATGTTGTTCTGGAGCCGTAGATGATGGTGTAAAATTAGTCATATTTTATTTGCTTTATCTATTTTCCCATAATATGTTAATATAAAAGAGCTCTTTATAAAATGAAAAGTAAATGGAACCACAGATGAAACAATGTCATTTTAAAGTGACATAGATTTATGTTTGGACATACCATCTGTAAGGCTTTTCTTTCAACCATCCACACACATGGCCAAAGAGAAGAGAGACTAAAATTACATCTGTCCAACAAATCTTATGAATATAGTGAAATATTTTACTAAATCTGTGGGTGTATTCTTGAGAAGTTCCTTTATTACTATGTAAATTCAAGTTTTAAGCAGGATCCCAGTTCATATTTTATAGTACACCCTGTACATTTTTTTGTCTGAATAGACTTTATACTCTTTCAACATTTGTTCACAACATAGGCATTTCTTGTATGATCACCTTTTCCTTAAATTAAATAAACTGTGGAATTACTTGTAAAAAGCACTAACCTCATGTTTAAAACACAGTACTTTCCTAATTCCATAGAGCAGTCCCATTTAGTCATCAGTGAAGCACTGCATCTCTGAACTGCATTCCTCATACTGTCTTAATTCAAAAATAAGGTAAACTTTGTTCATAGGTTCATAGGTTTATACTAGGCTATCTGCCCTAAGGCATTTACAAGCCTAGCCCAAATTTTTGTTGCTTACGCCACCCCTTATATGAAAAAATACTGTGCCCATTAGTTTGTTGTGCCTCTGTCCAGCAGTGACACAGAGATGATTCACGGGGTAAACCTGTGATCTCCCATCCACAGGTCAAGATTTCTCTTGAACAGAGCCAGCGAGGTGCTCTGCCTCACATGGACCGGGATTTTATTCCACAGCATAGGGAGTCTCTGAGTGATAAATCTATCCCTCCAGCACGTCCTATTTATATCCGTGCTAAGGTTTAAGTCGCTTGCTCTAGTGGTTTTGGTGGATTTGGATTTTTTGAGGTGGAGCATGTCCATTAATTCCGGGTTGGACATGGCCTTGTATGTCAGGCACATGTCACCTCTGAGTAGACGGTATGCGACTGAATAGAGCTGGAGTTTCTTCAATCTGGCAGCATATGACAGATTTTGGAGTCCCTTTATCCTTTTGGTGAGGAACTTTTGGGGTCTCTCCAATTGCTGCAGATGTCGGGTGAGATACATCCCGAATGGGGCATTGTACTCGATCATTGGTCTGATAAGTGAAGAGTACAGGGGAACAATGACCTCACTAGATCTGGATGTGAATCCCTTCATGATCAGGTGGGCAGTGTAGAAGGTCTTTCTAACCACTTTAGCAACGTGAGTGTCAAAACCTATTGTTATTGTCTACCTATTGTTCATAGGTGTTTACTAGGCTAACGATCACAAAGGCATTTTTAAGCCTAACCATAGATCCTAAATCTCTGACAAGTTCTGATACCCTTGATAAGTGTAAGCAGGGGGTTGGGAGATGAAAAATTTCCAAGCAGGGGCATGGGAGATGAACCATTTACAGGTTGCCTGTATTCGTTAGCAACATAGGTGCCAAGTCAGGGATGAATTTCTTGCTCCCCATCTAATTGTCCAAGTTGCACTTGAATTGAGTTAGGGAGGAACTCTGCTTCACATAGCAGGGGAGCCTGTTCCATAGACTGGGTAGTCTATGGGACACATATCTGTCTGCCCAGCAGGTACTATTTATATCACAGGCAAGGTTTAAGTCTTTAGAATGGGAAATTCTGGTGCTGTTTGTTTTCTGGATATGCAGGAGGGGCCACCAGAGTGGGGTCTGACAATGCCTGTATGCCAGGCATAGATCTCCCCTCAAAAGCCTGTAGGAGACAGAATACAGGGATAAGGCATTGAGGCAGTCTGCATAGGACATTTTACTTTACGCCCTGTATTCTTTTACTGAGCAACCTCTGTGGACGTTCCAGTTGTTGGATATGCCTGGTTAAGTACATACCAAAGGGGGGGGGGGCATTGTATTCAATGATAGGTCTGATGAATCTCACATACAGTGGAACGATAACTTCCTTGGAATTAGATGCCATATCTTTGTTTATGTTGCGCAACATAGAATGATTTCCTCATTACTGTAGACATGTGATGGTCAAAGGGTAGATTACTATCTATGTGTGTCCCTAAGTGTCCGACTACTGGGTCAACTCGAAGGGGTCTGCTGTCATTGTGATAGTTACCAGGGGTGGATGACTTCACAAAGGATACTGTTATGCATTTCTTGGCATTTCACTTTAGTCCATGGCTCTAGCACCAGTTGTTTGTCTGTGTCAGCCCCTCCTGCAGAACATTTGTGTCAGTGTGGGATTCAGTGACAGCTCCTAGTTTGCAGTCATCTGTAAATTTAATCAGCCAGAGACCATTGACATTGGCCTTGATTTCAGAGAAGTAAATGGCAAAAAGGAGCGATGTTCTTCGTGTTTCACTGTTACAGTCATCGCATTTGGGTTATCCCTGCCAGGGTAGCCCTTGGCCGGCCCGAATACCAGAGACTTAGTATTTCTGTGTCGGTTGCTGTCGCTTGAGGACTGATGTCAGGTCATCAGTGGTATAAAGTAAGGCAGCCGAAGCCATTACATCAGTCTTTCTTGCCATGGAGTCCGAAGCAGAAGCAGTTTGCATGAGTGCTGGTCGGTCGCTACCTGAGTTTTCGTTTCCGAATTGAAGTTGAAGTCTTCTAAAGCCAAGTACCCCATTGGAGATCCTTTTTTTCTTGCACTAACCAGTGTCAGAAAAAGTTAATAATTGTCTCGCCTGTGGAAAGCAAATACCACACCGAGACTTCCACTCTTACTGCATCACTTGTCTAGGCCCAGACCACGATATCCCCCATTGTCACTTCTGTGCTTTGTTTAATGGCAGAACTATCCATCGTTGGGCCCTTATTGTGGCCAGATATTTTCGTTTACAGTCCTCATATTCCGATATGGCTTCAGTAAACCATCCAACAGCAGATCTTCTGAAAAAACTTAAAGATAAAGACAGAGACAGACCGCACAGGTCCAAATCTACCGACGATACTTCTGTTAAGCTAGTCGTCAGTCCTCTGGTACTCAGTGAGGTGCTTTCGCAGCCCCTGATGCCCACTTCATTTGATTCGCAGGCTGCTACCGAGACCCTTTTGGAATCTGGTATGCCATTAAACTCTTCTTTGTCTAAGGATCCTGTGGTCGTCTCTACCTTGGATGGGTCCAAAGCTGCTGAGCAGGCACCGGCTTCTGAGGAAGTCCTTCGCACCACCGAATCTTGACACAAACCAACGTCTTCTTTCGCGACTACAGTTCTTTCGAAAACAACTGAGTTCCTTAGGCCCAGGGTACGAACCAATCCCAAGAAACCAACTACCCACTCTCCGGCGCCAGCTACCGTACCTCAGTCTCAAATGCTTAAAATGGGAGAAGACCTGATCATGCTTATCAGGGGAAGCCAAGCTTACCCCCCTTGAAAAGGAAAAGAGATCTGTCCCCAGTAGTTTTATCTGAACAAGAGTCTGATGAATCTGATGCATATGATTATGAAGACATGCAACCCCTCTCCTCTTATGAGGATTCTGATGCAGAGGAATCCATTCCTTCATACTCTCCCCCAGAGGATTTTTCCTTTGGGGAAACTCTGCATACTTCAAGGGAGCATTTCCAGTGGGAGAGTCAGGACTACCCTCAGTCTAAAAAGAGACTCAGGGAATTCCTAGTCATTCTGCAACACAGACCCTTGGCCATCCCCCCAGTCCTGGATGTGGTGGATGACGTTTTCCTTGAACCCAGCTTGACTCCTGATGCCCTACCTCCTGCTTCCAGAAAACCAGACAATTACTACAGAGTCACTGACTCACAAAAATATCTTTTTAAAAATCCTACAGCTAACCCTGGGGTCATTTCTCAAGGGCCTAAAGGGATTAAAGCAACCTCTGCTAAGAATCCCACCCCCTCAGACAGGGATTCCCGAGCTTTAGACAGCTGGGGCAAAAAAGTATACACCTCAACTACTCTTGCCATCAGGGAACTAAGTTGTCAGTTCTATATGATTAAATATCAGCAACATACCTTGGAATGCCTTAAAAAATGTCTTCCTTTCATACTTGGCCAGAATCTAAAGATTTACAAGACTTAATGAATTCTGCAAGTCGAGTAACTAAACACACTTTGCACTGTGGTTTTGACGCCCTAGAAGCTTCTTGCAGGGCAGCAGTCACTGGATCTGTCATTAGAAGACATGCATGGCTTAAGGAATAACCCCTGCCAGACCATGTCAAATCTAAATTGTTGGATGCCCCCTTGCACACAGATAACTTATTTGGCGCTAAGGCAGAAGAGATCTTAAAAAAGATGGAAGAAAAAGCAAAATCTATGCAACCTGTTAAAGATTTCTCACAGGTCCATCCCTCTAGGTTCAGCAGGCATTGTCCCTCCAAGCACTGGTCCTTTCCTTCTCCGAGTAAACAGGCCCAGCCTAGGCCCCATGGAAGCAGACCCCCCCCCCCAGACAGCAGTCCCAGGGAATGCAGAGATCTAAGCAGTGGACTACCTCCACTCCAAAGCCAGGGAATTCTAAGCCACCCCCTTATGGTAAGAACTCACAATGACTCACCTCCTTCCGACCTCCCATATGCCCAACTTCACTTGCCCCTAGGAGGAAAACTCTCGTTTCATTCAAACACCTGGGCCACCATTACCAAGGACCAGTGGGTTCTGAACATTGTGTGTCAGGGATACAAATTCTCCTTCCACATATTTCCAACCTCAAAAGGGTTCCCAGATCTACCACCAAATCAGTGGTCAGAGGCTCAAAAGCAAATAAATTCCCCGCTCTCTTTGAGGGCAGTAGAGCACATTCCTGCAGAACAGATAGGCCAAGGCTTCTACTCCAGAATTTTTCTGGTGCCCAGAAAAGAGGGCACTTGGTGCCCCATCCTCAATCTATCCATTCTAAACACCTTCCTGGTGATCCCAAAATTCAAAATGCTCACCCTCCAGCAGCTGCTACCCATGCTGTCCAAGGACGCCCAGCCACCTTGGATCTAAAAGAGGCCTACCTCCACATTCCTATCAGGGAATCATGCAGAAAATATCTCTGTTTCAGGGCAGGATCTCAACACTTTCAGTTTTCTGCACTTCCCTTTGGCTTATCTACTGCTCCCAGAGTTTTCACAAAATGCCTAGCTCCGACCATTGCCTTTTGCAGACAAATTTTCAAGTTTACCCCTACTTGGACAACTGCCTTATTCAGGCAGACAGCCATGAAAAGCTGCTCCAAGCACCTGGCCTTTGTAAAGAACCTACTAACCTCCCTAGGGTACACAATCAACAAAAAAAATCAGAAGAGGTGCCCACCCAAAGGATAATCTTTCTGGGAGCAAGTCTGTAAACAGCATCCTAGATGCCATACCTTACACCAGATAAACAAGTCTTCTTGTCTGCTTACTTCTCTCAACTGGCCACCAGGCCCCAGCTTTCTGCAAGGAAAATCCTGCAAGCTCTGGGGTTCATGGCATCTTGCATACTCCTCATTCCATATGCCAGACTGCATATGAGGAAACTTCACTGGTACCTAAAGAGCCTTCGGTGTCAAAACTCTCAAGACCTGGAAACTCTTCTACCTCTAATTACTTGCCTCAGAAAGGAATTTCTTTGGTGGGCAACAGCATGCTCCCACAACAAGGGACTGCCCTTCTCCCCACACCCCATCACCCAGACCCTCACCCCAGACACATCAGACTACGCTTGGGGTGCACACCTGGACGGCAGGTGCATACAGGGACAATGGGTCCCACAGCAAATCCCCCTGCACATCAGTCAGAAAAAGATGATGGCTGAGCAGCATGCCTTGATAGCTTTCAAGTCCCTTCTCTCTTCAGGGGTTCTCCTGATCAAAATAGACAACACCACTGTGATGTTGCACATGAACAAACAGGGAGGGACTCACTCTTACCGTCTATGCAGGCTGGCCATGACCCCTTGGCTCACAGCTTCTTCAATGCAACTACGTCTGTTAGCACAATTCCTGCCAGGCTCTCTCAACTCCCTGGCAGACCAATTAAGCAGAAACCTTCCACACCCACACGACTGGCAACTCAATAGAAGTAACTTCACCCTAATAAGTCAGAAATGGGGAACCCCGAAGGTCGACCTCTTTGCCTCCCACATCAACCATCAGCTCAGCAAATTCTGCACCAGGGAGCATCACTGCATGGCTTGGAAAGTGGATGCCTTGTCCTTCCCCTGGGTCAACCTTTCAGTCTTTGCCTTTCCTCCCCTTCCTCTCATCCCCAGGGTACTGCTCAAAATAAGGGAGGAAAAACGAAGGACTATTCTTATAGCTTCATACTGGCCCCGACAACAATGGTACCCCTTACTGCGCAGCCTGTACCCACTGCCTCCATGGCAACTTCCTCAAATTACTAACCCAGATGGAAGGGGAATTCATGCATCCCCAATTGCAGACTCTCAGTTTGGCAGCTTGGCTTATTCCCTAACCCCTAACCAATCTGCCATACTCAGTAAACAGGTTCTGGATGTTATCCATGAGGCCAGATGCCCTAGCACCAGAAAGTCTTATGCAGATAAATGGAAAAGGTTCTGCACCTGGATTCAGGCTAAGGGGGCCAATACGGCACAGCCCTCCATCCCTCTCATCCTGGATTACTTACCTGACCTACTACACAGTGGTCTGTCTTTCTCTTCTATAAAAATTCATGCCTCCGCTATTTCTGCACATTTTCTCACTGAGCAGACCCTTTAATCACACCCTTTGATCAAACAGTTCGTCAGAGGGGCTAGCAGCTTGAGGCCCCCCCAGAAGGGCACCAACACCGGCATGGGACCTTAACTTTGTCTTGGAAAAGCTCACCCTGCCTACTTTTAAACCTGCTTCTTCTGCAGAGCTAAAATTTCTCTCCTGGAAGACTGCCTTCCTTCTGGCCATCACTTTAGCCAGAAGAGTCTTTGAGCTGTAAGCACTCATTGCTGTGGAACCCTTCATTATCTTCCATGCAGACCGGGTATCCCTCAGAACTAACCCTTCCTTCATGCCCAAGGTGGTGTCCAGCGTGGCTCTCAACAAATCCATTCATTTGCCCACCTTTTTCCTAATCCCCAGAACAAGGGGGAAAGGATTCTTCACTCTCTGGATGTGCACAGACAGCTCAGATACTATCTGGACAGGACTAAATCCTTCAGAGAGTCTGATCAATTGCTGGTTAGCTTTGCTACAGGGCCAGAAGGCAAAGCCATCTCCAAGCAAACCAGTTCCAGATGGATAGCACACTGCATCCATTTCTGCTACAAAACAGCATGGTAAGCCTCCCCCCAAGGGGGTCAGGACACACTCCACCAGAGCAGTCTCCACCTCTGCAACTTTTCTCAGATGAGTCCCCACCAGGGACATCCTGGAGGCTGCCACCTGGACATCTGTTCACACTTTCACCAAACATTACCACCTGCCTCTGTTCTGCAAATCCAGGGCAGGGTTTGCCTCTGCAGACTTGCAGGGCATCCTAGCCAGCCCCTACCTTCCTTGACTGCCTCCACCCATTTCCTCAGCTTTGGAAATCTACCCAAATATGATGACTGCAACAGTGAAACATGAAGAACAATACAGTTGTGTACACGTACCATAAATGTGAATGTTCGAGTGTATTCACTGTTGCAGTCCTGGATCTTCTTCGTGTTTCACTGCTGCAGTCATTACATTTGGGGTTATCTTCCTGCAGGTAACCCTCAGCCGGCCTGAATACCAGAGTCTTGGATTCCTGCATCGGATGCTATCTCTTCTTCCATGACTTCAGATCATCAGGGGTATAAAACATGCAGCTGGCGCCATTACATCAGTCTTTCTTGCTGCGCGGTGCCCGAAGCAGAAGCAGTTCGCAAGTGCCGGTCGGCTGACTCCTAAAATTTTCATTTTCGAATTTCATAACCGAAGTCTTCGAAAAAAGCTAAGTACTCTGTTGGGGATCCTTTTTCTTGCTCATAACCGATGTCAGTAAAAGTTAACAATTGTCTTACCTGTGGAATGAAAATACCTCATAAAGATTTTCAACCGTACTGCATTCCTTGCTTAGGCCCAGACCATGACGTCCCTCGCTGTTGGTTTTGTGCCTTATTCAACCCCCAAACTATTCGTCGTCTGTCTATTTTCGCAGCAAATTATTTTGGTACTCAGTTTAACTATCCAGAAATGCCTTCGGTAAGCCATCTGACTACCAATGTTCCGAAAAAACATAAGGATAAAGACAGAGACAGACCGCATAGGTCCAAAACTGCCGACGACACTTCCGTTAAGCTAGTCGCCACTTCGCCGGTAGTCAGTGAGGCAGCCCCTGATACCCGCTATTTGAGATTCACAGGCCTCTACTGAGACCCATTCGGAGTCTGGTATGCCGCGAGATGCTTCTTCGACTATGGAACCTGTGGATGTTTCTACCTTGGATGGGTCCGGAGCCACTGTGCAGGCACCGGCTTCTGAGGGAGTATTCAGGCCTATAGATTTGCATTTTAAACCAAAGCCATCTTCTTCATCAAGGCCTAAAACTCGACCCACGCCTAGAAAACCGACATCCAAACCACACGGTCAGGCCCATATGCCTAAAATACAAATGCTTAGAATAGCTGAAGACCTTATTACTTTAATTAAGGCAAGCCAGCCTTCCCCCTGTAAGAGACCTAGAACTGATTTTCCTTCTGATTCTTCTGATCAGGATTCTGAAATTTCTGTTTCTTCTGATGACCAGGATTCGCCCTTATCGACCTATGAGGATTCTTGCAGATGATTCCATTCCCTCTGCTTCCCCTCCAGAAGATTTTTCTTTTGGTGAAACCTTCCACACTCTTAGGGAGCATTTCTGCTGGGAAAGCCAGGATTCCTCTGACTCCAAAAAGAGGCTTAGGGAATTCTTACTCCTCCCTCAACACAGGCCTTTAGCTATCCCTCCTCTTCTGGACATTGTAGATGATGCCTTCCTGGAATCTAGCCTGGCCCCAGACACTTTACCTTCAGCTCACAGAAAACCTCACAGTTATTACAGAGACCGTTTCCCAAGGAACAAAGGGCATTAAGGCTGCTGCTGCCAAAAACCCTACCCCCTCTGATAGAGATTCCAGGGCCTTGGACATTTGGGGTAAAAAGGTATACAATTCTGCTACTTTGGCTATTAGGGTCTTAAATTGCCAGTTTCATATGTTAAAGTATCAGCAGCATATTATGGGACTGCTTAAACAGAAAATGATGTTGATTCCTGATTGTGCTGAACATAAAGAATTACAGGATTTAATGCATTCTGCAGAACAAGTTGGTAAACATACTTTGCAATGTGGTTTTGACTCTTTAGAAGCATCTTGCAGGGCTGCTGTCTTGGTGTCTGTACTTAGGCATGCTTGGCTTAAGGAGCAAAACCTGCCAGATCATGTTAAAGCTAAATTACTGGATGCTCCCTTAAACCAAGACCGCCTGTTTGGCAACAAAGCAGAAGAAGTCCTTAAAAAGATGGAGGAAAAAGCTAAATCTATGCAAACTGTTAAATATTTCCTGCAAGTACAGCCTCCAAGATTTAGTAGGCATTGGCCTTCTAAGAATTGGTCCTTTCCAGCCTCTTCCAGGCCTTCTCAGTCCAAACCCAGGAAGAGCAGATCACCTAGGTTACAGTCTCAGGCTGCACACAGGCCTAATCAGTGGGGGGTTCCCACTTCCAAAGCTGGAAGTAGTAAGACACCCCCCTATGGAAAAATGTCACAATGACTTAACCTTAACCCTTCCAAGCTCTGTTCAACTGCCTGCTCCCTTAGGAGGAAAGCTCGCCCTGCATGCAAAAAAATGTTAACTCATTACCCAGGATAAATGGGTTTTAAATATAGTTTTCCACGGATACAGATTCCACTTCCACACCTTACCAACCCCAAACGGTTAGCCAGACCTACCCCCAAATCAGTGGGCAGAGGCTCAACAGCAGGTTCTTTCTCTTCTAAGTATCAGGGCTAGACAGCCTGTCCCAGCAAAAGAAAGGGGACAAGGTTTTTACTCAAAACTTTTCCTTGTACCCAGAAAAGACAGCTCCTGGCATCCTATCCTGGACCTCTGTATTCTAAACACCTTTTTGGTAATCCCAAAATTCAAAATGCTAACACTTCAACAGCTGCTTCCAATGCTAGGCAAAGATGCCTGGTTGGCAACCTTAGACTTAAAGGAAGCTTACCTGCACATTCCAGTAAGGGAATCTTGCAGGAACTAACTACACTTCCGAGCAGGCTCCATGCACTATCAGTTCTCTGCGCTTCCCTTTGGCTTATCTACTGTGCCCAGGTAATTCACAAAGTGTCTAGCTCCAGCCATTGCATTTTGCAGGCAGAGAAATATTCATATATACCCATACCTGGACAATTTTCTGATTCAGGCAGAAAGCCAGGACATCTGTCATTTGTAAAGAAACTTTTAACCTCGCTGGGGTACATCATAAACGAAAATAAATCTCATCTAGTACCCAGCCAACAGATTGTATTCCTGGGAGCAACACAACTTCCCAGATGGCTTACCTAACACCAGAGAAACAAGTTTATTTGACAGCCTACTTCACACTACTGGCCACAAAGACCCAGCTATCTGCAAGCCCTGGGGTTCATGGCCTCTTGCATTCTACTAATTCCATATGCAAGACTGCATATGAGGAAACTACAATGGTATCTAAAAAGCCTATGGAGTCAACATTCTGAGGACCTGGAATCAATGATTCCTATCATTCCTTGTATAAAGACAGAGTTCCTTTGATGGGCAGAGGCCTGCCACCTCAACAAGGGGCTTCCATTCAATCTACCCCCTGTCGCCCAAACCCTGACTACAGACGCATCAGACTATGCATGGGGGGGCTCACTTGGCAGGGCAGTGCATTCAGGGCAAATGGTACCTGAGTCAGATGCACCTGCATATCAACCAAAAAGAGATGTTAGCTGTACAGAATTCCCTGACAGCCTTCAAGAACCACATCCTTCCAGGACAATTATTGGTAAAGACAGACAACACCGCGGTTATGTGGTACATAAGCAAGCAGGGGGGAACTCATTCGTACCCTTTCTGCAGACTAGCAATGGCTCTGTGGAACACAGCCTTAAGCTACCAATTGCACCTACATGCTCAATTCCTGCCAGGCAAGCTAAATTCACTGACCTAAGCAGAAATCTCATGGACCCACATGAATGAAAACTGGAACCAAAAATATTCAACCTCTTGAGCAACAAATGGGGGGCTCCAAAGATAGACCTGTTTGCCTCCCCCCAGAACTATCAATTGGACAAATTCTGCACAAGGACTCCCCACAGCCAAGCTTGGAAAGTGGATGCCCTCTCCTTTACCTGGGATAGCCTCTCGGTTTATGCCTTTCCCCCTCTGCCTCTCCTCTCGAAGGTTCTGCTAAAGATCAAGCAGGACAAACCAAGGACAATTCTTATTGCACCAGACTGGCCTCGCCAGCACTGGTACCCCCTCTTTCGCAGCATGATACTGCTGGATCCATGGCACCTACCTCAGATGCCTTCCCTGCTGTCCCAGCAGGCAGGCCAGATTCTGCACCCTCAGCTTCAAACCCTGAACCTTGCAGCCTGGCTAATTTCTTGAGCTCTCCAATAGCATCCCTCAGTAAGCAGGTGCTAGAGGTCATTCTCGAAGCAAGGAGACTTAGTACTAGAAACTTCTATGCTGAAAAGTGGAAAAGATACTGTTCCTGGAGTCAGACCCTCATACCTTTACCTCATATTCTTCAGTATGTAACAGAAATGCTCCACAAGGGCCTCTCCTTCTCGTCAATTAAAATTCATGCCTCTGCAATTTCAGCACATTATAATACTGAACCTCCCCTCTTCTCTCACACCCTGCAATTCCTCAGAGGGGCTAAAAATTTAAGACCCCCCCCCAGGAGAGCCCCTACTCCAGCCTGGGACCTTAACTTTGTTTTGGAAAAGTTCACTCTCCCTCCATTTGAATCAGCTGCAACTGCAGAGTTGAAATTCCTTTCCTGGAAAACAGCCTTCCTTCTAGTCATCACTTCAGCAAGAAGAGTGTCTGAATTACACACCCTCGTGGCAGTGGAGCCCTTCATTATCTTCCATGCAGACAGGGTTTCCTTCAGGACCAATCCTTCCTTTATGCCCAAGGTGGTGCCTAGTGTGGCCCTAAATCAGTCCTTTCATTTGCCTACCTTTTTCCCTAATCCACAAAACAAAGGGGAACGAATTCTGCACTCTTTGGATGTGCAGAGACAACTTCGATTTTACTTGGACAGGACTAAGCCTGTCAGAAAATCTGAACGGCTGCTAGTTGGCTTTGCTGCAGGGACAAAGGGGAAGGCCATTTCAGAGCAAGCCATTTCTAAATGGATAGGCCCTTGTATTCATTTCTGCTATAAGCACCATGGAAAACCTACCCCACAGGGGATAAGATCACATTCCACCAGGGCTGCATCTACCTCTACAGCCTTTCTCAGAGGAGCCCTCTACCAGGGACATCCTAGAAGCTGCTACCTGGAGCTCTATTCATACCTTCACCAAGCATTGCCACATGCCTATTTTTTTAAATCCAGGGCTGGTTTTGCCACTACAGTATTGCAGGGCTTAATAGCTGGTCCTAATGCTCTCTAACTTCATCCTCCCTTCCTTAGCTTTGGGAATCTACCCAAATGTAATGACTGCAACAGTGAAACACGAAGAACATAGTACAGTTGTGTACACTTACCATGAATGTAGATGTTTGAGTGTATTCACTGTTGCAGTCCTGGTTACCCTCCCTCCGGCCCCCTGACTTGTCTTGGCTCTACCTTTCATGCTTGTTTGGTGTATTTGAGCTTTCTGGTGTATTTGCTTTTTGTTGGAGGTGTAACATAACATATATTTGCTTCCCATTATGGGGGTAACTGACATCTGGGGCAAGAAAAACTGATGTAATGGCATCGGCTGCTTGTTTATACCCCTGATGACCTGACGTCACGGAAGAAGAGACAACATCCGATGCAGGAATCCAAGACTCTGGTATTTAGGCCAGCTGAGGGCTACCTGCAGGCAGATAACCCCAAATGTAATGACTGCAACAGTGAATACACTCGAACATCTACATTTATGGTAAGTGTACACAACTGTACTTTTCTCTCCCTCCATCCCCTTTTTTTCTCCTTTTGTTACCATTCTTCCTTGATGTTCTCCTTTCCTTACAAGGGACCTATTGGTATTTATTTTCCACTGGTGGGGTTCTTCCACCAGAACCTGGCGTCTTACTTTGGGTGCTCCTGACAGGTTAGGGCAAAAAAAACTGATGTAATGACATCATCTGCCTTACTTTATACCACTGATGACCTGACGTCTGTCCTCAAGTGACAGCAGTTGACGCAGAAATACTAAGTCTCTGGTATTCGGGCCGGTCAAGGGCTACCCTGGCAGGGATAACCCAAATGTGATGACTGCAGCAGTGAATACACTTGAACATCTACATTTATGGTAAGTGTACACAACTGTGCTTTCCAAGGACTTATCCCTGAGGGACTCCACTTGTGACTGGCCTCTTTGTAGAGGTGGACTCCCCATTTCTAACTTCCTGAGTCCTGTCTGTGAGGCAGTTGGCTATCCACCTGCTGACATACAAGTTTGTACCCCTAAACTCTTTAATTTGTCAGCAATGCCAGAGTGGGGTATTGTGTCAGATGCCTTGGCCAAGCCAAGTTAAGCAGTGTGAACCATTTTTCCCTCATCCATTGCTTTGGCTACTTTCTCAGAGAAGTCTACCAGGTTGAGTAGGCATGATCTGCCCTTGACGAAACCAAACTGAGTTGGGTGCAATGTGTGGAGGTTTGCTATATCTCTGTTGGTCATTTCCATAATAATTCTTTCCATGGCTTTACATACAAGACTGTATATAGTCTTGTATACTCATATAGTGAGACTTATGGGTCTGTAGATGTCCCAACTTTGTGCAGAGGGATGACTGTTGCTGTTCTCCATTCATGAGGCACGAAGCCTTTTTGGAGGCTACAGTTAAATAGCAATTCCAGTAGTCCTGATAGGTAATGTTTCATGCTATTTAAAAGGTAGCGTGGGATATTGTCTGAGCCCATTGAAGCAGTGTTCTTGATCTTTAATTATTAATTAAGATTAAGGACCTGTTCCCTAGTGATAGTAGGGGGAGTTGTATTTGATGGTATTTCCTGAGGAAAGGTTGAGGGGGAGACAGAGTTAAAGTTGGAGCTGAATTTATCAGCCAGGATGTTTGCTGTATCTTCTGGCTCAGTATAGATGGCTCCATTTACAATAAGCTCTGCACACTATTGTGCATTGCCTTTGAGGTTGCGGACATAGCTAAAGAATGTGTTGTGGTTGTCCTTGGTCTGGGAGGCCAAACTTACCTCAGATTTGGCTTTGGTAGACATTATTTGTCCTTGGAGTTATTTGTTTAGTTTGATGAGAGTGCTTTTAGCCTTCTGGGTGCTGCACCTCCTAATTTTTGCTATGATTTTCTTCCTTCTGATGTTCTTAGTGTTTCACTGTTGCAGTCATTACATTTGGGTAATCCTGCTGGCAGGTTGCCTTCAGTCGGCCTGAATTCCGAAGTCCTGGGTCCTGCGTCGGATGCTGTCGGCCCATCCCTGACGTCAGGGATATAAAAGAAGCAGTCAATGCCATTTTCTTCAGTCTTTCTTGCCGCGCGGTGCCCGAAGCAGAAGCAGTTCGCAAGTGCCGGTCGGCCGACTCCTGAGATTTTTGTGTTCGAGTTTCAGATCCGAAGTCTTCAATAAAGCTAAGTACCCCATTGGGGAAACTTTTTTCTTGCTCCAGACCGATGTCAGAAAAACTAAATAATTGTATTTCTTGTGGAAAGCAAATACCCCATAAGGACTTTCATTCTTATTGTATTCCTTGCCTAGGCCCTGATCACAATGTTTCTGGTTGTCGTTTTTTTGCTAGATTTAACCAACGTACTATTAAGCGTCAGTATGATTTTGCTTTAAACTATTTTGGATACCGGTTTAATTATTCAGAAATGTCATCGGATAGCCATCCGACTACCGGAGCTCACAAAAAACGCAAAGAAAAGGAAAAGAGATAGACAACCGAGGCCCAAAACCGACGACAAAGCTTCTCCTAAGCCAGTTGCCGGTTCTCATTGAGTCACTTTCGCAGCCCCTGATGCCCACTACTTTAAAGTCGCAGGCCGCTACCGACTCCCACGTGGAGTCGACCATGCCGCTGGAAACTCAAGGTATTGGAGCCTCGGATACTATTCCTTCAGATGGGTTCGGAGCCGCTGAGCAGGCACCGGCTTCTGAAGGTGTATTCAGACCTAAACATTTTTACATTAAACCGACTTCAGCTTCAAAGGCAAAGACTAAAGCACTTTCTAAAGCAAAGAAACAAACTCAAGAGCCACGTGGACAGGCCTCTATGCCCAAAAAACAGATGCTCAAAATGGCCGAAGACTTGATTACCTTGATGAGGGGTTCCCATCCCCCTCTTGATAAGAGGCCTAGGCAAGATACTGATTATGAATCTTCAGATCAGGTTTCTATTTCTTCTGATTCCTCTTCTGATCAGGAATATTCTCTTCCCCCCATGAAAATTCTGATGCAGAAGAATCTATACTTTCAGCTTCTCCTCCAGAGGACTATTCATTTGGGGAAACCTTGCATACCATGAGGGAGCACTTCCACTGGGAGAGCCAAGATTTTTCAGAATCTAAAAAGAGGCTCAGGGATTTCCTTTTACTACCTCAACACAGGCCACTAGCCATTCCACCTGTGTTAGACATTGTAGATTATGTGTTTTTGGAGTCTAGTCTTACCCCTGACTCCTTACCTCCAGCTCCTGTTAAGCCTGACAGATATTACAGGGTTCCTGACTCATAAATTCCTTTTTAAAAACCCTGCTGCAGACCCAGAAACTATTTCACAGGGTTCCAAAAGAGTTAAGGCTTCCACTGCAAAAAAACATTACCCCCTCTGACAGAGATTCTAGGGCTCTGGATAGATGGGGAAAAAAGGTTTACACGTCTGCTACCTTGGCTGTAAGGGTCTTAAACTGTCATATGCTCAAATATCAGCAACATGTCATGGCATTGCTTAAACAGAAAATGTTGTTAAACTCTGAATGTGCAGAAAACAAGGAAATACAGGATTTATTGCATGCAGCTGAACAAGCTGCAAAGCATACTTTTCAATGTGGTTTTGATTCTTTGGAGGCCTCCTGCAGGGCCGCAGTTACAGGTTCTGTAATTAGGAGGCATGCTTGGTTAAAGGAACAAAATCTGCCTGATCATGTCAAAGTTAAATTATTAGATGCACCTTTACAGCATGATACTTTGTTTGGTGTTAAGGCAAAAGAGGTGTTAAAGAAAATGAAGGACAAAGCTAAATCTATGCAAACTGTCAACTGTGTCAGACAGACCTCAAAGGGGCAAATCCAGACGCCCTAGAGGCAGATCCCAGGCGCAAGGTTCATACAGGTCGAAGCAATGGGGTGCTTCTACCTCCAAAGTTGGAGAAGACAAATCACAACCATACAGGAAACAGTCCCAATGACTTCCCCCTGCCTGCACCAAGCACTTATCTCCTGGCAGCACCCTAAGGGGGAAAATTAGCACTTTTTTCTCAAAATTGGCACATTATAACCCAGGACAAGTGGGTTCTAAATATTGTGTCACAAGGCTACAAGTTCCATTTCCATACCCTGCCAAAGACAAACGGCTGGCCAGATCTGCCAAAAAATCAATTGGCAGAGGCTCAAAAACAAGCCCCATCCCTCATGGACATGGGGGCCATTCAACAAGTACCAGAGCAAGAGCAGGGACAAGGATTTTACTCAAGACTGTTCTTGGTACCCAAAAAGGACAAAGCCTGGAGACCAATATTGGACCTATCTATTCTGAACACATTCCTGGATATGCCAAAGTTCAAGATATTGACCTTGCAGCAGCTTCTGCCCATGTTGGGCAAGAATGCTTGGCTTGTGACTTTTGACCTAAAAGAGGCATACCTGCATGTCCCAATCAGACAATTGTGCAGAAGATACCTCAGATTCAAGGCTGGCTCAATGCATTACCAATTGTCTGCACTGCCCTTTGGCTTATGTACTGCGCCCAGGGTCTTTACAAAGTGCCTGGCACCAGTAATTGCATTCTGCAGACAAAGAGAAATACAAATATATCCTTACTTGTACGACTGTCTAATTCAAGCAGAGAACAAGGACATTCTTCTACAGCATCTGGAATTTGTCAAAAGACTTCTAACATGCCTAGGGTTACACAGTCAATGAAAAGAAATCAAAACTAGTACCCTCTCAAGAGATAATATTCCTGGGTGCAAGCTTAAATACAACTGCTCACGCCAGACAAACAAAGGCAACTGACTACCTATTTCAAAATGTTGGCAACAAAGACCCAGTTATCTGCAAGAAAAATTCTGCAGGCTTTGGGCTTCATGGCATCCTGCATCCTACTAATTCCATATGCAAGACTGCATATGAGGAAACTTCAATGGTACCTAAAACGTGTTTGGATTCAACATTGCCACAGCCTGGAAACAATGATTACTCTCATTCCCTGCCTGCAACAGGAGTTTCAGTGGTGGGCAAAGGCTTGTCACCAAAACAAGGGACAGCCATTCACTTTACCCCCAGCATCAGATTATGCCTGGGGGGCCCACATGGCAGGAAGATGCATTCAGGGCACATGGTCTTCAAACCAAATGCATCTACATATCAATCAAAAAGAGATGCTAGCTGTTCAAAGTGCCCTGACAGCCTTCAAGGACCTACTTCATCCGGGACAACTTCTGATAAAGACAGACAACACCACGGTCATGTGGTATATAAACAAGCAGGGGGGCACACATTCTTACCCCCTTTGCAGACTAGCCATGACTTTGTGGGACACAGCATCGACTTACCAAGTACACCTGCAGGCACAATTCCTGCCAGGAAGGAAAAATACGTTGGCAGACGAACTAAGCAGAAACCTCATGGATCCTCATGAGTGGCAGCTGGATCCACAAGTCTTCAGCATGATAACAAGGAAATGGTGATGCCCGGACATAGATCTATTTGCCTCCCTTCACAACTACCAACTGAAAAGATTCTGTACAAGGACTTATCACAGACAAGCATGGAAAGTGGACGCTCTATCTTTCAGCTGGAAAAACCTATCAGTTTATGCCCCCCCCCCCCACTGCCTCTCCTCCCCAAGGTACTCCTAAAGGTCAGACAGGAGAAGCCAAAGATGATACTGATTTCCCCAGACTGGCACCACCAATACTAGTATCCAATCCTAAGGAACTTGTCTCAATGCCCAGCTTGGACCCTACCTCAAATACCTCAACTACTGTCCCAGCAAAACAGTCAGATCCTGCAGAGCCAACTCAGGACTTTAAATCTGGCAGCATGGCGGATAATGTAGTCATACAAAACACACCTC
The DNA here is from genome assembly GCF_019279795.1 of Protopterus annectens. Taxonomy (NCBI): domain Eukaryota; kingdom Metazoa; phylum Chordata; order Ceratodontiformes; family Protopteridae; genus Protopterus; species Protopterus annectens. The sequence continues at coordinate 182,628,174 of NC_056737.1, read as the reverse complement.
TCAGTAAAGCTGTGATGGATGTCATTTTGGAAGCCGGAAGGCCTAGTACTAGAAAATCTTATGCTGGAAAAATGGGAGAAATTCTGTGCTTGGAACCAGGCACAAAGAACTGATACAGCTGTGCCAAATATTCCTCACATTTTGCAATACTTAACTGAGATGGGGCCTATCTTTTTCATCTATTAAAATTCATGCCTCTGCCATTTCGGCTCATTACAATACTGAGCTACCAATCTTTTCTCATCCCTTATTAAAGCAATACCTCAGAGGAGCCAAAAATTTAAGGCCTCCAAGGAGATCACCAATGCCTGCATGGGACCTCAACTATGTCTTGGAAAAACTCACCCTGCTTCCTTTTGAGCCAGCTGCTACTGCTGGCATAAAGTTTTTATCTTGGAAAACAGCTCTGCTCCTAGCAATAACATGTTCATCATGTTTCACTGTTGCAGTCATCACTGTTGGGTTCTTCTTGCCGGCAGGCAGCCCTCGGTCGGCCAGAATCCCAAAGTCTGGGTCCGGCGTTGGCTGTTCAGTCATGCTCCCTGACGTCAGAGCGCCAGGAGTACAAAGCTGCCAGCCGACGCCATGTTCTCCAGTCTTTCTTGCCGTGCGGTGGAAGCAGTTCGCAAGTGCCGGTCAGCTGACTCCTGATATTTTTTCTTGCTTCATTCTGAAGACTTACTTCTTCTTCTTCTCACAGCTAAGTACCCTGTTGGGGAAACTTTTTTCTTGCTCCAGTCCGATGTCAGAAAAAGTTAATAATTATATTTCTTTTGGGGAAGCAAATACCTCATAAGGATTTCCACTCTTACTGTATTCCTTGTTTAGGCCCTGACCATGACCAATAACTTTTGCAAGACGAGTTTCAGAGCTACTGGCACTCATGGCTGTGGAACCTTTTATCATTTTTTATCCAGACAGGGTCTCTCTGAAGACAAACCCAACATTTATGCCTAAGGTGGTGTCCAGTGTGGCTCTTAACCAAACTGTTCATCTGCCAACCTTTTATCCAAATCCACAGAACAAGGGGGAGAGAATTCTTCATTCTTTGGACATACACAGACAGCTTAGATTCTACTTGGACAGAACCAAAGTTTTCAGAAAGACAGAGCAATTACTAGTGACATATGCTGCAGGATCACAAGGAAAGGCTATCTCAAAGCAGACTATTTCAAAGTGGCTAGGCCACTGCATTCGTTTCTGCTGTTTACACCATGGCAAGCCCGTGCCTAAGTGCATTAGGCCACATTCAGCCAGAGCCGCAGCCACTTCAGCAGCCTTTCTCAGGGGAGTACCAACCAAGGACATTTTAGAGGCTGCTACTTGGAGTTCAGTGCACACCTTTACAAAGTACTATCGTCTGCCACTCTACTCTAAATCCAGGGCAGGCTTTGCCACTGCAGTTCTGCAGGGCCTCATAGCCGCTCCTAATGCTGTTTAGCTCCAGCCTCCCAACCATAGCTTTGGGACTCTACCCAAATGTAATGACTGCAACAGTGAAACATGAAGAACATAATACAGTTGTGTACACTTACCATAAGTGTAGATGTTCGAGTGTGTTCACTGTTGCAGTCCAGGTTACCCACCCGCCATCCCCCTTTCTTTCGATGGAACCTATCTTTCCTTCTCTGTTTTATACAACCTATGTGGTGTATTTGCTTGTAGATGAAGGTAAAGTTTATATTGGTGCATGTACTTTAATATATATATAAATTTTGGCTACCCTTTTAGTGGACACCTGACATCTGGGGCAAGAAAAACTAAAGAAAATGGCATCGGCTGCTTCTTTTATACCCCTGACGACCTGACGTCAGGGATGGGGCGACAGCATCCGACGCAGGACCCAGGACTTTGGAATTCATGCCGACTGAGGGCAACCTGCCAGCAGGATTACCAAAATGTAATGACTGCAACAGTGAATGCACTCGAACATCTACATTTATGGTAAGTGTCCACAACTGTACTTTATACAGCCTATTGATTTTGTGGTTACACCAGGGTGGCTTGTTTTTTGAGTTAGTTCTGTACTTCTTCCTGGTGGGTACAGCTGCCGCTATGCAACTATTAACATGCGTGTAACTGTGAACAGTTCTGTATAGCCATTTTCTCAGGGTTTATGGGAGCTTGAAATTTTGCCAGGTTATCACTTAATAGCAGGAGGTTAGCCATAGAGTAGTTCCTGAATATTCCAGGTTTAGCTGGGGGTCCAGGTTTTATTTGTATTTCAAAGGAGACCATTTTGTGGTCTGACCTTACCTGGGAGGGCATTACAGTGCGGAGTGCACAGTACTCTCCCATATTAGTGAGGACCAGATCCACTATGGGTACACCCCAGGTTGGTGTATTGGCTATCTGGTCCAAGCAGCAGATAGTCAATTTGTCAATCCTTAAATATAGTATGTGAAGTTGTTAAATCTTGCCTTTATTCTCAACGATGGGTTCGGAGCCGATCATCTGCACCGACATGGCCGATAGTAAAGCTCAGGGTTTGCCAGTAGCTCGAGACCAAGCCACTTATCCCACAATGCATTGCTGGAATTACCCCAGATCTAGTTTGCCACGGCAAGAGAGATCTCGGTGATCCAGTTAGCTCGGACCATTTGACAAATCGCAAGTTAAAAAAAATATTTTTCTTGTCTTTTAGGTGATTGTTAGTGTTCAGTGTGTTTCTAGTTTAAAATAATATAGTTAAGTAGGTTAGTTTTTGTAGAGATCTACCCTGTGTGTAGTTTTTGTTTTCTGGGTGTTAGGCCCTTTCTTGGCCCTATTTAGTCTTACTATCTTTAATTGTTATTAGTTGTCTTAGTGTGGGCTTAGTTAGCCCTGTATTTAGCCTTTACAGGTATTTTTTTGTGGTGTTCTGTTAAAAGAATGTCTGATGAGAGAGAGAAATCTCACCCCAAATCGGGGTTTAAAAAGTGTCCAGATTGTGGACAGAAAATGTCCATTACGGACGGACATGTCCAGTGTGTCTATTGTCTGGGGGATAAACAGCTCCAAGACTCCTGCAGTATATGCCATTCCTTTTCATCAAGGGTTCTCTTAGAAAGGAGGAGAAAACTAATAGATAGGGATTTACTGCAGCATTCTTTTTCTGAAGTGTTGGGTAGTCAGGAAAGTGCCAGCACTTCATCAAAATCTTCGAAGTCTTCTGATTCCAAACAGACCAAGAGGGCAAAGAGATCAGAGGGTACAGGGTCATCGGCTCCACAGCTCTCTGAACCGAGTGTCCCTTTGGTTCGGAGCCAGCTCCCAGTCTTGGAGCCGGTCTCCAAGGTCCCCTCATCTCCTTTGCTCCAGTTAGCACCTTCGGTGCATTCCTCTAAGTCTTCGGTCAGCCTCTCTGATTTGGATATGTATCGGCTAGTGCAGAAGCTTTTAAGGGCACCAGGACTTGCTAAATTGTTGTCAGCACCGACCACTTCATCGGAGCCGAAGACCATTGAACCGGATTTGACTACTCCTCCTCCGAGCTGTACTGGACCCTCGGAGCCGAAGGAGCCGGAAACGATGATTGTCGAACCCTTGGAACCGAGACCCACACCGGTGTTATTGGTTCCATCTACTCGGACGTCCTCGGCGCCAACCGAGGACGCTAGGAGCCGACGCTCTCCTGTCAGGTCTGGGGAGGACAGCTGGACCGATATGTCACTGCCGACTCTTCCTCTCGGGGCTTCGGCTTGGATGAGCTCGGCTCCTACCTCAGGCTCGGAGCCTATGGTTTTGGTGCGGGAGGATCAGATGGTTCATTTGGGTCCGTCTACCCCTTCTCGTCGGAGCCATGGCATTTTCGACGCCATGAGGAGAGTCATGTCTCCTAAGACATCGTCAGCATCAGTTCGGCCTTTCCTCTCCCCTCAAGTTCCTGTGTCCGCTTCTTCATCTACTGATCCCCCTGTGAAGCGTAGAGACCCTGAGCCTCAAGTACCCCCACAGGGCATCCCCTGCTCTTCCAAGACCTCCCCAGATCCCCCCACTGAGGAGGTACCCAGGAAGAGATTGTGCAAGAGGAGGCACTTGGACTCCCCACAGGAGTCTTTGACATCTGACACTGACCTGGATGAGTCTGAAGGGTCCCCTCGATCCCCCTCTGAGGATATCCCCTTTGCAGAGATATTAGAGATCCTGAATCAGAGGGGTGGTTGGCAGTCCAAAACCCCTACTGAGGACGAGTCTGTGCTCTTAAAGGCTTTTGGGTCTCAATCTTCCACTTCTTGGGTGTCTCCGCCTTAAGATGAACTCATGAACCAGATCTCTCGTAAGACGTGGGAGTCGCCAGAGGCCATGGAACCTGTCCCTCGGAAGCCGAACAAGTTAATCTCTGCCCCAGTGGACAAAGCCTTTTTGACCAAGGGGAGTGCCTGTTGATGCCATGGTGGTAGCTGCAGCCACCAAAAAGGAAGTGTCTGAAACATCCACATCTATCCATCCTCCTAATAGAGAGTCTAGGATCATGGATAGATATGGCAAATGTATGTTTAGTTCAGCGACCTTTTCTTTTCAATCACTAAACTATTTAACCCATTTCATGAGACTCCAAAGAGATCTCCTGAAAGAGCTAGGAAATACTCTTCAAGGTATGGTAGCTGCAGGGGTGGCCGACAAAGTCAACACACAGCTTGCTACCCTAAATTCGATTGTGAACTCATCCATGCGTCTCGTATCATATGCAGCTGATGGTTCGAGTAGATCCACTAATTCAGGCATTGCTCTGCGGAGACGAGCCTGGATGTGTCTCTGTTCCTTTGCGGATCCCTTTAAGTCTTCCTTTATTAACACTCCATTTGACGGCTCATCACTGTTTAGGCTTAAAGTAAAGCAAACATTAACCAGGTGTGAGCAGGAAGGCAAGACGCTATCTGCCGTTGGAGTCCATTTTTCTACCCCTACTTGGCCCTATCCCAAGGGGCCTAAGGGCGGAAAAATGTGGTTCCGAAAAGCATGGGGAACCTTCCAGGACACACGTGGAGAAACCCCCTCTAGAGGCAGAGGAGGGGGTTATAATGGAAGATGCCGCCCGTGTGGCAGAGGGGGTCCGCAGTAACAGGGCAACAGAGGACAGTTCTCCGGTCAGCCCTACCAGCGCCCCTGAAGGGAGGCCTGGCTGTCCGGCTCTGGAGGCAGTTGGGGGTTGCTTATCTTTGTACCCAGAAGCCTGGCTAAACATAACGTCGGATACTTTGTTACAAAGCGTCATTTCCAGAGGATATTTCATACCGTTCTCCACCCCTCCCACTCCTGTATACAGAATCCCAGATGTTCCCCCAGTCTCAGGGAGCAAGCAATCATAGAGGTCCACAAATTGTTAGAAAAAAAGAGTCATCCAACCAGTCCCAGCAGACCAAGTTGGATTCGGAACTTACTCAAGATTCTTTTTGGTACTAAAGAAAACAGGAGACTGGAGACCTATCTTGGACCTCAGCAGACTCAAGCAGTTCATAAAGAAAGAAAAGTTCCGAATGGTCACGCTTCAGCCCATTCTTCCCTTCCTAGGGAAAGGTGATTGGATGTGCTCCATAGATCTCAAGGATGCATACTATCACTTAAAGATGAACAGACGTTCCAGGGATCACCTGCATTTCTGGCTGGGAGCCAATCATTACCAGTTTCGAGCCCTGCCCTTTGGTTTCACTACAGCCGCCAGAGTGTTCATCAAATGCATGGCAGTGGTCACAGCTCATCTGAGGCGTCTAGGATTCCAGGTGTTTCCATACCTAGACGATTGGCTCCTCACCGCTACCACCAGGCATCAATTGACTCAGGCAACACAATACACTCTGATACTCTGCCATCAATTAGGCATTACAGTCAACTTCAAAAAGTCTGTCTTATCGTCATTGCAGCATACTATTTTTGTAAGAGCAGAGTTAGACACCTCAACCACCACTCTATGTCTTCCAATTGAAAGAGTCTCACTTCTCTGCCAACACATCAACTCACTGGTGTCAAAGAACAAAGCTTCAGCAGCAGAGGTCTTGAAGGTGCTAGGTTTGATTGCAGCTGCAATCCTGGCCATACCACTCGCAAGGATGTATATGCGAATCCTTCAATGGCTCCTCTTTGCTCAGTGGTCTTACCAGAAACTGCCGATGCACCACATAATTCTCATCACCGATACCTGCAAGAGAGATCTTCGGTGGTGGTTGATGTCTCTTCATGTCCCAATCAGAAGGCCCTTTGTTATCCACCCCCCCCCCCCCAGTAGCCAGTGTGACCACGGACGCTTCCATGATAGGGGGGGGGGGGCATTTTCAGGGAAAGACTGCCCAAGGCACATGGACAGATCAAGAGTCACATCTGCATATCAATGTTCTGGAGTTGAGAGTGGTACTTCTGGCGTTGCAGTACTTTCAGGAGACTCTTCCTCTAGGAACTATTGAAATTCAGACGGACAACATGTCAGTAGTCTGGTACTTGAACAAGCAAGGTGGAACCAAGTCTTACCCCCTTTGTCGAGAAGCCCTCAGGGTCTGGCAATGGGCTGTGTCATCCCAGCGTTTTCTGTTAGCAACGCACATCCCGGGGAAATCCATCGTGATAACGGACAAGCTAAGCAGGGCGATATTGCTCCCTCACGAGTGGTCTCTCAAACAACAGGTTGCGGAGTTGATTTTCCGCAAATGAGGCCAGCCTTGCTGTGACCTCTTTGCCAGCCACATCAATTCAAAATGCAGAAGCTACTTTGCCCTAATACCATCTCCGGGACATCCCCGAGAGATGCACTCATACACGATTGGCCCCCGGGTCTCCTTTATGCATTCCCACCCTTCTATTGATACCCAGATTTTGACAGAAAACAAAATTGCTGGGAAGGACTGTTATCCTCATAGCCCCCTACTGGCCTCGACAGATTTGGTTCTCGTTTCTCCACCATCACCTGTTGGAATATCCATGGATCCTGGACCCAGTTCCGGACCTTCTGACGCACCCATCAGGGGACCTCCATCCTTCCCTGCAGTCCCTGAAACTGACTGCTTGGCTAATCCACTTCCCCTAATTGCCAGGCTTCATTCAATTTCAGAAGATACAAGACAAATTCTCTTGTCTTCTCACAAGCCATCCACCAGGAAATTATACTGCAGTAAGTGGAAAAGGTTCTCAATTTGGGCCAACACACAGAAGATTGACCCTTTCCGAGCTCTGCTATTGTCCATTTTAGAATTTTTGACAAAGATTTTTAAGGAAGGGGCAGCAGCTGCTACAGTTTCAGTCCAGTTAGCCGCCATCTCAAATTTCCACCTTGGATTCGATGGCTCGAATGTTATGGGCCATAAATTATCTAAAACTTTTCTTAAAGGTGTTCTTCACATGAGACCTCCTGTCAAAATTCCTTATTCTCACTGGAATTTGAACTTTATGCTGTCCCAAATTATTCTCTCCCCCACCTTTGAACCAGCATCATCTTGTGATCTCAAATATTTATCCTGGAAAACTATTTTTCTAGTGGCCATTACGTCTGCCCGCAGAGTGTCAGAACTCCAAGCATTGTTTGTCAGACCACCTTACATGAGTTTCCATGCTGATAGAGTATCTCTCAGAACAAACCCCTCATTTTTGCCTAAAGTCTGTTCTGAAGCCAATGTCAATCAGGTCATTGAGCTGCCAGTCTTTTTTCCCAACCACTCTAACAAATTGGAATATATGCTGCACAAACTTGATGTACATAGACAGCTCAGATTTTATCTCGACAGAACTAAGGATATTAGAAAATCAGATCAACTTTTTGTATTCTTTTCAGAAGCCAGAAAAGGTAATCCAGTGGCTAAAACAACTTTATCTAAATGGTTATCTGATTGTATATCCTTTGTTTATGCAAATGCTAACATGCCTTTGACACACAAACCTAAGGCTCATTCTACCAGAGCAGTTTCTACATCTTTTGCCTTTCAAGCTAAATTGCCCCTTGACCATATTTGTGCTGCAGCCACATGGTCTAAGCCTCATACCTTTATCACACATTACAAAGTAGATAAGGCTTCCAGGGACAGGTCTTCCTTTGGTTCCACGGTACTGAAAAACGTACTTACATGAGCCACCCAAGATTGAGGGTGCTAGGGACGCTACCCATCAGTGAGAATAAACGGCGAGATTTAACAAGTTCACATACAGAAGTTATGTACTTACCATTACGTTCCATGTGAGTTGTTTATCTCGCCTTTATTCTCACGTCCCTCCTTCCTTCCCCCACCTGGCTGACAGTAGACTTAGAGGCTAGTACTATCCTAGCTCCTCAGTACTTCTTTATTTTTGGAAGGTGTTCCCCTTTTAGAGTGGGGTAAGGGTATATGTATATATATATATATATATATATATATATATATATATATATATATATTTGCAGTAAACAAGATCTGAGGTAATTCCAGCAATGCATTGTGGGATAAGAGGCTTGGTCTCAAGCTACTGGCAAACCTTGAGCTTTGCTATCGGCCGTGTCAGAGCCGAGGATCTGCTCCGAGCCCATCAGTGAGAATAAAGGCGAGATAAACAACTCACATGGAACATTATGGTAAGTACATAACTTCTTTGTTCTTAATATACTTAATGTATATTAAGAATACTGTATTTAAGGATTGTGACTCTTTTTCTTATGGTCTCTTATTTCTGAAGCAGTTCTTAATAAATTAAAGAACAAAGGTGCTAAAAATCACTCTTTTTCCCTAGTCATTCGACTTAGCTTAAGAAGGTTTTTTTTCCAGTTTTTTGATTTAGTATCTTCTAAAAAGGTCTTTCATAGTTATGTATGTAATATATGTTTGTGTGTATGTGTTGATACACTTGGATTATTTGATATTTGGGATTTTATCAGCTGGCTGTCTGCACAGACACTCTGCTAACTTGCACAGGGCTATAAAAATTAGAGGAAATACTGTTTACAGTAAATATATTCGTTGATTTAAGCAGCCCTGCATGTCTTTGCCTTATGGCTCTGGTCATTGCCGAAAAGGATAACTCCACTTACACAGTTAACTTTACATATGCATAAATAAATAAGGTATGTGGCATTTTCCAAACTCATAGTTCCTTATACAAGACTGGTTTCTCGGGAACATCTGGAAACACACTTCAAATTCAATTGAAACAACAACTGTACAATGTATACAAGGATTCAGTGGCATAACTGTAATTTGTGTTTGAATTCAGAGCCGTTCCCAGTGGGAGTGGGGTGTGCATCAACATTCAACTCTGATCCCACTCTTGTTCATACAAGTGATAGATTGCATCAGAAAATTGATTGGAGGGGGACAGTTCAACAAACCTGATGCTTGCAGCAGTAAAACACTACCATCCTTGTCTGAGCTGGAAATTTGAGCCAAATTACAGGCCTGCAATACAAAACTTGAAGGCACATAGGATGCAACTAAGTACAGACAGGACAGTGGACTTGGCAGAAAATGAGGGAAATTAGAAGAAGCTGGAAACTGGGATAGAACTAAAATGGTAGAACAAGTCAGCAGCATCACGTATTTGGAAGATGTGGTTAAAAAAAGAGAAATCTGAATGAGGGGGTCAAAGCTAGAATCACAGGTACTGCAGTCAGCTGACACATGGTTAGAGGTAAGTATGCATCAGAAGAATTCCACAGAAGCTGAAAAGTAAGTTATACAAAGCAGTAGTACAACCAGTGTTTCTGCATGGCACAGAAACCAGAGCAGTGAATACAAACTTATCTGAAGAAGTTTGAGGTGATGGAGATAAAGTGCCAGAGATGGGTAGTAGGACGTGCAGTGTGGGACAGGAAAGGAAATGAGGATGTCAGAGCTGAAGCCATAGTCGCTTTGATTGCAGAGAAGTTCAAGAAGAACAGATTATGGTCTTTCAATTGTGTGCAAGAAAGTCTGAGATGACATGGTAATGAAAATTTGGAAAAACAGGAGGAAGACCAGAAGAGACAAGGATATCCATTCAAAAGCTGATGGGTGGATTGCATGAGAGAAGACCTATAATCGAGCATGACTGTTGAATAAGGTAGGAAGGTGGGACTGAACTGAGAGGTGATGACAGTTGACCCAACACTCCAACTCCATGAAAAAAAAATGAGGAAAAAGAAACTTGATGACTGAGTGAGGCCTCTCCCATAGTCAGTAGAGGTGGAATTCCTTTGCTGGACAGAGCTAAGCAATTTATCCATGCAAATGACTTGATACTGTGGTCACATGAAAAAAATAGGGATAAAGAAGCTTGATGATGAGTGAGTGACGCCTCTCCCACATTCCGTGGAAGAGGAATTCTTTTGCTGGGTAGAGCTAAGCAGTTTATCCAGAAGAATGACTTTTCTACCTGCCTGCTACAGGCAAACTACAGTGTAGCCAGTCTCATCCTTATAGTTCCTTCTTGGCCTTGGCAACTACATTTTTCTGTTTTAAAGCCACAGGTCACTACACCTTAAAGTATACTGAAAAGCATCATACACTTTGTGCTCCTTTCAGAACTGTTTCTGCACCATGGTGTTTTAGAAGCTGCAGCTAGTACTGCTGTCCACACCATCGCCAGATAACCACATCTGGGAACCACATGTCAGACAGGGTTTGACATGGCTCCACCGTGGTAGAAGGAATCATGTAGTTGTCACCTCTCATTGTTCAACGCTGCTTAGGATTCTACCTACGTATTATTTACTTTTAACAGTGACCATTCACAAGGAAGATAGTACTGTTATGGATGGTACTTAACATAGCATTTAATCTTCTTGTAGGACTCACTGAGTATTGCTAATGTTTGTTTATGGTATGATGTTATAGTTTTAGTTCACATCTGGAATTTTTCTTCCAAATGCATGAATTCCCAATGAGGCCATTTACATGCTTAAAAAACAAGCTTCTCACCAAGGAACTGTAGCTGTTACACTGTTATGCATATATTGAGATACTCGAGAATGGTGCTGGTCCTTATAGGGAATAACAAGACAGCTGTATAAAAATCCATCTAGAGCAGAAGGTGAATTAATTCAGTATTGTGTTGTGTTCTACTGTTAAACTGAACTCATTTTGAAGCTCTACTGTTATACCAAGTACCTTACACAGTTATACTGAGTTTATTGGTAAGTCCCCATCCTCAGCTGTGCAGGGAGCTCTGTACTTGACTGTTGGAGAAAGAGGGCATTAAGTTAATGTTTACCTCCTTCCCCTGTGAGCCTTTCCATGCCTTTCTGGAGTCTCTGGCTTTCAAATTGGGGTTGCTGCTTTCCTTGTACCAGTGATGAGAGACATCATTGTCAGCTTCTCAGGACTCTTTAAATACTCTGTGTAGTATTAGCAGTCTTTGAGTCATCCCCAGAAGCAGGACATACCTTGTCTGCTCTTGGGAAGGATCCCAACTTCCACATCTTCATATTGGCATCACATCTGTTTTGCTGTATCTTGCTGCAGGCTATTCACTGTTGCTTGCTGACCTCAGGGATGTAGTTCAGTGATCCTTCATTCCACTGGTGGTTATAGTTGAACATAAGATTGCTTTGTTTATTAAGGCTGTGTGAACCACCTTCTGGTACTAGTCAGGATTACCCCCCCCCCCTCGAGATTAGGCTATGGACATTTACTACCTGGCCATGAGCTTTTTCCTCTGGGTCCTGAAATTCAAGCAGTGTCTTTCAGGAGGAGTTGGCAGCTGTTGGAAAGCCTTCTTTTCATATTTAAGTGGTAGTGGTTCTCCTTGAGAGCAAAGTAGTGCCCGTATCTCTTTGGCTGGCTTACTGTGGGTCTCATATGGGTTGATCAGGATACCTTTTGGTGGGTCATATCTGCACTGTGAGCTGAAGTAGGTGCTGCTCATATTCTATACAGGATCAAAAAAGAGACTTAGGTCAGACAGATTAAGAAGTCACCTTACTGGGCCTACATCCCTCTGTTCATGGTGGAGCTCTCTAGTTGAGGTTCAGCAACCTTTTAGTTGACAAATGTTCCTGTTTGCTATAGTTTGGGGGTTTATCCAAAGGTAATCTTTCAGTTGGCACAGACTATTATGACTGTACACTATTAATGAGCTGCTTCTTGGGATTCAGGGTTTGATTCCTTCAGCCACCATTTTCCTGTGTGAATCTGAGCAAGTCACTTAATCAGACAATGTTCCAAAGCTGAGACTGAAAAAGGTCCATTGAGATCAGTGCTCTACCCTGGTTAACAAATACAAATAAAATTTCCCTTCTTACTAGCTCCACATACTTCTGTTGCCATGTTTCCACTGGTTATGTGTTTAAGGGTCCTGTCCTCACCATGGTGTCAACCTTTCCCTTCATTGTTCCCTGTCCTGATCTCTAGCACTTTACATTGTTTTCTTCTCCTGATTTCCTTGTAGAAATGAGAACCATGAAGCAGTGATGGAGTCCTTCACTCTAGAAGGTGGTGTGATCTGAAAGGGGGTACATACTCCTTCATGTGCATGGAGTTCTACATTCTGTCACATCTGAATGCACTGGCAGATGAGCTGAGCAGGTCCAACTCCAGCAGTTAACAAATGGAGGCTAGGATACCAGTGTTTTCCAAAACCTAGTGTAATGGAGTCCAAATGATGGACTTGTTTAGTTCAAAAGTAACTGCAAATTAAAAAAAATATCTGTTCCAGGTGCCCATGCAAAGGAGTATGGACAGTAAATGTCTGCCCCATGTCCGGGAGGAGGGATCTTCTTTATGCCTTTTCAAGTGATTAGCATAATCCCCAGTGTATTGGAGAAAGCAAGAAGTGACAAAGCCAGATTGATCTTCATGGCCTCTCTGAGGCTGAAATAGCTTTGTTTCTCCTCACTAAGTCAACTAATAGAAGAAAGAAAAAACAGTAGAGTTCCTAGTTAAGTGTGACAATGGTACATCCATACCTAAATAGTGTCATGTTTTACTGACTGAGTGCTGTCAGCATGATACTTTTTAAGGACCAGTTCTGAAAGGAGATGCTGCATATCTTGAAATGTAGCAGTAGAAATTCTGTCTGCCCAAATGAAGGAGGCTGTTAGGAGCTACTCAGCCAGTTTTGTAGTACCTAGACAAACTCTTTCAGGATGTCCTATCTTATTGCCTCAGTTAAAGTGCAACCATCTTAATTTGCAGTATGCTTCCCCATGGATCCTTCTGTGTCTACTTATTCTACAGAGAAGCTGTTACTACAACAGATCTTATAAACCTTAGGCCTCATTGGAAACTGACGATGACCTTAATTTCATGCGGTAGAAGTTAGCATTTGCACCTTTTGTGCCCAGTGTATTTTGAATAGTAAAATTACTGTCTTGCAGAACCTTTTTTGGTGACTGTGTCCTCAACCAGCAGGATGTAATGCTTGTTTGTTGAGCCTGTAAAGACCCTCATACCTCTAATGAGTAAAAGATACTTACACCACTTTTCACAGGGACAGCCAGTCCTAGAACTAGCCTTCCATTTTGCCAAAAGTAGTGTCCTCAGTTAATCAGGGTAGATAACTGTTTTTTTTCCCAAGCCCCCAAAAGAAGAGAGAATGGATATTACATTTACTGTATGTATACCAGATGATCAGATGTTGCATATCAATGACAAAAGGACCCAGACAGTCTGATGAACTGTTTGTATTCTTTATATCAGGCAAGAATGGTGGGCTAGTCTCCAAGCAAACCCTGTCCAAATGGCTAACAGATTGTGTTACCTTTGTTATGAAAAAATTGAAAAACTTTAGAGAGATCTGTGGATGTCCAGTGTACAAGGACATTAGCCACTTTAACACCTTCTTTTCTGCATGTATTGTGAGCCGGGCACCTAAACCACTGTGCACACCTTCTCTGGACATTACACACTTCAACTTCAGTCCCAGCACGGGGCATGATTTGCTGCTGCTTCAGTCCACACTATGTTACGACTGCAGTCATCTCATGGGGAAAACTAACTGCTTTAGTAGTTTTTTCCCATGGACTAGGAATTGTACTGTAGCCGTGATATTTATGATGTATATAGCATATTTACATGAGTTTCCTTACTGTAGCAGTAAATGTTTGAGTAATAGTATAACTGCTGCAATATACTCTCCCACACCCCTCTCCCCAGAGACTGGCAATTTCCCCATTGCCCTGCATAGTGTGATGAAGGAAGAGTCAATGAAATCACAAATCAAAAATGAAAAAAAATATACCTAATCAGTACTTTGGACCCACCTGGAAGCCTTCAAGGCATCATTCCCAGCAACTTCTGGATGTTTAAAAATCAAAGTCATCAGGGCCCCAAGAGCTTTACAGACTGAGGACAGTAGTAACTTTCCTACTAAAAAGAAGTGGAAATGGTGCAGGCTGTTCTCCCTTTTAGCTGTAAAGGCTCAACTTGTGTTAGAGGGACAGGCCACATCCACTTTGGTAATGCCTGAAAAATGCAGGAAATAAAACCATCAAACCAGAAGGGTGGGTGACTGCAGCTAATTAGCATGGTAAGAGTAATGCTGCAGCAGTATTCCTACTGCTGATTTAAAACATATTTATTAAACCATCACATTTTAAATAGTAACATAAGATTACATACATTAATAAAATGCAAACAAACCATAATAGCAGTTTCCATTGTTATTGTTATGCAATATATGTATATCCCCAGGCTGAGACTGAAATTGGTCATTTGTGATCTGTACTCTACCCAGGTTAATGAATTCAAATAAAAATAAATAAAAATGAGTATTCTTTTCTTCCTAACAATTGTCATTCACTCTTAATGCCTTTCTTTAAACCTCATTATTCCTTCAGATCATTTTTTAAACATCTTTATTAAACATGGCATTTAAAAAAATGACACGGGTACCCATACAGTCATAGGAAAGAAAAAAGCATAACATTTCTGTTATAACTTCATGCAGTACACATTTTCTTTTTTTACAGTTTTTATTTACTCCATGACATGAATTGCTCAATTCCTACTTTCCTTTAAATTTTACTTGTTCCTGAACATTGTATATATTGTTCCCACAAATTCCATTTATTTATATTTACTTTGCTCTTTCCCTTTTCAAAAGGTCCCACCTTGGGCACGTTTATATCTTTATAATATCCAGGGCTTCAGTTATGGTTGCATTAGATTTTGATTTCCATTTTCTAGTAATTGTTTTTTTTAGCTGCCAATGACATTAATCTTGGGTAAGGCCTTAATATGTCTAGGCAATTTTGGTCCTGTATATCCCAGCTCAAAAGAATAATTTCCTGAGTTACAACCATTTATTTCCCCAACATTTGTTTTAAAAAAAAAGTACTCTCTAGGGATTTTTTTTTAAATCTGCTAACACATTATATTCCCATAAAACTTCTTCCCAGTTACCTCTCTGTCTTCCACATTATAAATACAGCATTGGGTATCTGCATGAGGACAAATTTTCTCAAGTGTCCATGGAGTATAAAAATAGCTGTACAAACACTTCCATGTAGAAATTCTAAATCTTCTGGTCTTTGCTACATACTTGGAAGCCTTACATAGATCTTCCCTTTCTTCATTTGTAAATTGCCTTTTCATTCTCCTTTCTCCTTATTTCTAACCTGACTGATGTAGTTGCCATGTAATATTTTATGTACCCTTCTAATTATCCCTTCTTTAACAGCAGCTTCTGTTCCAGGCTCAACTAAAAGCTGTCCCATTGTTGGTCTTTCACTTAGCACATCCCTATCTCTTTCTTTTGGCTATGCTCTATTGTCAAGCCCTGATAGAAAAGGGAGTCTCTAACCTGTAGCCCAAACTTCTGATTAGTCTTGTTTTACTCCTATTGCCTTTCCCTCCCAAGGTATTTGCTTCCAGTATCTTGGTTCCTTTCCTGATTTCTTCCAGTAAATGCAAGCCCTGTTTTTCCCTGTTTTCTATACCCATAGTTGCATTCATCAGTATTGATAAAATCTTTCTCCACTCCCATTGTGGTTTTGTTCCTAGAATACTTTCTGCTACTTTAATAATGTAATCCTGTGTATGGTTGTCATTCTTCTTAAGAACTTGCACCCAAAATCCTAGTTTGTTTTTATCTCTCAACCAGTGTCCCCTTTATCTGAAATATTTTTCCTTTTTACATTGATTTATAACCTTCAAGTTGAACTATGATATGAACCTTAACTGCATAACTGTAAAGTACCCCTTCGTATCTAGCAGCTCTAAACTATGTTTTACGGGGTAATCAATTTATTTCACTTAACTCTTGTTCCTTCTCCTTTTTCATCAAGTTTGCTGATGACACTGCAGTTGTAGGGGCTTATCACAAAGGAGGATGAAAGGGCGTACAGAGAGGAAGTGGCATCTCTGATCAGTTGGTGCGAGGAGAACATCCTTGACCTGAATGTAAGGAAGAACAAAGAGGTTATCATCGACTTCATGAGAAGAACAAACCACCCAGAGCTCAGAGGTGCAATAGAGATCATCCTCATATGCAACTTCACAGTGTGGTTTGGAAGCTGCACAATTAGAAGGGAAGGGGCTACAAAGAGTAGTGAAGGTTGCAGAGAAGGTAACAGGTTCCAGTCTTCCATTGATACAACAACTTTATTCTGCAAGAAGCATCCAAAAGGCCATCAAAATAATACAGGACACCACACATCCTGCGCATAGACTGTTTAAGCTTCTGGCTTCAGGCAAGAGATATTGCAGCGTCCTCTGTAGGACTACAGAATTCATTAACAGTTTCTACCCTGCAGTGATTAGACTTCTGAACTCGGGCACTAGTCCAAGGGGTCTGGACACATAATAAGTCAATTTTTATTTATTTGTGCAGTAAATACTTATATATATTCCACGTAAGTGCAATATTTATTTATTATATCCATAGTCAGTAATTAACTCACTCAAGTGCAATATTAGAGAAATAACTTGGGGATTGTTCAATCTGTAGTGTATTTTGTATTACTTTAAACAGGGTAGTTAATTTAACTCGGAGGAGGGTGTTCTTTTTGTATTAGAGTATTTTTTGTATTAGAGTATTGGTAAATGTCTCTTCTCTTTCTTGTGTGTATTTGGAGTAGTATTGCATTTTTTATGTTTATTCCTCTACTTGTATGTGTTGTTTCACTCTCCTTCGGAATTTCAAGAATTGAGCTGATGCACAAAATTTTGTTTAGACTACACGTGTAGTTTTAAATGACACTAAAGTTTACTTTGACTTTTAAATACATTTCTTCATCTCCGTTAAATTGTCCTCTCTGGCTCACAAAAATATGCTTGATCTGCATGTAAGACTAAAGGGAGTAACAGCATTTTCACTGGTTGTATTGTACTATCCATATCCATAATCAAGAGCTTCTAGCTTTTCAATGTTTCTTTTGTTTAGTCTCTTTCTGTTATGGCAGATAAAGATGTGTAGAATCTTTTTTGGTCTATATTATTATATTTATTTACTTATTTATTGACATTTGTTGACCGAGAAAGTTCACTGGGTCAGAAACCTATTTTTAGTGGAGGCCCAGGGAGAAAAGCTCCACAGTTAATCAAATATTATACAGAATAAATACAAAGTGAAAGAGATGTACATACATAAACATAGGGTGGGGAGTAAATCTTAAATAAGTTAATACCTATTGTTAGACTGTTTGGATACATAATTTCATACTTTCAATCCACAAGAAAATAATCATAATCCTTAGCAAATTGCACATATATCGTAAGTAGGAGAAACAGTCATACAGAGGAGGGAAAAAGATTTAACAGGGTTAGGTTAAAGAATGGAATCTGAGTAGTTAAGTGTGTGTGAGGTTAAGGGACCTTACACTGTACTTCACAGGTACAGCTGGGATTATTTAAATAGTTGTTTTTTAGTGCAGCTGTAAAGGCAATTAGGGAGTCAAGTTGAGTAATATATGATGTGTGTGTGTGTGCGTATATATATATATATATATATATATATATATATATATATATATATATGTGTGTGTGTGTGTATATATATATATATATATATATATATATATATATATATATATATATATATATATATATATATATGGATTCACTTCAGAAGATCGAATTTCCAAAATCTCGAACTACAAATAACCGAAACCAAAAGCTCGAGTTTCGGAAACTCGAACTTCTGAAGGGAAACCATAAAAACAAAAACAAAACACAAGCTTCGCTTTTGCAGGGGCTTCCCTGCACCCTCATGTGGGCTGTGCCCCACCCCTACTTAAATATACCAACTTCAAGATCGCGCTACAGTGGGGAGATGGGAAATCTCCCGTCTTGCGCTGTATGCGGAAGCGCAAAACGGGAGATTTCTTTACTTCCTGCCAACACCACAAAACAAATACAACATTACGTACACACATGGCATGCAACAATACTTGCCTCTGTGTGCACGTAATGTATTAAGGTAAGTAAAGTGTTATTTCTAAACACTACACACATTCGATTTATTGAAATTTCGATCATATGGTCTCGACCATATGAAATTCGAGATTTCAATAATTCGATTATGTGAAGTGTTCCCATATATATATATATATATATATATATATATATATATATATCTAAATACTTCATCTTGCCATATCCCTGTAAATGTGAAACAGTACAAAGTGTTAGTCCATATAAAAGCACTTTAGCCAGCAGATCTAAGGGAGACTCTCTTTCTGATGCCTTTCTGGTGGGAGGAATAAAGATGCCTTGTTGAAGTTCAAATAGTTTTATCTGTTAATTAGGTAGATGGACAAGCACTCAACAAGGATAATCTGGACTAATCCTTTGTACTCTGTTTCTTGTTAGTCCTGTCACCCTCTGGGTCACAGACCTGATTCAGGCTTTCTGGATTACTTTTGTTGATCCCTGTAAATAGGGGTATTGCCAAACAATTTCATATGTAGATACATAATTTACAGCTATTGCCTTTGCTTTATTAAGATCTGATACTCTCTCAAAAATGTTGTTCATAAATGCATCATGATTGCAGTAGTCTAAGCTCTATGTGTTTAGCCCTCCTGCACTGGGTACCTTCTGAAACCTTTGGATGCTTTCTAGGCACTCCCCCTGCCAGGAGTGGATTGTGCTCCATATACATGGCAGGAGGAGAGCTAAATGTATCAGAGCTGTTTTGCTCATAAAACAAATGCTTCGTTGGCAGTCCCCATGTTACCCTGTTAGTGGAGAAAGCTTTCCTCCTAAAATTTAATTTTAGTTGAAAATTTTTTTTCTAGAATTCTTTGTTAGGTGGTATTCAAACAAAAACAAAGGGGCCATCAGTTATATTAACGTGCATGTGATGGTAGTGCCACTGTGAACTTTTTGTGAGGGAAAACTTAACTCATTTTATTATCTAGTGTGTTTGAGAAAGAACACTGTGCATGTGGGGAACTTTTCATTATATACATAGCTCAGAACCACTAGTTCTCCTGTCTTTGTCCTTACTGGCTCTTTTGGGCTATGCTACCTGCCTTCCAATACCCTTTTATTACTTAACTATAGAGCAGCAGTCTGTCTCTTTGCTGTTAACTTCCCCAGCACAAAAGAAGAAGAACCTCACTAAAGTGTCTCTTAGGGTATATTCTTTGTGTTTCATTGTTGCAGTCATTACATTTGGGTAATCTGCTGGCAGGTTGCCCTCAGTCGGCCTGATTAACAAAGTCTTGTCTTGGGTCCTGTGTCAGTTGCTGTCCCTTCTTCCATGACGTCAGGTTGTCAGAAATATAAAACATGCAGCTGACGCCATTACATCAGTCTTTCTTGCCGCGCAGTGCCCGAAGCAGAAGTTGTTCGCAAGTGCCAGTCGGCCGACTTCTGAAATTTTCGTTTTCGAGTTTCAGAACCGAAGTCTTCAACTAAAAGCTAAGTACCCCGTTGGGGAAACTTTTTCTTTCTCTTCACCGATGTCAGTAAAAGTTAATAATTGCATTACTTGTGGGAAGCAAATACCTCAGAAGGATTTTCATTTGTACTGTATTCCTTGCCTAGGCCCTGACCACAACGTACCTTGCTGTCAGTTTTGTGCTAAATTTAATCAACGCACTATTAAACGTCTGTATATTTTTGCTTCTAAATATTTTGGCTCACTATTTAATTATCCAGAAATGTCGTCGGTTAGCAATCCGACTACCGGAATACCTAAAAAATGCAAAGAAAAAGACAGAGACAGGCCGTCGAGGTCCAAAACTGACAACGACGCTTCTCCTAAGCCAGTCACCAGTTCGCCAGTACTCAGTGAGGCACTTTCGCAGCCCCTGATACCCACTACTTCTGATTCGCAGGCCTCTACTGAGACCCACTCGGAGTCCGGTATGCCGCGAGATGCTTCAGTTATGCAACCCGTGGATGTCTCTACCTTAGATGGGTCCGGAGCTGCTGTGCAGGCACCAGCTTCTGAGGCTATTTTCAGGCCTACAGATTTGTATATTAGACCGACGCCATCTTCAAAACTAAGGCCAAAATCTATATCTATGTCTAAAAAAATGGCGCCTGGGCCACATGTGCAGGCCCCTTTGCCTAAAAAACAAATGATCAAACCGGCTGAAGACTTAATTACTCTGATCGGGGTAGCCAACCCCCTCCTTCTAAGAGGCCTAGGCAAAACATTGATTATGAATCTTCTGAACAGGATTCTATTTCTTCTGACTCTTCTAATGAACAGGATTTGTCTATACATACTTATGAGGACTCTGATGCAGAAGATTCCATTCGTTCTTCTTCTCCCCCTGAGGATTTTTCTTTTGGGGAAACTTTACATACCTTAAAGGAACATTCTGAATCTAAAAAGAGACTTAGCGATTTTCTTCTTCTTCCTCAGCATAGGACTTTGGCTATACCTCCTGTTCTAGACATTGTTGATGATGTTTTTTCAGAGTCTAGTATGGCTCCTGATTCTCTACCTCCGGCTCCTTGTAAGCCAGATAGATACTACAGGGTTCCTGACTCCCATAAATTCCTTTTCAAAAATCCTATTGCAGATCCTGAAACAATTTCTCAGGGTCCCAAGGACATTAAGGCCTCTACTGCTAAAAATCCTACCCCTTCTGATAGAGATTCCAGGGCGCTGGATAGATGGGGTAAGAAGGTTTACACTTCTGCAACCTTGGCAATCAGGGCTTTAAACTGTCAGTTTCATATGCTTAAATATCAACAGCATATCATGGGGCTGCTTAAACAGAAAATGATATTAATTTCTGCCTATGTGGAAAATAAAGATTTACAGGATTTGTTACATTCAGCTGAACAAGTTGGAAAACATACTTTGCAATGTGGTTTTGATTCTTTGGAGGCCTCTTGCAGGGCTGCTGTAACTGGGTCGGTGCTAAGAAGGCATGCTTGGCTCAAAGAGCAAACTCTGCCTGATCATGTTAAAGCAAAATTGTTGGATGCTCCTTTACAACAGGACCATCTTTTTGGTAATAAGGCTGAAGACATTTAAAAAAAAATGGAAGATAAAGCTAAATCTATGCAAACTGTGAAAGATTTCTTACAAGTGCAACCTCCAAGATTTAGTAGGCACTGGCCTATTAAGAACTGGTCCTTTCCAGTTCCTTCGAGAGCCACTCAAGTCAAACCCAGACATTCCAAAGGCTCCAGGTTTCAGTCACAAGGGACTTTCAAAACAAAACAATGGGGTGCTTCCACCTCCAAATTTGGGAACAACAAGGCACCTCCTTATGGTAAACAGTCTCAATGACTTCCCTCTACACTCACCAAGCATTTACCTTTTAGCCTCCCCTGTGGGGGGAAAACTGGCAATTCATGCAAGAAACTGGCAACTTATAACTCAGGAAAAATGGGTTTTAAATATAGTATCCCAGGGATACAGATTTCATTTCCACACGTTGCCAATCCCAAACGGATGGCCAAACTTGCCCCCAAATCAGTGGGCAGAGGCCCAGAAACAAGTACTGTCCCTCATCAACATGGGGCTATTCAACCACTACCAGAAGAGGAAAAGGGACAAGGTTTCTATTCAAGACTTTTCCTGGTACCCAGAAAAGACAAATCATGGCGTCCAATTCTGGACTTATCTACTCTAAACACATTTCTGGACATTCCAAAATTCAAGATGCTGGCTCTTCAACAGTTACTTCCTATGCTAGGCAAAGATGCCTAGTTGATAACTCTAGACTTAAGAGGCTTACCTGCATATCCCAATCAGGGAATCTTGCAGAAGATACCTCCGCTTCAAAGCAGGCTACTTGCATTACCAGTTCTCTGCACTGCCCTTTGACTTATCTACTGTGCCCAGGGTCTTTGCAAAGTGCCAGGCTCCAGTAATTGCATTTTGCAGGCAAAGAAATATTCAAATATCTCCATACCTGGACAATTGTCTAATTCAGGCAGAAAACAAGGCCATTCTTCTAAAGCATCTGGTGTTTGTGAAAAGGGTTTTAACTTGTCTAGGGTACACCATAAACGAAAAGAAATCACAACTGGTACCCTCTCAAAAAATTACATTCCTGGATGCAAGCTTGAATACAACTGCCCAGATGGCTTTACTTACGCCAGAAAAGCAAATTCATTTGGTAACTTACTTCTAACAGATGGCCACAAAAACCCTGCTATCTGCAAGACAAATTCTGCAAGCTTTGGGGTTCATGACCTCCTGCATTCTTCTAATTCCATATGCAAGACTGCATATGAGGAAACTTCAGTGGTACTTAAAATGTTTATGGAGTCAACATTGTCACATTCTGGAAACAATAATTCCTATCATTTCTTGCCTGCAACTAGAGTTCCTATGGTGGGCAGAGGTCTGCCACCAAAACAATGGTCTGCCATTCACTCCACCCCCTGCCACCCAAACACTAACTACAGACGCATCAGAATATGCTTGGGGGGCTCATCTGGCAGGGAAGTGCATTCAGGGCAAATGGAGCCCAAATCAAATGCACCTTCATATCAATCCGAAAGAGATGCTAGCTGTACAGAATGCACTGACAGCCTTCAAGGACTACCTTCACCCAGGACAATTAATGATAAAGACAGACAACACCACAGTTATGTTGGTACATAATCAGGGAGGTACACACTCCTACCCCCTTTGCAAACTAGCCATGGCATTGTGGAACACGTCCTTGACCTACCAAATACAACTACAAGCTCAATTCCTGCCAGGAAAGCTGAATACTCTGGCAGACGAACTAAGCAGAAATCTCATGGACCCACATGAACGGAAACTGGAACCACGGATTTTCAATATTTGACACTCAAATGGGGGAGTCCAGACATGGATCTTTTTGCCTCACCCCAGAACTATCAGTTGGACAAATTTTGCACAAGAACTCATCACAAAAAAGCCTGGAAAGTGGATGCTCTATCATTCAGCTGTAAAAAACTATCAGTCTATGCTTTTCCCCCTCTGCCTCTGCTCTCCAAAGTTCTATTAAAAGTCAAACAGGACAAACCAAAAATTATTCTGATTGCTCCAGACTGGCCTCACCAACACTGGTACCCACTCCTGCGCAATGTGTCGCACCTTCCACCGTGGCACCTGCCTCAGACACCTTACTTACTGTCTCAGCAGTACAACCAAATTCTGCACACTCAGCTCCAAACTTTGAATCTTGCAGCGTGGCTAATCACCTACATTCACGCTTAGCATCCCTCAGTAAATCTGTGATGGATGTCATTTTGGAGGCGAGAAGGCCTAGTACTAGAAAATCTTATGCTGACAAATGGAAAAGATTCTGTGCCTGGAACCAATCACAAGGAATAAGCACAGCAGTGCCCAATATTCTTCAGATTTTACAATACTTAACTGAGATGCTTCACAGGGGCCTGTCCTTTTCTTCCATAAAAATCCATGCCTCAGCCATTTCAGCTCATTACAACACAGAACCTCCCCTCTTCTCTCATCCTCTGCTAAAGCAGTATCTCAGAGGGGCCAAAAACTTAAGACCACCCAGGAGAGCTCCAACCCCTGCCTGGGACCTCAGTTTTGTATTGGAAAAACTCACTCTTCCTCCTTTCGAGCCAGCTGCTACTGCAGACTTAAAATTTATCACCTGGAAAACAGCTTTCCTTTTAGCAATCACTTCAGCTAGAAGGATTTCTGAATTTCAGGCTCTTATGGCAGTGAAGCCTTTCATTACCTTTCATGCAGGCAGGGTGTCTCTCAGGACCAATCCATCCTTCATGCCCAAGGTGGTATCCATTGTGGCTCTTAATCAGACCATTCATTTGCCAACTTTCTTTCCCAATCCACAGAACAAGGGAGAGTGGATTCTGCAATCATTGGATGTACACAGACAACTTAGATTTTACTTAAACAGGACAAAATCTCTAAGAAAATCTGATCAACTACTGGTGGCAAGTGCTGCAGGGGCAGAGGGAAAGGCTATTTCAAAGCAGACTATTTCCAAATGGATAAGCCATTGTATTCGTTTCTGCTATATGCACCATGGTAAAACTATCCCCCAGGGGATCAGATCTCATTCCACCAGGGCTGCATCTACTTCTACAGCCTTTCTCAGAGGGGTTCCTACCAGAGACATTCTAGAAGTTGCTACCTGGATCTCAATTCATACGTTCACCAAACATTACAGAGTTGGCTTTGCCACTGCTGTCTTGCAGGGCCTTTATAGCTGGTCCTAATGCTGTATAAATCCATCCTCCCAACCATAGCTTTGGAAATCTACCCAAATGTAATGACTGCAACAGTGAAACACGAAGAACATAGTACAGTTGTGTGCATTTACCATAAATGTAGATGTTCAAGTGTATTCACTGTTGCAGTCCTGGTTACCCTCCCTCCAGCCCCCTGTTTTTCTCTCACTATACCTCTACTTTCTTTTACTATGCTTGAAAGCCTTTTTGGTGTATTTGCTTTTGTTTGGAGGTATATTTTTTTTGTCTTTTTAATTATATATTTTGCTCCCCATTTGGGGGGCACCTGACATCTGGGGCAAGAAAAATTGATATAATGGTGTCGGCTGCATGTTTTATACCCCTGATGACCTGACGTCATGGAAGAAGGGACAGCAACCGACACAGGACCCAAGACTTTGTTAATCAGGCCGACTGAGGGCAATCTGCCAGCAGATTACCCAAATGTAATGACTGCAACAGTGAATACACTTGAGCATCTACATTTATGGTAAGTGTACACAACTGTACTTTTCTTCTTTACCTCAGCTGCTGATGAGTGATTCTGTTGTGGCTGATCATTGTTCCTCACACCACTCATCTTCTTACCCACTGTCCTGTTGATGTAGCATTAGCAGGCACCAAAGACCAGAGAATACCTTTTATCACTGACTGGAGAAGGGGCAGATGGAGAGTCATCACTCCACTGGTAGGGAATTGTGGAAGTTGGGACCAGTGAACCCAAGAAGCAAGCCTTACTGGGAGATGCTGCTTTGTGAGAAAAAACTTCCAATATCCTGTCTCTATATTTATGGACAGGGCAAGGCAGATTTATTTGGCTTTCAGCTTTTTCCATGCCAGTTCAAACCTTAGGGAAGAAGACAGTTCCTTCCCATTCTGACAGGATTTTCAGTCAGAAGAAAAAGCAGGGCAGGGGAGGTGTGTACTTCAGAGGATTCTTCACAGTCTGAGCAGTTTGAGTCTGAAGAAAATATGCCTTTCACTGAAATTTTATTTGCGTGAGGTTTTTCAGATGTAGCGAAGTGAAGCCTGAATGACACAGAAAATGTATTATGATTTAATACAATTATGAAAGCTACATTTATTCCTCCTGATTTTTTTTTTTTTTTTACTGCAGCCAGTGTACCTGTTGGACATCCTTCAGCTCACATAAGGTGTAGCAGGTTATATATAAGGTACCTAAGGCAAACAAGTACCAGTTTTCTAAGCAGTCATCTCTCTGTAAATGTGATGCTGGCAGAGTACTGCTTCTAATTCCCAACACCTCTAATAAAAATGGAAAAGCAGTGTTTTGGAGAAGAAAGTGTATACTTCTATTACTTTAACATTCAGGATTTTAAATTGCTAAGCCAGTATGTTAAAGTTTCTGCTCATGTCCTTTGAGAATATTCAGAAGTTATTGGTTAACCTTTCCTCTTCTGAGGTGATTAAACATAATGTAAAGTATACTTATAATACCAGTGATTTATCTTCCAGAATAGCTGCTTCAGGATCACTTTTAGGGAGATGATTGACTTCTGGCAGCCACCCGTTTGGAATGCATGTAGAATAAAAGCAGTAAATGGCGGTACCCCCCACTACCCTTTTGCTTAACCAATGTTTTACCTGTCAAATTATCTATGAATTGATAGTTAAATTATTTTAGTTGTGTGGTTGATTGATAGTTTTGTGGTTGATTGAGTTTTCCACACTGTCCTAATGTGGTGGATGATATTACAAAGGACACTGACATTGGACATACAACATGCATGAAAGCGTTAAAAATGCCAAATTGGAATGGATGAAAGGTGACCTTGGTTGTAGGCCTATAAAAAAGGGTCTTCAATAGATGATTTGATAGCATGATAAAGTATCTGTTATATGTTAGGAAAGGTGACCAGTTATTTGTCTTTTTTATTAAATGATGACAAAGCTCTGTTTTGTGAACTGCAGGCAGGATTTCTCATTAGCCAACCCAACTCATGCTTAAGTGCCTGGCTCATTACATGGCTTTTTTATTATGATAAGCACAAAAATGATACTAGAATGACCCAACAAGAGACACACACACTGGGGAAGTCTTCCATTTCTGTTTATTTCAGAAATGCATGTGTGATGGATCTTGCACATGACATCCTTCCTTTTGTATTTGTACTACATGTTACACAACCCATGTGTCATTTATGACCCTAATGACTGCCATGAACTTTAGTGCAGATGTGAGAGAAGAGTATCTTGACATATCTGCAAGGGAGAGTCTGTAAGGTGGTAAAGTGTCTCACAGTTCTTCACGCTAGCTTCTGTAATATACAGATCTTTTCTGTAATTGCTTGTTTGTATTTTCTTTTTTCACATTGTTTCCTTTGTTACTGCGCAATTAACCACTGTTACTTGAATACCATAAAAACTCTTTGAGCATCATATTCAGAATAATTTAGGTGGGCAGCTGTTAAACTTCCTTTACAGGGACTCAGATTAGCCAGGGTTAGTATATTCCAGTACCAGTAGGTTAGCACTAACTTTTCTTGAGGCTATACTGCTAAAAAGAATGATCAGATTCATATGATTTCGTTTAGCTGAAAAACCCATATGCTGTGGATTGTTGCATAAATGACTTCTGTTCCACAGATCATTTGTGCGAGTATGTCATGTAACTGTACATACTCCCCATGTCATCAAATCCTTAAAAAGGAGTTTGTGAGTGCATTGTTCATACCCCCCCCCCTTTTCTGTACCGATCTTGTTTTCATACTGAACTTAAAGCTGAATATCTGTAAATAAGCCAACAAGTTATAAGTTAGATCAGTATAATTTATTTATTGCTAGTAAAACATTGTCCAGGTGAGCATGTACCCCTTGAGAGATTGTGTATCCTGCTTAATTGTAATGTAGGAATGCCATGTATGAATCAAAGGTGGCACAAACCTTAGTGTATGGTGATTTATTTTTTTTAGAAGTACTGCTCCAGAAAGAATAGGATGAATGTGCTCAAATGTTAAAAATACCCCCTGTCAAAGATCAGCTGATAGTGTGGGTACTCTCATAGTTGTCATTTACACTGTTGTAGATACCCTTCTTGCTGCGAGATGTATATTACACTAATGCATGTTTCTCACTGTCTTTCACAGCCAAAACCTCCACCTTTCATAATACCTTCATCACAATTGCACTACAATGGACCCTACACTGAGCAGTACTGTTCTTCTCAAGGTAAGATGAATGAGGGTAAATTGGTAAATTTAGTACCGGAAGAGCCCATGGATTAAGCACCATGCATTTCTCAGAAATCATGTAGAAAACATAACATCTGAACAAATCCCCCTTCCATTTTATATTTGCTTACAGTACTCTAATTAGTATGGTTACATCTTAGATTAGGCCGGTTGTTGTAGCAGGCCGTAATATAGGACTTTGCTATCATAAGCATGTGGCACTGGCTTCAACACTTTTTTTTCTCCCTTACCTCTTTCAGACTTTCTTATGAACCTTCAGGCAAGGGAGTGACTAGATCCTGCTTAACCATGCAGGTGGGCCATCCCTCTCTTGGGAGAAAATGACTTAACAGTCTACAGCTTCTAAGGCTGGTTCCTCACCATATGCTTATTCCAGTGAATCAAGGAGGAGTAGCTGAATCATACTGAACTCTGCCGGTGGGCCCTACATATCCTGCAGAGAATAGCCTATCGGCTCGTGACCTTTATCCCCCCCCCCCCCCCCCCCACTGCTGATGAAAATCAGGTTGAGGAACAAACATCATATGCACAGCTCATGATTTTATGTGATAATATTCCCAAACTGGGTGGAGTAAGCATGCTGGTGTGACCACCTCTCGCATCAGCTGGCTCATATCACCCCCCTCCCTCATGAATGAAGCTTGCTATGCAGTCCAGAAACATGATTTGTTCTCCAGTAAATCCATGTCTGCCTTCTAGGATGGGCATACTCATCCAGCCCTGCCTTGGAACCATCTATTTTGATATCCTCCTTTGCCCCCATATCATTATGTATTGAAAAAGACTTGCTCATGTCCTCTGAATCTTTACGGAGGACGTTTGTAGTACTATCATACATTATTTGCTGAAATAATTTGTCTGCTCTTCTGTTTTTCATGCTGTTGATGGTCACTTCTGCATAAGGGTAATCACTGGTCCCTTGCTTCATTTCTTTCTTTATCATTGACATGTGTACCATAAAAACGTTTTTATCTCACACTCTATCCAACTTTTGCTTTTTCAAAAGAATTATTCATAGGTTCATACTAGGCTGTCTGCACTAGGGCATTTATAAGCCTAGCCAGAGTATGTTTGGCTTTCGCCACCCATTTTAAATGAATTTTGCTATGTCCTTTTTCGAGGTTAGTATACTGTGCCTCTGTCTAACAGTGACACAGAAGTGATACCTGGAGTAAACCTACTATCTCCCATCCACTCATCAAGATTCCTCTTGAAGAGAGTCAATGAAGGACTCTGCCTAACCTGGACTGGGATTTTATTCCAGAGTGAAGGGAGCCTCTGGGTTATGAATCTGTCCCTTCAGCATGTCCTATTTATTTCAGTGCTGAGGTTCAAGTCTCTCGAGCGCGTAGCTCGATGGGATTTGGATTTTCTGAGGTGCAGCATGTCCATTAATTCTGGGTTGGACATGGCTTTATATGTCAGGCACAGATCGGCTCTGAGCAGGCGGTATGCCACTGAGTAGAGCTGGAGTTTCTTTAACCGGGCAGCATATGGCATCTGTTTGAGCCCTTTGATCCTCTTGGTGAGGTACTTTTGGGGTCTTTCCAGTTGCTGCAGGTGTCTGGTAAGGTACATCCCTTGTACTCAATTATGGGCCTGATGAGGGATGAGTAAAGAGGCATGATGACCTCCCCTGATCTAGATGTGAATCACTTCATGATTAGGTGGGCTATATAAAATGTTTTTCTAACCACTTTGGCCACGTGGTTGTCAAATGAGAGATTGCTATCAACTTGGGTCCCCAGGTCCCTAATTACTTCTTCCATACTTAATGGATTACCACCTATGTGGTAATTTGTGGGCACTTTGTTTTTGCCAAAGGGGATGACTATACACTTTTTGGCGTTTAGCTTGAGGCCATGGCTCTGGCACCAGTTGTCTGTTTCTATGAGGCCCTTTTATAGGATGCTTGTGTCGGCTGGAGAGTCGATTATGGCGCCCAGTTTGCAGTCATCTGGGATCTTGGTCAGCCACAGTCCTTCCATGTCAGCCTGTACCTCCGAGAAATATATACCGAACAAGAGAGGTCCCAGGACTGAGCCTTGTGGGATGCCACTTGTAACTGGTTTGGAGTCTGACATGGCTCCAGCAATTTTAACTATGTGGGTTCTGTCCTTGAGCCAGTTTGCAACCCATCTAGTGACATAGGGGTTTATATTTAAGCTGGTGAGCTTATCTATAATGCCCGAGTGGGGTATTGTATCAAAGGCTTTTGCGAGGTCCAGGTAGGCTGTGTGGACCACCTTCCCCTCGTCAATGGCCTTGGTGACTGTTTCAAAGAAATCAACCAGGTTTAAGAGGCAGGATCTGCCCTTAACAAAGCCGAACTGGGTAGGATCCAGTGTCTGTAGGTCCCCAATATCTTTATTTATGAGGTCCATGATGATCCTTTCCATAACTTTGCAGACCAAGCTAGTCAGGCTTATGTGGCAATATTTCCAGGATCCGTTGAGGCACCACCTTTGTGGAGAGGGACCACTGTTGCTGTACGCCACTCTTTGGGTACATATCCTGTAGTAAGGCTGAGATTGAACAGTAGTTTTATGTTTGGGTTTAGTTCTTCTTAGAGTTCATGTAGGACGCAGCCCGGGACACCGTCTGGTCCCATTGATGCTGTGTTTTTTGCTTTGGAGAGAGCGGCTCTTACCAGAGCATCTGAGATGCCAGGGGGGCAGCACTCTGCTGGGATAGATATTTGCCCTTTTGGTGGGGAAGGGGGGGAGAAGTTTGCGCTGAACCTGTCAGCTAGGATGTTGGCAATGTCTGTAGGTTCGGTGTATTTTTTGTCATTTTGGACTAATTCTGAGCATATCTGGGAATTCCCACCCAGGTTCCTAACATAACTAAAGAAAGCCTTGTGATTATCCTTAGTGTCCTGTGCAATTTTTCTCTCGAAGCTGACCTTAGATGATTTTATGAGTGCCCATAGTTTTTTGCTAATACTGATCAGAGATGCCTTCCCTTTTTGGGATTTTGCTCCATCATGTAGTAGCTTCCTCCTTCTATTGTATAGTTTGTTTATGGCTGGGGTCCACCAGACAGGGCGCCTAACTTTGGAGGATTGGGTCTTGGTTTTATTTGGGATTGCATGATCCATGCATTCCTGAAGGTGTTCATAGAATGCGTTTATAAAGGATTCTGCGGTCTGGGCCATATTTTCTACAGGCCCAGGGGCTTTGAAGGATTCCAACTTGGTTTTGAGGAGTGTGAAATTTGCTTTAGAGAAGTTTTTCACTGTGGTTTTCTGGGCAGGGGCTGGGTCGGGATGTGAATATCTAGTGAGATTAGTTTATGGTCTGATCTTACCAGTGAGGGATACACTTCTGGTCTGGAGCATAGAGTCCCCATGTTGGTGATGATCAGGTCCAGTATGTTTTCCCCTCTTGTGGGATTGGCAACAAGTTGTTCCATAGCATTTGAGTTTATAAATTCTAGGAACCTTCGGGCTAGGGTGTTGGAGCTAGAGTAATGCTCCCAGTCTATGTTAGGGTAGTTGAAGTCGCCCAATATAATGGTGTTTGGAGAGACCTTCATATTTTCCAGTGTTCTCAGGAAGGCCGAGTGGGGTTCCTGGGTTTGAGAGGGTGGTCTGTAGCAGGCTAT
Source organism: Protopterus annectens (assembly GCF_019279795.1). NCBI lineage: Eukaryota > Metazoa > Chordata > Ceratodontiformes > Protopteridae > Protopterus > Protopterus annectens. The sequence continues at coordinate 182,596,892 of NC_056737.1, read as the reverse complement.
AAACTGGAAGGCAGTTTTACCCACTGTTAGTTGCACATGGATAGTCTCTGATGCTTCGTGCTGTGCCACCAACCTGGAGGTGTGGGTATCTTTGGCGAATATTGATACTCCCCCTCCTTTTGTGGTTCAGTCCAAGTTTTGGGACCGAAAAACATGGTATGAGGTATAACCTGGTAGTGCTGGGGTGCTCTCGGGAGCCTTGAACCAGGTTTCTGTTACTGCACAGATATCGATGTTCTCCATGCTAAGGAGAGTTTCGAGTGCGTGCATCTTGAGGTTTAGACTTCTGGCGTTGAGTAGCATTACTCTTAGTTTCTTATCCCTTGTGATACCTATGGAGGTGGGTTTGTCTTTTGAGCCATGCCTAAAAAAGGCACTATAGGGCTGGCAAGAGCCTTTGCCAATATCCGAAAGCCCAAGGGTGTGACAGGTGCAAGCCGTCCCTAGCGAAGCATCGTGGCTTGTCGAACATGTCATCCCAGGCAGACAGGCATTGGATCCCCTTTGAATGACACCAGTACTTAAGCCAATTGTTGAAATTGATCATCTTGTCTTCATATTGTGGCATCATTCTTGGTGAGGGTAAGATGCTACTCAAGGTCAAGGTCATACCGGCCTGGGCTACATGCTCAGAGAGCTTCTCTATGTCTCTTTTCATGCAGTCCAGGGAGGTACGTCTCATGTCATTCACACCAGCATGGACAATGACTGAGTCATATTTGTACTTGCCTTGGAGTGACCTGAGTGTTTGTGTTATGTGGCGGATCCTAGCGCCCGACAGGCAGCTCACCATGACCTTCTCCTTGTTCAGCCTGGTGAGCAGGACGTCAGTGTGCCTGACGATAGAGTCACCTATTACAAGTGTATCAGGTGTGTTGTTTAGCCTTAAGGGCTGTGACTGTTCGGCACACTGGCCTTGTGAGCTACATGTTGCACGTGTTTTGTTTTGGGGTAGCGGTTGCTTGGGTGTCAGCTTTGGAGGTCTCTGCTGCTTAGGCAGATTTTTATTTAGAGCCTCCGAGTATGTTTTTGTGTGTTTATGTGTTTGGTTTGCTGTCGTGGTAGGTCTTTGTGAGACTGGAATTGTAGTGTGTGTGGATGTCCTTCAAGAATGCAACTGCAGTCATAACATGTGGGTTGTCCTGCCTCAGGCAGCCCTCGGTCGGCCGGATTCCAAAGTCTGGGCCCGACGTCGGCTGATGTCGCATTTCTCTCTGACGTCAGAGCGGCTGGAGTACATAAGCATCAGCCAACGCCATTTTCTTCAGTCTTTCTTGCCGCGCGGTGCCCGAAGCAGAAGCAGTTTGCAAGTGCCGGTCGGTCAGCTCCTGTATTCTACGATACCGAAGTCATCAAAAAAGCTAAGTACCCCGTTGGGGACCTTTTCTTGCCTCAGCCGATGTCAGAAATTACTGAAAAAGTTAACAATTGTATTTCTTGTCGTAAACAAATACCTCATAAGGATTTCCACTCTTACTGTCTCCCCTGCCTGGGCCCAGATCACGACGTCTCGGCCTGTGTAGCCTGTGCCCGCTTCAACAAGCGCACTCTCAGGCGCCGGGCGGAATTCGCTGAAGATTTCTTCAGAGATAATTTTGCTTACACCATGCCGTTGGATCTCCCGACATTGCAAACTCCCAAAAAGCGAAAAGACCGGGACCGACATCCTCGGCCCGTGTCTACTACCGACTCCACGCCAAAACCTACAGCGAGTGCTCCGGTTCCCTCTGAGACGGTCTCTCCACCGCTCCGAACCGAAGACACCGCATTACCGACGACTCCGATTCCAGACATTACTCCGACGCCAGTTATTGATTTTCCTCCGGATACCGAAACCGAGGAAATGCCCGAGACCATTGCTGTAGACAAGGTCACTCCTGCACGTGGAGCTGCCAGGCCCCCTATGGCCATGTCTATTAAGACCTACACTAGGGCTAAGGCAGCCAGCAAAACAAAGCATATTACTTCTAAATCCTTACCTCAGCCGACTCCAGAGACACAAATTATGTCCATGGCTGCTGATTTAATTTCCATGATTAGAGGTTCACAGGCCCATCCTGAGAGGATCCCAGCCCCTCCTGATAAAGGCCCCGGGTTGAACCCTCTGACCCTACTCCTTCAGATGAAGATTCTGAGGGCTCTGTCCACTCTGATAGCCAGGAAGAGCTCTTTCAGACCTATGAGGACTCGGATGCAGAAGATTCCATCCCCTCGGCCCCTCCGGAGGATATTTCTTTTGGGGAAGTTCTGCACACCATGAGGGAACATTTCAAGTGGCAAGGTCAGGAATATTCTGATTCTAGGAAACGCCTTAGGACTTTCCTTAAGAAGCCTCAGCACAGGCCCTTAGCTATTCCTCCTGTACTTGATGTTCTGGATGATTTGTATTCTGACTCTAGTGCTACCCCTGATTCTCTTCCTCCAGCTCCAGCCAAGCCAGACAGGTATTACAGGGTCCCAGAAACTCATTCCCATTTATTCAGGGCCCATACTGCTGATTTGGAAACTGTTTCACAGGGGCCTAAAGGAGTTTCAGCCTCCACCTCGAAAAATCATTTGCCCTCCAACAGGGAAGCTAGGTCATTAGAGAGATGGGGCAAAAAGGTTTATACATCCACTACCTTATCTATGAGAGCTTTAAATTGCCTTTTTCATATGTTACAATATCAGGATTATCTGTTAGAAGATTTACAAAAAACATTAGCCACTCCTGATCCTTTAGACAGGAAGACCTTGCAGGAAGCTGTACATAACACTCAGCAAGTAAGCAATCACTTCCTGCAGTGTGGATATGATGCACTGGAAGCTTCATGTAGGGCAGCTATGACAGGGGCAGTCATTCGTAGACATGCTTGGTTAAAAGATCAACCTCTACCAGATCATGTAAAAGCAAAACTTCTGGATGCACCTTTGGAAAAGAACAAGCTTTTTGGTGCAAATGCTAAGGAAGTGTTAAAGACCATCGAAGAAAAAGCAAAATCAGTTCAGACAGTGAAAGATTTCCTCCAGGTTCAACCCCCCCAGATTCAGTAGGAATTGGCCTTCAAAAAACTGGTCCTTTCCTAATCCAGAAAAGTTTCAAAGGGGTAAGAACAGGCGTGGCGAGGAAGAGGCCAATACAGAGGCCCTTACAGGGGCGACAATGGCAGCCAGGAAACCAAAGAAGTGACACAGGGTTTCCTGCCACACAACCACAATCTCAATGACTTTCCTCTACTACCGCCTACCAGGGAACAACTAGAAGCTCCCTTGGGAAGTTATCTCTGTTTGCAGAAAACTGGCACAGACTGACAAAGGACAAATGGATTTTGGACATTATAGACCGAGGGTACAGGTTTCATTTTCATACCTTACCAAGAAAACAAGGCATGCCAAACCTACCACAAAATCAGAGGGCAGAGGCTATCAAGCAAATCACTCTGCTGACTCGGATGAAAGCAATAGAAAGAGTTCCACAACAAGAACAAGACCAGGGGTTTTACTGAAGACTGTTCCTTGTTCCAAGAAAAGAATCTCAATGGAGACCAATACTGGACTTGTCCGCTTTAAACACCTTTCTCATAGTACCAAAGTTCAAAATGCTGACTTTACAGCAACTCCTTCCCATGCTGGGCAAGGGGTCGTGGCTGATTACTCTGGACCTCAAGGAGGCATACCTGCATGTCCCTATCAGACACAGCTGCAGAAGATACCTCAGATTTCTTGCAGGGCCAGAGCATTATCAATTCTCAGCATTGCCATTTGGCTTATCTACTGCGCCCAGAGTATTCACAAAATGCCTAGCTTCAGTAATTGCTCATTGCAGGCTCCAGGGGATACAAATTTACCCGTACCTGGACGACTGCCTCATACAAGCGGATGACAAATTGATATTGACAAAAAACCTGGATTATGTCATACAATTACTTCAAGCTCTGAGATACACAGTCAACTTCCAAAAGTCAAGACTGCAGCCATACCAGCAAATAATCTTCTTAGGAGCCAAACTAGACACAGCCTCTCAGATGGCTTACCTGACAGAAGACAAGCAAGAGAAGTTAACTCATTATTTCAAAGGTTTAGCAAAACTCACCTAGATGACTGCAAGGAGATTCCTACAGGCCCTGGGTTACATGGCATCCTGCATTCTCCTGGTTCCATTAGCAAGACTACACATGAGAAAGCTTCAATGGTACCTAAAAAGCATTTGGTCTCAACACAGCAACAACTTGGAGACAATCATACCACTCATCCCATGCCTACAAAAGGAATTCCTATGGTGGGCCTCGGTGAGCCAGGCAAACACAGGTATGTCATTCAAAAAACCACAGATAACACAGACCATGACTACAGACGCCTCAGACCTTGGATGGGGGGCGCACATGGAAGGCAGGTGTATACAAGGACAATGGTCTCCAAAGGAAACACATCTGCACATAAGCCAAAAGGAAATGCTGGCAGTAATGCATGCCATCGAGGCCTTTCAACACCAACTCCAGCAAGGCCATTTACTGATACGGACAGACAACACCACGGTGATGTGGTACATAAACAAGCAAGGGGGCACCCACTCTTACCCCCTTTGCAGACTGACAATGCAGCTTTGGGAGAAATCACTGAGCCTAAACATCCAGTTACAATCCCAGTTTGTTCCAGGAAAAGACAATGTGTTGGCGGACAGCCTAAGCAGGAATTTCACAGATCCACACGAGTGGAGGTTACATCCGAAGGCCTTCAGACAACTCACTTCGACATGGGGCAAGCCAGAAGTGGACCTATTTGCCTCTCACCTCAACCATCTTCTACCAAAATTCTGCACAAGGACATACCATCCAAAAGCTTGGAAAATAGATGCCCTCTCATTCAACTGGAACTCCCTAGCAATCTATGCATTCCCACCTCTGCCACTGATGACCTCAGTATTACTAAAGATCAAAGAAGAGAAACCCAAGGGAATCATAATAGCTCCGGACTGGCCAAGACAACACTGGTACCCACTACTACGGAGCATATGTCACACCAGGAGGTGTGCCCTTCCCAAGTGGCCTCTACTTTTGACTCAACACAATTTCGAAACACTGCATCCAAATCTTCAGACACTGCAGCTAACAGCCTGGGAGATCCCATAAATAAATTCAGCTTATCTCTCTCCAAGGAAGTTCAGCGGATACTAACAGAGGCTCGGAGACCATCCACCAGAAAGGTTTACTTAGCAAAGTGGAAAAGATTCAGCAATTGGAATACCAGCAAGGGACATGATGCATCATTGTTGAACATCCCACTCATCTTGGAATATTTGGCAGATATGTTAAAGAACGGCCTCTCATATTCTTCCATAAAGATACATGCATCTGCTATTTCAGCTAGATACAACACTGATCCTCCTGATGTCCTTCAAGGATGCATCTGCAGTCCTTACAAATGGGTTGTCCTGTCGTCAGGCAGCCCTTCGGTCGGCCGGATTCCAAAGTCTGGGTCTGGCCTCGGCTGATGTCGCACTTCACCCGACGTCATAGCTGCAGTTCTTCGGGTATAAAGGCATCAGCCGACGCCATTTTCCTCAGTCTTTCTTGCCGTGTGGCGCCCGAAGCAGAAGCTGTTCGCAAGTGCCGGTCGGTCAGAACCAGAGATTACTACTTCCGAAGACTTCTAAAAGCTAAGTACCCCGTTGGGGACTCTTTCTTGCCTCAGCCGATGTCAGAAAAAGTGAATAACTGTTTAACTTGTGGGAAACAAATACCTCATAAAGATTTCCACTCTTACTGCTTACCTTGCTTAGGCCCAGACCACAACGTAGCAGCTTGTCTAGCCTGTGCTTCTTTCAACCGACGGACACTTAGACGTCGGTCGGAATTTGCTGAAGAGTTTTTCGGCTCCGCTTTTGCTTACATTATGCCGTCGGATACTCCGACTGCGCAAATTTCTAAAAAGCGCAAGGAAAAGGACCGACACTCGCGGTCCGCGGTTTCGGCTGAAACCGAGTCCACGGTTCTTCCTTCGGCCGAAAGATTGCCTCCTTCCGAGGCCTCATCCAGCTTGGCTGCATCTGCTACTGAAATCCCACCCGCTCTTGCAGGTTCACAGGATTTATCTGATACTATCCCTTTGGATATTTCTACCCCTGCACATGGAGCTGCTAGGCCACCTGCATCCATGTCGATTAAGGCCTTTGCCAGGGCTAAAGCAGCAAAAACTACCAAAACTGTGCCTGCTAAGACCCCCTCTCACAGGCCTAGCTCTAGTTCACAAATGCTTAGTCTAGCAGAGGATCTCATTTCTTTGATCCGGGGATCCCAACCACATCCAGACAGGGCCTCTCACCCACCTCCAGAGAAGAGGACTAGAGTAGAGCCCCCTGAGCCAGTTTCTTCAGATGACTCCTCTGATGAATCAGATAATTCAAACCCTCCAGAGGGCCCCTTTTCTCCTTATGAGGACTCTGATGCAGAAGAGTCCATTCCTTCTGCCTCTCCGCCTGAGGAATTTTCTTTTGGGGAAACCTTGCATGCTATGAGGGAACAATTCCAATGGCAGGGCCAGGAGTTTTCAGACTCTAGGAAAAGGTTTAGAACCTTTTTGCATTTGCCGCAGCATAGGCCTTTAGCCATTCCTCCAGTACTTACTGTTGTGGATGATGCATTTAATGATGCTTGTACTGCTCCTGATTCTCTTCCTCCGGCCCCTGCTAAGCCCGATAGGTACTACAGGGTTCCGGACACACATTATCATTTGTATAAGGCCCCTTTTGCAGATCCCGAAACTATCTCCCAGGGACCCAAAGCTGTAGCAGCTACCTCTGCCAAAACCCCCCTCCCCTCTGAAAGGGAATCTAGGGCCTTAGAGAGATGGGGTAAAAAAGTTTACACTTCTGCTACTCTTTCAGCTAGGGCCTTGAACTGTCAATTCCACATGATTCAGTATCAGGAATTTATGTTAGACCAGTTAACTAAAAAACTGTCCTCGGATGAACCATTAGACAAAAAATCTGTACAGGAAATGGTACATAACATTCAGCAGGTCAGTAATCATTCCTTAAAATGCGGCTATGATGCACTGGAGGCTTCCTTTAGATCAGCCATGACTGGCACAGTGATCAGAAGACATGCATGGTTAAAAGAGCAGTCCTTACCAGACCATGTTAAATCAAAGCTCCTAGATGCTCCCATGGATAAGCTCAATTTGTTTGGCTCCCCTGCACAGCAGGTGCTGAAGAAGGTGGAAGAAAGCAAAATCTGTCCAGACAGTCAAGGATTTCTTGCAGGTCCAGCCTCCAAGGTTTAGCAGGAACTGGCCTTCCAAGAATTGGTCCTTTCCAGACACCTCCAGAGCTCCGAGAGGCAGGAATAGGTGCTCAAGAGGCAGGGGTCAATCCAGAGGTGCCTACAGGGGACGTCAGTGGCAGGCTAACAACCAGCGAGGTACAGCCACAGATCCAGCCACCACCACTTCCACAGGACAATCACAGTGACTTGGCTCTGGCACTGCTTACCAGGGAACAACTAGAAGCACCCTTAGGCGGGAAGCTAGCCTTATTTTCAGTAAACTGGCATTACATCACAGGAGACAAATGGATTTTACAGACAATAGACCAAGGTTACAGGTTTCACTTCCGTACTCTACCAAGGAAGAGAGGAATGCCAAACCTACCTCCAAATCAGAAGACAGAAGCTCTAGAACAAATAACTCACTTACTAAGGATGAGAGCAGTAGAAAGGGTACCATGTATGGAACAGGGGCAAGGATTTTACTCCAGACTCTTCCTGGTACCAAGAAAAGAAAACCAATGGAGACCTATTCTCGACCTGTCTGCTTTAAACACATACCTCATTGTTCCAAAATTCAAAATGCTGACCCTACAGCAGCTTCTTCCCATGCTGGGCAAGGAGTCTTGGCTGGTAACTCTAGATCTCAAGGAGGCATATCTGCACGTCCCCATACGACCAAATTGCAGAAGATACCTCAGATTTCTTGCAGGATCAGAGCATTATCAATTCTCAGCATTGCCCTTTGGCTTATCCACTGCGCCCAGAGTATTCACGAAATGCCTGGCATCAGTAATTGCTCATTGCAGGCTTCAGGGAATTAAAATTTACCCTTACCTGGACGACTGCCTGTTACAAGCGGACAACAAAAACAAATTAACAAAAGATTTGGAAAGGGTCATTCATCTACTACAAGCCCTGGGATACACAGTCAATAAAAAAGTCAAGGCTGATACCATCCCAAAGGATAACCTTCTTGGGTGCAGATCTGGACACATCAAAACAAATGGCATTCCTGACAGTAGAAAAACAGGAGCAACTCCCTCTCTACTTCATGGCATTAACAAAGCAGAACCAGCTAACAGCAAGAAAAGTCCTGCAAGCCCTGGGTTACATGGCATCCTGCATAATATTGATTCCACATGCCAGACTACATATGAGAAAGTTACAGTGGTACCTAAGGAATTTATGGTCTCAGCACAAGCACAGCCTAGAAACCCAAATTCCAATAATTCCATGCCTGAAGCAAGAATTCCAATGGTGGGCTCAGGCCTGTCAATCAAACAAAGGACTGCCCTTCCACAGCACGCAACCAAGCCAGACCATCACAACAGACGCCTCAGACCTCGGTTGGGGGGCACACATGCTGGACAAGTGCATACAAGGCTTATGGACTAAGACCAGTTGCACCTACACATAAATCAAAAGGAAATGCTGGCAGTAAAACTGGCAATTCAAACATTCAGACCATTTCTTCGACAGGGTCAACTGTTGATAAGGACGGACAACACCACAGTTATGTGGTACATCAACAAACAGGGAGGCACACATTCTTACCCTCTATGCCGGATGGCAATGGACCTCTGGAATGTGGCCCTGACCTTCAACATTCAGTTACAAGCAATTTTTGCGCCAGGAAAAGAAAATATACTAGCAGACATCCTAAGCAGAACTACCACGGATGCCCACGAATGGATGCTGCATCCGGACATCTTCAAAACCATTACAGAGAAATGGGGACTACCAGAAATAGACTTATTTGCATCCCCACACAATCACCAACTGAAAAAATTCTGCACAAGGACGTACCACCCACTTGCTTGGAAAGTGGACTCCCTATCTTTCATTTGGAAAAACCTGACAGCATATGCATTCCCACCTCTTCCTTTGATGCACAAGGTGCTATTGAAGATCAAAGAAGACCGTCCAAGGATCATCCTGATAGCTCCAGACTGGCCAAGGCAACACTGGTACCCATTACTGAGGAGTATGTCTCGGGAACAAATATGGCCTCTGCCCCTAGTTCCTTTGCTGTTAACACAGAACAGCTTCAAAACCCTGCATCCAAACCTGAAAACACTGCAGCTGGCTGCCTGGAACATTGCATAAGACCAAATAACCCAGATTTATCTCAAAGGGTTAAAGACATTATCTTGGAGGCTCGCAGACCCTCAACAAGAAAAAATTATTCAGCAAAATGGAAAAGGTATCTCATTTGGAGTACTGCAAAAGGAGAGAATGTGTCACTCGTAAACATAGCTAACATCCTGGAATACTTGGCAGAGCTCTTCCACAATGGCCTGTCCTATTCTTCCATTAAGATTCATGCATCAGCTATTTCAGCAGAATACAACTTGGATCCTCCAGTCTTCTCACATCCTCTGCTCAGGCAGTTTCTGAGAGGAATTAAAAATGTAAAACCACCTAGGAAGCTACCATTGCCAGCATGGGACTTGAACTTTGTGCTAGAAAAGTTGACACTCCCTCCTTTCGAGCCAGCAGCAACAGCAGAATTGCAGTACTTATCATGGAAAACTGCTTTCCTGCTTGCAATCACTTCAGCAAGAAGGGTATCTGAACTACAGGCATTAATGGCTGTACAGCCCTTCCTGATCTTCCATCAAGATAGAGTGTCCATGAGAACTAATCCTACTTTTATGCCAAAGGTGGTCTCCAGGGTATCTTTAAATCAAGCTATCCACCTGCCTACATTCTTCCCCAACCCACAGAACAGGGGAGAAAGACTGTTGCATACCTTGGATGTACATAGACAATTACGTTACTACCTGGACAGGACCAAGAGCAATAGAAAAACTGACCAGCTACTGGTAGCATATGCAACAGCAATGGAAGGAAAAGCAATTTCAAAACAGACAATCTCTAAGTGGATAGGAAATTGCATTAGATTTTGTTACTCCTACCATGGGAAGAAAACTCCAGAAAACATCAGGCCTCACTCTACAAGGGCTACAGCCACTACCACAGCTTTTACGAGGAGTGGCTACCAAAGACATTTTAGAGGCTGCTACTTGGAGCTCCGTGCATACATTTGCCAAGCATTATAATTTACCCTTATACTCCAGATCCCGAGCAGGTTTTGCCACTGCTGTTTTGCAAGGGATCTTAACTACACCATAATCTTATTTCTCCTCCTCCCCCAGTTTGGCTATGGTATTCTACCCATTTGTAAGGACTGCAGATGCATCCTTGAAGGACATAGTACAGTTTTGTACCTACCATAAATGTAGATGTCCGATAGGCATGCATCTGCAGTCAGGATTACCCACCCTCCTTCCCTCTGTGGTACTCCTAGGGTATTTGCCCATCTTGTAGCTAGCTGGGGGAATCTATTATGGTGTATTTGTTTGTATATATGTATATACATGCTTATTTTTTGTTTGCTCTCTACTGTTTGGAACCATTTGCATTTATCCAAATTTAGCCTTCCTAGAGGGCATCTGGCATCTGGGGCAAGAAACACTGAGGAAAATGGCGTCGGCTGATGCCTTTATACCCGAAGAACTGCAGCTATGACGTCGGGTGAAGTGCGACATCAGCCGAGGCCAGACCCAGACTTTGGAATCCGGCTGACCGAAGGGCTGCCTGACGACAGGACAACCCATTTGTAAGGACTGCAGATGCATGCCTATCGGACATCTACATTTATGGTAGGTACAAAACTGTACTTTTTTTCTCATCCTTTACTAAGGCAATTCCTCAGGGGAATCAAGAACATTAAGCCACCAAGAAAGGCCCCAGTGCCAGCCTGGGACCTCAATTTTGTCCTAGAAAAACTGACTCTACCTCCATTTGAGCCTGCAGCTTCAGTTGACTTGCAATTTCTCTCATGGAAGACAGCTTTCCTGTTGGCAATTACCTCAGCAAGAAGGGTTTCGGAGTTACAGGCACTAATGGCAATACCACCGTTTATTATTTTTCACAGAGACAGGGTTTCATTAAGGACCAACCCTACTTTTATGCCAAAGGTAGTATCTAGGGTTTCTTTAAATCAAGCCATTCATCTGCCTGCCTTCTTCCCCAATCCTGAGAATAAGGGGGAAAGACTGTTGCATACCTTGGACATTCACAGACAACTTCGATACTACCTGGACAGAACGAAGGCCAGTAGGAAGTCCGAACAACTTTTTGTAGCTTACGCCCCTGCAGTCCAAGGAAAAGCAATTTTAAAACAGACTATTTCTAAATGGATTGGACATTGCATCAGATTCTGTTATTCCTTTCATGGAAAGACTGTTCCAGCCAATGTCAGACCACATTCCACTAGAGCTACAGCCACCTCTACAGCATTTTTAAGAGGGGTGCCTACCAAGGACATTCTAGAAGCTGCTACATGGAGCTCCGTGCATACATTCTCCAAACACTACAATCTCCCTCTATATTCCAGATCCAGAGCAGGCTTTGCTTCGGCATTCCTGCAGGGTTTGATTGCCACACCATCTTTTTCCTAGAGCATTCCTCCTCCCCCAGCTAAGCTATGGTATTCTACCCACATGTTATGACTGCAGTTGCTTTCTAGAAGGACATAGTACAGTTTTGTACCTACCATAAATGTAGATGTCCGATAGACATGCAACTGCAGTCGGATTTTCCCTCCCTCCATACCCCTCTATGCCTAGGGTCCACTCCTATCCCTGTTTCTCTTAGCTGGGGATATCTGTTATGGTGTATTTGTTTTATTGCTCATTTATTTGTTTGGAATCCTGTTTTTTGTCTTCCAATTTGATTACAGCCTTCCTTGGAGGGCACCTGGCATCTGGAGCAAGAAACACTGAAGAAAATGGCGTTGGCTGATGCTTATGTACTCCAGCCGCTCTGACGTCGGAGAGAAATGCGACATCAGCCGACGTCGGACCCAGACTTTGGAATCTGGCCGACCGAGGGCTGCCTGAGGCAGGACAACCCACATGTTATGACTGCAGTTGCATGTCTATCGGACATCTACATTTATGGTAGGTACAAAACTGTACTTTTCCTTCTCCTCCTGACTGGTCACGCCAGTACTGAGTTGAGAGAGCTTAGCCTCCAGTTTGGCTATATGGTTGCATCTCTCACATGTGTTGGAATTTGTTGGGAGGAGGAGAGGGTTGTCTGTGTACATGAGGCAGTTGTAACATTGCCCCAAGATTCCCAGATTCACCAGCTGGACCGGAGAGGAGATTTCACTTAATTTTGTTTCCTGTTTCCAATAATAATAGCTTTTTTGGTGCGTTGCATGATTTTGATAAAAAGTAAAAATTTTAAAAGATTTTGCAAAGTATTAAACTGAGGAGGGCTTAAAGCCTGAAAGTTCATTTGTTATTGAGGAAATAACACCAGTTAAGAGAATACTTGTCTATCTTTTGTGTTAATAACTCAAATCTTACTAAGTCATATACATTTTGTCTTGACCTAGCCTAACCTTTATTAGTTATATGTCTCATAAGCTGGTTAGCCAACTCACTTCAGAATGTTGTAGAACTATTTCAAGTTGTACTAATAGAAAAACTTTGTTTTTTCTGTTGATACAATGAATGATAAAATATAAACGTGCCAGACTCGCATCTGTTATATTTAATTTAAGTCCATAGACATCTTCTCCACAACTGAAAGGGCTGCCTCTTCTCCATAAGTATCTGTTAACTTTACTTAAACTTTTGCCTGTTACTAGCTAATGATGTACTACATCATCTTTTGTCATTATTTCCTCAGATTATAACTAACAGATTTTAGTACAATGATTGATAACATTTCAAACTAAGTACCTCTGAAAGAACTTTCTCGAAATTTTGTGTCTGTTCAGCCAAGCTGCCAGGAATCACTTTAACAATGTTACTCACTTTATTAGTTTACAGGTAACATAACCCAGCCTCCTAACTTTTAACATAGAGGAGTGTGACTGGGTTTCAAGTTATACCCAGTCATAACCAGTTGTTTATTTATCTTTTATTTTTGTTTATTGGGCTGCCAAGATTTTTTGGCTCATTTTCACTGGAGGCCCAAGGAGGAACGCTCGAATGATGGTTGATAAAAACAAGGTAAAAGGCAAAAGTGAGTTACAAATTTAATTTAAATAGAAATAAAAGGGGAAATGTCATATAAGTAACTATATGCAATGCAGGTTATACAAAGGTATGGTCATATTTACAAGTACAAGTAGTAAAGTATATTTTTTATTGTTTGAATTTTATTATTATTGCACCCTCATTTTTCTTGGGTAATCTACTCTTTGTCTTGATCTGAGGAGGTGGATGTTTTTATGACACAAACTGAACCATTCATGGGATTAAGGGCACATTTGGATGTTCAGAAGTCTCTGTCTTTTGAACACCCTCTTTATTATGTCATGTTTAGGGAAGCTGTTAACCTGAGGAAGGAATTTAATGATTGGGGTAATGTTTCCTTTCTCCAAATGTATTGAGATTGATGGACAATACCCATGGCAGTTTTTCTTCCTTTTTTGGTGTCTTCAGAAATTTCTAGCAGGTGCCAGCAGGCCCCCTAGATCTCAAATCCTATCACACCAGTAAAACAGACAGATGAGCAGGACCTGTTAAGGAATCTAGCAGCAGACTCAGCTAAAGTTCATTATGGTTTAGCTCAGTACCATGATTGCAGCAACTGCTTCCATCCAGTCATATGGGAATCACAAGTAGTGGATAAATTTGACAAGATGATGTTCACATCCTGCAGTCTATAAGTAGGAGCACAAACCTTTGTCTTAACGGTACTACTTTGTAGACTGTTAAGACTGGGTACAGTAACAGTAAGAGCATTAAACTGCTTGTCCCATATTTTTAGTTCCAGTGATCCATCTTGGAACATATTCAAAACATCTTTGAAATCCCTGCCATCTTCAGATTAAGAGAAAAGTCAGTGAACCTTGTTTTATTACAGTCAAAGTAGTGTAATTTTTTGTGCTCTTTGCCTCTCCTGTCTTTCAGTCTTCCACCTTCTCCCAGCCTTTTGGCCCATTCTTTTCCTATCAACAGTGTGAGGATAATCTGGGAAGGGCCGTCTTCCAGATAACTGTCGGGAGTAATTTGAAGATTTTTCTCCCCAGTTGTACTAGAATGTACCAGTTGAGGTGTCAGGGTGGGATGTGCAATGAGCTGACAGTGGAGGAAGTCCCTCATGTCTCCAAAGGGCATTTCCTCCAAGCAGCCCTCCATCTCACCTGGAGTCAAACACTACCTGGAGTGCTCCCAAGTGCATGCACCCCCCACTAGGAGATGAAAATGGGCTGTGCCCCTTGACCGCTCCCAACACTAGCGTTGATCCTGCAGTACCAGGCCACTAAGCAAATCCCGTTCATCTGGGTTGCAGTCAGGGGTCTTCCTCAGTGTCACATATCCAGGCTATCAAATTTAACTTTGATGCATCAGATACCTTTGAGAGTAGCAGCAGATCTAGCTAGGCTGTGTGAACCACCTTACCCTCATCTATGGCTTTGGTGACTACTTCAAAGAAGTCTTATCAGGTTTGGGAGACATGATCTGCCTTTTACAAACCCAAACTGTGTGGGGTCCAGAGTTTGGAGATCTCTAATGTCTTTGTTTATGAGTTCCATGATAATACGTTCCATGGCCTTGCAGACCAGGCTCATCAGGCTAATGGGGCAGTAGTTCCCGGGGTCTGTTGTGGCCCCCCCCTTTGTGGAATGGGATAACTGTCACGGTGCGCCATTCAATGGGCACAAAGCCTGAGGTGAGGCTATGATTGAACATGGTACTTAGGTGGGGTGTCAGTTCATTCTGTAGTTCATGTAGAAGGCAGTCTGGGATGTTGTCAGGTCCCATGGATGCTGTGTTCTTGGCTTTGGAGAGTGAGGTTTTTACCTCTGCAGCCATGATTACAGGAACTTTACATTCTTCCAGTATAAAGATGGGCCCTTTAGGGGGTGAGAGGGGGGTAAAGTTAGCACTGAACCTATCTGCCAGGATGCTGGCAATATCAGTTGGCTCTGTATATTTCGTGTCATTGTGCTGTAACTCAGAGCAGATCTGAGTGTTGCCATTGAGATTCTTGACATAGCTATAGAATGTTTTGTGGTTGTCTTTAGAATCTATGGCAATTTTGTTTTCATAACTAGCTTTGGAGAATTTTATGAGGGATCTCAGCTTCTTACTGAGGCTGACCAGGGAGTTCCTCCAATCGTGGGATTTTACTCTTTTTTTGCAACAGTTTCTTTCTTCTGTTGTAGAGTTTGTTTTTATCTAGAAAAATAGGAGAATAGCATGTCACTCATGAAAAGCTGTTTCATTCATAATGTCCTAGTATGCCAGGAAATTTTTGGCATTTATGATGATGTATTACAAAAAGTGTTAAACAGAGCCACAGTAAAAACATGGTAAGAATCAGCAGTATAAGACACCAAGAAAAGCTACTATTTGGTTGAGTGAATATGTAGGTGACTTAGGTTCATAGGTAAGTACTAGGCTATTTGCTTGAGGGCATCTATAAGCCTAGCCAGAATGTGTTGGCTTTCGCTGCCCCCATAGATTAGTTCCCTGTGCCTCTGTCCAAGAGCCATTAGTTCCCTGTGCCTCTGTCTAGCAGAGCCACTGCAGTGATCACCAGGGTAATTTTTCTGTTTCCCATCCACTCATCAAGGTTTCTCTTGAAGAGTGTTGAACATGACATATGGCACTCAACAGCATGCAGTGCAGCTACAGTCAATCTGTGCTAGCAACATTATACATCTCTGTGATGCATGGGTTGTGTTAGTAGGTGATGCCCCTTCCCCTGGAACACACTGCACTCATCTACACAGTATTGCTGTGCACCTGTTCGGCGCCCTGGCATGGACTGTGCACCATACCTCACAAGTGTATACACCATTGGTGAATGTGTATTATTGTGTCAGTTATGTTTGCTGTGCTGCTCACAGCACCTATGTGTTTGTCTGAGACATACCTGCGATGATATGTGGACAGATGTCATTTGTGAAAGCCTGATATCTGATTTATAAATCTCATCATCAGCAGTGCATGTATGGCCAATATGATACAATTACATTGACAACCTTCAAACCTTACCATGGCTATGGGGAGTGTACGCACCCTTATTGATATGATGCCCTCTTCCTTGATATGCCATGGGACCACATTACTGCATTATGTTAACATTACACAAACCTGATATGTGACATATGAACTGTGCAATCAGATGCAGTGTCAAACAAATGTGTTAGTTGTGCGGATGCTGACTGAGATTCATACACTTTGTGGGTGCATATGTTGCACGATTTTATCATGATGGTTTGTTGCACATACTGTTATGTATACTACAGCATTCACTGTTCGTGGTAGGGATATACTAGCATGGCCCATCTGCATTTGCCAGTATTTGGTTTGTCTGCCCTACAAATGTCCCCTAACTCTGCATGATTTCATGGTCAACTCATGTGCACATCCCTTGGAGGTTACACAGTGCCATCACTATTGCTGTGGAGTTAGGGCTATTCCTGCCACAGTTCCTGACCTTCACTGTGTGCAGCTACAGCCATTTGTAGCATCCTTTAGATCTCTGATTCAGTGCACTGTTGTACATGATGACAACCTCCCTCCCCACTCTCAGCCTTTTTGCAGATGCTTGACAACTCCGACCTACACATGTGTGCTATTTTGCAGTGTCCCAAACACTGAAGACCATGTGTACTAGCCTAGTCCCAGCTAATGAATGGCAAACATGCAGGTGTACACTGGCACTGGCAAGGTACAGATGGGGATGGTGGCCCTGAGGTGGGGTGAGGTGTTGGTTGTGCAGCACTTGTATCTTAATTGATACTGTCTGTAGGTTTCCAGCGTGGTCTTGGTACACCAGTACACATTGCAACACATGCCTTTTGGGGACCTTTTCTGTTATGCATACGCTACCTGTGGAGAGGCCTGGCTGATGTTTCCTGTGGTACAACTGTCCCATCTGATTACCCTAACCCATGGGCCACACTTATGCAGAGTTCAGGCAACTGCTGACACAGGTACTACACAGCTAGTACTTGCTAGACATTCCTGCAACTCCTACACAGCTAGTACTTGCTAGACATTCCTGCAACTCCCTCAGTGTTGTGGCATGTTACTAGGCAGCCTGCATGTGACATCATCTGTCTTGGATGGCCATCTGTTTATTTTTTAGTTTAATCCTGTCCCATACATCCTCGCCACATACATGACTGTCTGCACTGTTTGCCATGGTATATGCAGTGGTGAGGTATGGCTACATGTCCAACTCCTGGGTGCTACCTGTTGGGCATGGGATCCATTCCGTGGCACGTAAGATGTGTACAAGCCACGGCTGCCTCTGTTGCAGGTAAGTGGGTACATTTGATGGCCAACGGTCTTGGACAGCAGACCATTTATTGATATGACACTAGGGACCTGTACTTGCTGGAAGGTTCCTACTCATGAAGAATGAATGCTGTCAGTACCTAAACAGCTGCTTCCACTATATGTTATCTGGAATGTATGCACACTTATGCTTCCAGTGTTTGTGAAGGCATGTATTCCCCATATTTGCTGTCCTAACATAGAATTCCAGATTACACATTCATTGCTCATGTTAGGACCACATTGCAGGTTGTAAGGGTTATGGACTGCAGTATTGTGATATGCCGTAGTGTAGATCTGTAAAAGTTCCCATTGTAATAGTGGTATATACACTGCTGTAGCACTGTATAAGGGTGATGTTTCAGACATGTCCCTACTGTAGGCCATTTGTCCCACCATTATGTTCATCTCTGTTGACAAATTTTGCAATGACAAGATGTTTGTTATATTGCAGGAGCCTGAAATACCCTTTAGATAGACCATCATGGTGACCACTGTGATGCAGTGCAGTTAACAGCAACAATAAGTGAGCATGTACAACATACATTATGGGTAGGTGTGTTATATGTCTAAATGGAGTATACCATGGCCATAACATGACCAATGTATTGGCAAACTTGAACAAACACCATACTCACCAGCTACAGGCTGCTGCCCTGGAGGCATACTGGAGAGACCTACATAATTGTGTGAGAGATGTGATATCAGTAGCCACACCTGTGGCATTGGTACAGGGTGGGTGCAGCATTACAGTACATCAACAATACAAGCCCACAATAATACAAGTTATGCACATCTGTTTATTACTACAACACAGCAACAGACTATATATATTTCATTTCACATATGCATGATCTAACTCTACAAATGTGGATGGATACGCAACAGTAGTCTACTGATGTGCCCTGTGGCCTTACCTGCATGCTCCTCTGCCACTGTATGGGTAGCACTCACTTCAACTATGATCTCCACCAGGTCTTGTGTTTGTGGGCGGGCAGGTGCCCCAAGGCTGGCAAGGAGCTCCTCAACATGTATCAGGGGGCTGGATGGCATGACCCCCCCCCATTGCAATCTGGTCCACCCTGACTGCAGCAGCACGCTGAAGGGCATGGCGGAGTAGATCAGTGCATCGTTGTCTGACCTGCTCATAACTGCGGTTATGCAAGCCGACATCATTTTCCCTCTGGACAAGATCATTACACAGGGCGGTCTGCTCCTGCAGATCATGGGCTGTATGGCCAAACAAGGTATTGTAGTACTGCACCAGGAATGAGAAGATGGCATCATTCTCCTCCGCTGTGTAAATTAGCAAGTGTTCCCTCAACATATTGCCTGAAAGACATAGAGGGAAAGAGGTCTGAGGACCTCATACTGCAAGGTTATCATAATTGTTAATACACATCTCTGTCTCCATCCACCAAATCTGCAACAGCAATCCGATCACACAACTCAACGGGTATATGTATAGCAGACCCACCATTGGGATGTATATCGTATTGTACAATTTGTGCTATGTGTTTGTAGTTATGTTCCATGTTGGGACACTATAATTGGTGGCCTGTTATAGACAATGTCACCTGCATGCCATTGTAAGGGCCACTATGGTTCCATATATGCACGTGTTCCGCCTGCCATGCGACTGCTGCACATCTGTTGTTTTGTGTCAATGGGGATATCTATGCATGCTGCCAGACACAATCCGGGAATATTTGGACTATTACCACCCACACATGTTCCACAACAGTAACACACTAGCCCTTTTTGGGGAACAGTTGCCAGCAGAACCACCTCTCCCATCTCATCTGACCATGTCACCAGGCCACATCACATGTGGGACCCACACCAGGACCTCCTCATCCACTGCTCCCACACCACCTCCAGGTGAAACCACCTCAAGGAATGGCGCCCACCCCCCTCCCCAGAGCACACACAGACACGACCCTGTCACCCAAAGTCAGGTCCAGGGTCTGGTGCACAGAGAGCTCCAGAGACTTGGGGGAAGTGCTACAGCACCTTGAGGCCCTCAGTACACACTCACAGGGTCCGCATGCTCCTCCTGCTCAGTCCCCAGCCTAGACACCTTCAGGGCCTTGAAGCTGATGCTGTGACTGCCCATGGGTGGGGACCCCGATCCCCCTGTTTCCATATGGGGGCTCATGGGTCTCCACATCACAGACAATACTCCACATCCAGGGTGCTCACCCACATGTGCCATACAATCGCCCCTGCACGCTGTCTCCTCCGTCCTCCAACCCAACCCACCTCCACAAATATACCCACCGTCCTTCCCCAAATTACCAATCCCACCTTCACAAACAAGGGCAATGTGTTCCCAACATTGGGTTCACACCTGACATAACAGTTCATTTTGCACCCACTTACTGCTGTATATATATATATATATATGTGTGTGTGTGTGTGTGTGTATTGATATGTGTGATGTTTCAGTACTCCTTCAGTTACATTAACTATTGTCAGCAGATTATTTTGAACAAGTGGGTTCTGCAGATCTTTTCTAGTAAATATGTTGACCAGGTGTGGCCTTGCAGGTGATGTGGATTCAATCAGTGGTCCATACAACATCAGAGAAAATAGGCTCATAGAATGCCCATATAGTGCTGTTTCTCTCCTCTGTGGTGTACTGAAATCACATAATATGAAGTTGTTAAATCTCGCCGTTTATTCACACTGATGGGTTCGGAGCCGATTCTTGGCTCCGACACGGCCGATAGCAACCTCAAGGTTTGCCAGTAGCTCGAGACCAAGCCCCTTATCCCACAATGCACTACTGGAATGATCTCAGATCTAGTTTGCCGCGGCAAGAGAGATCTCGGTGATCCAGCTAGCTCGGACCATTTTAGAAAAAATTAACAGCAAGTTTATAAAAAGTTTTCTTTTTTGTTTAAAAAATGTAGTGTGTGTTAGTACTATTATATTTACTCTATAGTTAAATACTTATAGGTAGTATAAATAGTTTAAAAGTTAGGGCCTTGTTGGCTTCTTTCTTTGTGTGAGCTTTTAGCCCGTTTTCTCTACTATTAATTTTTATAATAGGCTTTTTCTGTGGGCCTCTTAGCCCTGTATTTGTATCTATATTTGTATATATATAATACTGTTATAGATAGTGCCCGGCTTGGGTTTAGTTGTTTATGGATCTAATTTTCTGTTTTTTATTCAAATATGTCGGATGATAAGGAGAAATCCCATCCCAAATCGGGATTCAAAAAATGCCCAGATTGTGGGCAGAAAATGTCTGTCACTGACGGACACATTCAATGTGTCTACTGTCTGGGGGCTAAACACCTCCAAGACTCCTGCAGCATTTGCCACTCCTTTTCTTTAAGAGTCCTCTTGGAGAGGAGGAGGAAACCTATAGACAGGGAATTGCTACAGCAATCTTTTTCAGAAGTTTTGAGTAGCCATGAGGGTACTAGTACGTCCACCAAATCCTCAAAATCCAAGTCTTCAGATAAGGTCTCAAAAAAGGCTAAGATTTCAGAAGGAGGGTCATTGGTTCCACAGTCATTGGAACCGAGTGTACCTTTGATTCGGAGCCAGCTCTTAGTATTGGAGCCGGTCTCTGAAGGTCCTTCTTCACCTCTGCTCCAGTCAGCACCTTTGGTGCATTCAGCTAAGTCTTCAGTCAGCCTTTCAGATTTGGACATGGATCAGCTAGTCCAGAAGCTTTTACAGGCACCAGGACTTGCCAAATTGTTATCGGCCCCAACCAGCTCGTCTGTACCGAAGACCATGGAACCAGATTTCTCTACTCCTCCTCCGAGCCGTACTGGACTCTCGGAGCCGAAGGAAATTGAACCGATGGTGGTCGAACCCTTGGAGCCGATACCTGCACCGGTGTTATCAGTGCTAACCGAGGGCTCTAGGAGCAGACGCTCTCCCGTCAGGTCTGGGGAGGATAGTCGCACCGACATGTCAGTGCCAACTCATTCTCTCAGGGCTTCGGCTTGGATGAGCTTGGCTCCTACCTTGGGCTCGGAGCCCAGGGTTTCGGTGCGGGAGGATCGGACTGTACTCTCGGGTCTGTCCACTCCTTCTCGTTGGAGCCATGGTGCCTTCGATGCTATGAGGTGAGTTTTGTCTCCAAAGACAACATCAGCATCGGTTCAGCTTTCCCTCTCCCCTCAAGCTCCTGTGTCTGCTTCTTTATCTGCCGATCCCTCTAAGCATAGAGACCCCAAGCCTCAAGTACCCCCACAGGGCATCCCCTGCTCTTCTGAGACCTCCCCAGATCCCCCCACTGAGGAGGTGCCCAGGAAGAGACTGTGCAAGAGGAGGCACTTAGACTCCCCACAGGAGTCTTTGACATCTGACACGGACTTAGATGAGTCAGAAGGGTCCCCTCGATCCCCCTCTGAGGATATCTCCTTTGCTGAGATACTAGAGATCCTTAGTCAGAGGGGCGATTGGCAGTCCAAGACCCCTACTGAGGATGAGTCTCTGCTCTTGAAGGCTTTTGGGTCTCAACCTTCCACTTCTTGGGTGTCTCCGCCTTATGACGAGCTCATGGAACTGATCTCTCGTAAGGCGTGGGAGTCACCGGAGGCCATGGAACCTGTCCCTTGTAGACCCAATAAATTTATATCTGCCCCAGTGGACAAGCCATTTTTGACAAAAGGAGTGCCTGTTGATGCCATGGTGGTAGCTGCAGCGACCAAAAAGGAAGTATCTGAAACATCCTCTTCTATCCATCCCCCTAACAGAGATTCTAGGGTTATGGATAGATATGGGAAGCGCATGTTTAGTTCAGCAACTTTTTTTCTGTGATCACTGAACTACGTAACTCATTTTACAAGACTACAGAGAGACCTCCTGAAAGAGCTAGGAGATGCTCTCCAGGGTACGGTAGCTGCAGTAATGGCCGACATAGTCAACGCCCAGCTCGCTACCCTAAACTCAGTGGTGAACTCGTCCATGCTTCTCATATCCTATGCAGCTGATGGTTCGAGTAGAGCCGCTAGTTCGGGCATTGCTCTTCGAAGACAAGCCTGGATGCGTCTCTGTTCCTTTGTGGAACCCTTTAAGCCTTCCTTTATTAATACCCCATTCGATGGCTCATCACTGTTTGGGCCCAAAGTAAAGGAAACTTTAACCAGGTGTGAGCAGGAAGGCAAGACCTTATCTGCGGTTGGAGTCCGTTTTTCGACCCCTACTCGGCCCTACCCCAAGGGCCCTAGGGGAGGAAAAATGTGGTTCCGAAAAACTCAGGCAGCCTTTCAGGACACACGTGGAGAAACTCCCTCTAGAGGCAGAGGAGGGGGTTATAACGGAAGACACCGCCCCCGTGGCAGAGGGGTCCACAGCAACAGGGTGACAGGGGTCAGTTCTCCATTCAGTCCTACCAGTGCCCCTGAAAGGGGCCCTGACTGTTCAGCTCTGGAGGCAGTCGGGGGTCGCTTATCCTGTACCCAGAAGCCTGGCTAAACATAACATCGGATACTTCGGTGCAAAGCATCATTTCCAGAGGATATTTCATACAGTTCTTTTCCCCTCCCATTCCTATAAAGAGAATCCCAGATGTTCCACCCAATCTCAGGGAACAAGCAATCGTAGAGGTCCGCAGATTGTAGATAAAAGAGTCATCCAACCTGTGCCAGCAGACTAAGTCGGATTTGGAACTTACTCAAGATTCTTTTTGGTACCAAAGAAAGCAGGGGACTGGAGACCTATCTTGGGCCTCAACAGAGTCAACCAATTCATAAAGAAAGAGAAGTTCCGAATGGTCACGCTTCAGTCCATTCTTCCCTTCTTAGGTAAAGGAGATTGGATGTGCTCCATAGATCTCAAGGACACGTACTATCACATAAAGATGAACAGATGCTCCAGAGATCATCTGCGCTTCCGGCTGGGAGCCAATCATTACCAGTTTCGAGCCCTGCCCTTTGGTCTCACTACAGCCCCCAGAGTATTCACCAAATGCATGGCAGTGGTCACGGCTCACCTGAGACGTCTAGGATTCCAGGTGTTTCCATACCTAGATGATTGGCTCCTCACCGCTACCACCAGGCATCAATTGACTCTGGCAACACAATACACTCTGACACTCTGACACTCTGCCATCAATTAGGCATTACAATCAACTTCGAAAAGTCTGCCCTATCGCCATCGCAGCATACCATTTTTATAGGAGCAGAGTTTTATACCTCAACTACCACTCTATGTCTCCCTGTCGAAAGAGTCTCTCTTCTCTGCCAAAACGTCAGCTCACTGGTGTCAAAGAACAAAGCTACAGCAGTGGAGGTATTGAAAGTACTAGGTTTGATGGCGGCAGCAATCCTGGCTATACCACTCGCAAGGATGCATATGCGAATTCTTCAATGGCTCCTCTTCGCTCAGTGGTTTTACCAGAAACTACCGATGCACCACATGATTCTTATCACGGATTCTTGCAGAAGAGACCTTCGGTGGTGGTTGACGTCTCTTCATGTCACAGTCTGAAGACCCTTTGTCTCCCCCCCCCCCCCCAGTAGCCACTGTGACCACGGACGCTTCCCTGATAGGGTGGGGGGGCATTTTCAGGGAAAGACTGCCCAAGGCACATGGACAGATCAAGAATCACATCTGCACATTAATGTTCTAGAGTTGAGAGCTTTACTTCTGGCATTGCAGTACTTTCAGGACTCTCTCCCTGTAGGGACTATTACAGTTCAGACCGACAACATGTCTGTAGTCTGGTACTTGAACTAGAAGGGCGGAACCAAGTCTTACCCCCTTTGTCGAGAAGCCCTCAGGGTCTGGCAATGGGCTGTGTCATCCCAGCATTTTCTCGTAGCAACGCACATCCTGGGGAAATCCAACGTGATAGCAGACAAGCTAAGCAGGGCAATATTACTCCCTCACAAGTGGTCTCTCAAACAACAGGTTACGGAGTTGATTTTCCACAAATGGGGCCAGCCTTGCTGCAACCTTTTTGCCAGCCACATCAATTCAAAATGCAGAAGCTACTTTGCTCTAATACCACCACCCGGTCATCCCCCGAGAGTCGCACTTTAACATGATTGGCCCCCTGGTCTCCTTTATGCATTTCCACCCTTCCTATTAATACCCACATTTTTACAGAAAGCAAAATCGCTGGGAAAGACTGTTATACTCATAGCCCCCTACTGGCCTCGATAGATTTGGTTTCCATTTCTCCACCATCATCTGTTGGAAGATCCATGGATCCTGGACCCAGTTCCGGACCTTCTGACTCACCTGTCAGGGGATCTTCATCCTTCTCTGCAGTCCCTGAAACTGACTGCTTGGCTTATCCACTTCTCCTAATGGCCAGGCTTCATTCAATTTTGGAAGATACAAGACAG
The DNA here is from genome assembly GCF_019279795.1 of Protopterus annectens. Taxonomy (NCBI): domain Eukaryota; kingdom Metazoa; phylum Chordata; order Ceratodontiformes; family Protopteridae; genus Protopterus; species Protopterus annectens. The sequence goes on along the minus strand of NC_056737.1, from coordinate 182,572,007 downwards.
ATTCTCTTGTCTGCTCACAAGCCACCTACCAGGAAATTATATGGCAGTAAATGGATAAGGTTCTCAATTTGGGCCAACGCGCAGAACATTGACCCTTTCCGAGCTCCGCTGTCTTTGATTTTAGAAATTTTAACAAAAATTTTTAAGGAAGGGGCAGCAGCTGCTACAGTTCGAGTTCAATTAGCTGCTATCTCAAATTTTCACCTTGGTCTTGGTGGCTCAGATATTCTGAGCCATAAATTATCTAAAACCTTCCTTAAAGGCGTTCTTCATATGAGACCTTTGATCAAAATTCCCTTTTCTCCCTGGAATTTAAACCTTATGCTGTCTCAAATTATTCTTCCCCCTTTTGAACCAGCATCTTCTTGTGATTTAAAATTTTTATCTTGGAAAACAGTATTTCTTGTGTCTATTACGTCTACCTGCAGAGTGTCAGAACTTCAAGCATTATCTATCAGACCACCCTACATGATCTTCCATGCTGATAGAGTATCTCTCAGAACATATCCCTCATTTTTACCTAAAGTCTGTTCTGAGTCAAATATCAATTAGGTCATTGAACTGCCAGTCTTTTTCCCCAACCACTCTAATAAATTGGAATACATGCCGCACAAACTTGATGTTCACAGACAGCTCAGATTTTATCTTGACAGAACTAAGGATATTAGGAAATCAGACCAACTTTTTGTATCCTTCTCAGAAGCAAGAAAAGGCAATCCAGTGGCCAAAACAACTTTATCTAAATGGTTATCCGATTGTATATCCTTTGTTTATGAGAATGTGAGCATTCCTTTAACACACAAACCAAAAGCTCATTCTCCCAGAGCTGTCTCTACCTCTTCTGCTTTTCAAGCTAAATTGCCTCTTGACAATATTTGCACTGCAGCCACTTGGTCTAAGCCTCATATCTTTATCACATATTACAAAGTAGATAGGGCTTCAAGGGACAGGTCTTCATTTGGTTCTACGATACTGAAGAACATACTCCCATGAGCCAGCCAAGGTTGAGGGTGCTAGGGACGCTACCCATCAGTGAGAATAAACAGCGCGATTTAACAACTTCACATATAGAAGTTATGTACTTACCATAACGTTCCATGTGAGTTGCTTATCTCGCCTTTATTCTCACATCCCTCCCTCCTTCCCCCTCCTGGCTGACTGTTGACTTAGAGGCTAATACCATCCTGGTTATTCAGTATTTCTTCTTCCCCTTTGGGAAGTGTTCTTCGTAGATATATATAAGAAGGTATGTATATGTTGTATATATGTATATATATATGTTTCTACTGTTATTTGCAGCAAACAGGATCTGAGGTAATTCCAGCAGTGCATTGTGGGTAAGGGGCTTGGTCTCGAGCTACTGGCAAACCTTGAGCTTGCTATATGCCGTGTCGGAGCCGAGGATCGGCTCCGAACCCATCAGTGAGAATAAAGGCGAGATAAACAACTCACATGGAACGTTATGGTAAGTACATAACTTCTATTTCTCCTCCACATGGTGCAATATAACAGCAAAGAAATAGTGTAGAATTCACGAGACAGATCATGTCTCCTAAACCTGATTGACTTTTTTGAAGCAGTCACCAAAGCCGTAGACGAGGGTAAAGTGGGTTCACACAGCCTATCTAGATCTCGCCAAGGCTTCTGACACAATCCCCTAATCTGGAATTATAGATAAACTCACTAAACTAGGTATAAATTCCTATGTCACAAGATGGGTTGCCAAATGGCTCACTGACAGAACCCACGGTGTGAAAATAGCAGACTCTAAATCCGACTTCAGACCAGTGACAAGTGGAGTACCACAGGGTTCAGTCCTGGGTCCTCTCCTGTTTGGTATTTACTTTTCTGAAGTACAGGCTAACACAGAAGGTCTTTGGCTAACGAAGTTCATAGATGACTGTAAACTAGGAGCCATAATTGAAACGCCTAACGATGTGGACATACTACAGAAAGGCCTCACTGAGACAGATGCCTGGTGTCAATGCACTTTTTGGCACTGAGCTTGAGGCCATGGCTTTGACACCAGGCATCTGTCTGGTGTCAAAGCCATGGCTTTGACACCAGGCCATGGCTTTGACACCAGACAGATGCCTGGTGTCAAAGCCATGGCCTCAAGCTCAGTGCCAAAAAGTGCATTGTCATGTCCTTTGGTAAAAACTCTGTACCCATGAACTACCACAGAGGCGGTAGTCTACTTAACACCAAAAGTGTGATAAGAGACCTTGGGACACAGGTGGACAGTAATCTCTCCTTTGATAATCACATCGCCACAGTAGTCGGGCAATCCTTCTACATGGCACACCTCATCACAAAAAGATGTTCTTCGTGTTTCACTGTTGCAGTCATTACATTTGGGTAATCTGCTGGCAGGTTGCCCTCAGTCGGCTTGAATAACAAAGTCTTTGGTCCTGCGTCGGTTGCAGTCTCCTTTCCCATGACATCAGGTCATCAGGGGTATAAAACATGCAGCTGATGCCATTTAAATCAGTCTTTCTTGCCGCGCAGTGCCCAAAGCAGAAGTAGTTCACAAGTGCCGGTCGGCCGACTCCTGAAATATTCATTTTCGAGTTTCAGAACCAAAGTCTTCAAACTAAAGCTAAGTACCTCGTTGGGGAAACTTTTTCTTGCTGCTTACCGATGTCAGTGAAAGTTAATAATTGTATTACTTGTGGGAAGCAATTACCTCATAAGGATTTTCATTTGTACTGTATTCCTTGCCTAGGCCCTGACCACAACGTGCCTTGCTGTCGGTTTTGTGCTAAATTTAACCAACACACTATTAAGCGTCTGTATATTTTTGCTTCTGAATACTTTGGTTCAAGATTTAACTATCCTGAAATGTCGGTTAGCAATCCGACTATCGGAATTCACAAAAAACGCAAAGAAAAAGACAGAGACAGACCGTCGAGGTCCAAAACCAACGATGAAGCTTCTCCTAAGCCAGTCGCCAGTTCGCTGGTACTCAGTGAGGCACTTTCGCAGACCCTGATGCCCACTACTTTTGAGATGCAGGCCTCTACCGAGACCCATTCGGAGTCCGGTATGCCGCGAGATTCTCCAAGTATTGAACCCGCGTATGTCTCTCCCTTGGATGGGTCTGGAGCCACTGAGCAGGCACCGGCTTCTGAGGGTGTTTTCATTTTCATGCCTAAAGATTTGTATATTAAACCGACAGCATCATCAAAAACAAGGTCAAAACCAACTTCTATGTCTAAAAAACCAACGCATGAGCCACATGCTCAGGCCCTTATGCCTAAAAACAAATTATCAAAATGGCTGAGGATTTAATTACCTTGATCAGGGGTTCCCAACCCCCTCCTACTAAGAGGCCTAGGCAAGGCACTGATTATGAATCTTCAGATCAGGTTTCCATTTCTTCTGATTCCTCTTCTGATCAGGAATTTTTTATTTCCCCTTATGAGGACTCTGATGCAGAAGAATCCATCCCTTCTGCTTCTCCTCCTGAGGATTTTTCTTTTGGAGATACTTTGCATACCTTAAGGGAACATTTTCATTGGGAGAGTCAGGATTTTTCAGAATCCAAAAAGAGGCTTAGGGATTTTCTTCTTCCTCAGCATAGGCCTTTGGCTGTACCTCCTGTTTTAGACATTGTTGATGACGTTTTCTCAGAATCCAGCATGGCCCCTGATTCCCTGCCTCCGGCTCCTAGTAAGCCAGACAGATATTACAGGGCTCTTGACTCCCGCAAGTTTCTTTTCAAAAATCCTACTGCTGACCCTGAAACAATTTTTCATTGTCCCAAGGGTGTTAAGGCTCTACTGCTAAAAATCCTACCCCTTCTTATAAAGACTCCAGGGTGCTGGGTAGATGGGGTAAGAAGGTTTATACGTCTGCAACCCTGGCAATCAGGGCTTTAAACTATCAATTTCATATACTTAAATATCAACAGCATGTCATGGGCTTACTGAAACGGAAAATGATGTTGATTTCTGATTGTGTGGAAAATAGAGTTACATGATTTATTGCATTCAGCTGAACAAGTTAGAAAGCATACTTTGCAATGTGGTTTTGATTCCTTGGAGGCCTCTTGCAGGGCCACCGTAACAGGATCAGTGATAAGAAGGCATGCTTGGCTCAAGGAGCAAAATCTGCCTGATCATGTTAAAGCTAAATTGTTGGATGCTCCTTTACAGCAGGACAGTCTGTTTGGTAATAAGGCAGAAGAAGTTTTGAAAAAGATGGAAGACAAAGCTAAATCTATGCAAACTGTAAAAGATTTCTTGCAAGTGTGGCCACCCAGGTTCAGTAGGCACTGACCTACTAAGAATTGTTCCTTTCCAGTACCCAACCAAGCCACTCAGGTCAAACCCAGACACTCCAAAGGCTCCAGGTTTCAGTCACAGGGATCTTACAGGACAAAGCAATGGGGTGCCTCTACCTCCAAATTAGGAAGTAGCAAAGCACCACCCTACGGTAAACAGTCTCAATGACTTTTGTCTGCCATTTCCAAGCACTTATCTTTTGACAGCCCCTTTGGGGGAAAAACTAGCACTTCATGCTCAAAATTAGCATCTAATTACCCAGGACAAGTGGGTCTTAAATATAGTATCCCAGGGATGCAGATTTCATTTCCACACGTTGCCAATTCCAAACGGATGGCCAGATCTGCCTCCAAATCAGTGGGCAGAGGCCCAGAAACAAGCCATGTCCCTCATGGATATGGGGACTATTCAACCAGTACCAAAAAAGGAAAAAGGACAAGGTTTTTATTCAAGAATTTTCCTGGTACCCAGAAAGGACAAATCATGGCGTCCAATTCTGGACTTAATTCATTCTAAATACTTTCCTGGACATCCCAAAATTCAAGATGCTGACTCTACAACAGCTACTGCAAGAATGCTTGGTTGGTAACTCTAGACTTAAAAGAGGTTTACCTGCATATCCCAATCAGGGAATCTTGCAGAAGATACCTCCACTTCAAAGCAGGCTGTTTGCATTTCCAGTTCTCTGCACTGCCCTTTGGCTTATCTACTGCGCCCAGGATCTTCACAAAGTGCCTGGCACCAGTGATTGCATTTTGCAGACAAAAAAACATTCAAATTTATCCTCATCTGGACTATTGTCTAATTCAGGCAGAAGACAAGGACACTCTTCTACAACATCTGGCGTTTGTAAAAAGGCTTCTAACATGCCTAGGGCACACCATAAACGAAAGGAAATCACAACTGGTACCCTCTCAAATAATTACATTCCTGGGTGCAAGCTTGAATACAACTGCCCAGATGGCTTACCTCACGCCAGACAAACAAATTCAATTAATAACATACTTCAAACAAGTGGCCACAAAAACCCAGCTACCTGCAAGACAAATTCTGCAGGCTTTGGGTTTCATGGCATCCTGCATTATACTAATTCCATATGCAAGACTGCATATGAAGAAACTTCAGTGGTACCTAAAAAGCTTATGGAGTCAACATTGTCACAGCCTGGAAACAATGATTCCTCTCATTCCTTGCCTGCTACAGGAGTTCCTTTGGTGCGCAGAGGCCTGTCACCAAAACAAGGGACTTTCATTCATTCTACCCCCTGCCACCCAAACCCTGACTACAGACGCATCAGACTATGCTTGGGGGGGCCCATCTGGCAGGGACATGCTTTCAGGATGAATGGAGCCCAGCTCAAATGCATCTACATATCAACCAGAAAGAAATGCTTGCTGTACAGAATGCTCTGACAGCCTTCAAGGACTTCCTTCATCCAGGACAACTACTGATAAAGACGGACAACACCACAGTTATGTGGCACATAAACAAGCAGGGGGGTACCCACTCCTACCCCCTTTGCTGACTAGCCATGGTCTTGTGGAACACAGCCCTGACTAACCAAATACATCTACAAGCTCAATTCCTGCCAGGAAAGCAAAATACTCTGGCAGGCGACCTAAGCAGAAATCTTATGTACCCACACGAATGGAAACTGGATCCACAAATCTTCAGCATGTTGACACGAAAATGGGGGAGCCCAGACATAGATCTTTTTGCCTCTCCCCTAAACTATCAGTTAGACAAATTCTGCACAAGAATTCATCACAAAAAAGCTTGGAAAGTGGATGCTCTACCCTTCAGCTGGTAAAACCTATCAGTCTATGCCTTCCCTCCTCTGTCTCTGCTCTCCAAGGTTTTACTAAAAGTCAGACAGGAAAAAACAAAAATGATTCTGATTGCTCCAGACTGGCCTCGCCAACACTGGTACCCGCTTCTAAGGAATATGTCACACCTTCCTCTGTGGTACTTGCCTCAGACACCTCATCTATTGTCTCAGCAGAACTATCAAATTCTGCACATTCAGCTCCAAACTCTGAATCTTGCAGCATGGCTAATAAACTAATTTCACCAATCACATCTCTCAGTAAACCTGTGATGGATGTCATTTTGGAGGCTAGAAGGCTTAGTACTAGAAAATCTTATGCTGATAAATGGAAGAGATTCTGTGCCCGGAACCAAGCACAAGGAATAAACACAGCAATGCCCAATATTCCTCAGATTCTGCAATATTTAACTGAGATGTTTCACAAGGGCCTATCTTTTTTTTCTATAAAAATCCATGCCTCTGCCATTTTGGCTCATTACAACACAGAGCCTCCTCTCTTTTCGCATCCTCTGCTAAAGCAGTACCTCACAGGGGCCAAAAATTTGAAACCTCCCAGGAGAGCACTGACTCCTGCATGGGACCTCAATTTTGTGCTGGAAAAACTCACCCTACCTCCTTTTGAACCAGCTGCTACTGCAGACATAAAATTTCTATCTTGGAAGACGGCCTTTCTTTTAGCAGTCACTTCAGCTAGAAGGATTTCAGAACTACAGGCTCTCATGGTAGTGGAGTTTCATTATCTTTTATCTGAACAGGGTGGCCCTCAGGACTAATCCTTCTTTTATGCCTAAGGTGGTATCTATTGGGGCTCTTAACCAGACCGTTCATCTGCCAACTTTTTTCCCAAATCCGCAGAACAAAGGGGAGCGGATTCTGCATTCATTGGATGTACACAGACAACTAAGATTCTACTTAAACAGGACAAAATCTCTAAGAAAATCTGAGCAACTACTGGTGGCATTTGCTGCAGGGGCAGAGGGGAAGGCTATCTCAAAACAGACTGTTTCAAAATGGATAAGTCATTGTATTCGTTTCTGCTACATGCACCATGGTAAACCTGTCCCCAAGGGGATCAGATCCCATTCCACCAAGGCTGCATCTACTTCTGTAGCTTTTCTCAGAGGGGTTCCTACCAGAGACATTCTAGAAGCTGCTACTTGGAGCTCAGTTCATACATTCACAAAACATTGCCATTTACCTCTCTTTTCTAAATCCAGGGCAGGATTTGCCTCTGCTGTCCTGCAGGGCCTTATAGCTGCTCCTAATGCTGTATAATTCCATCCTCCCATCCAGCAGATTACCCAAATGTAATGACTTCAACAGTGAATACACTTGAACATCTACATTTATGCTAAGTGTACACAACTGTACTTTTCTCATCCAGGAAAAAAGAGGTCATTGTTCCCATCTACTCGTCACTCATTAGACCCATTATAGAGTACAACGCTCCTTTTGGTATGTACCTCACAAGACATCTACAAAAACTGGAAAGGCTGCAGACATACCTCACAAAGAGGATTACCAGCCTCAAACAGATGCCCTACACAGACCAACTCAAAAAACTCCAGCTTTACTCCGTCGCATATCACCTACTCCGAGACGATCTCTGCTTAACATACAAAGCTATGTCAAACCCAGAGCTGTTAGACATGCCCCACTTAAAGAAATTCCAGTCCCTCCGAGCTACATGCGCTAGGGACCTAAACCTTGTCACCACAATAAATAGAACATGCTGGAGGGATAGATTCCTGTCCCAGAGACTTCCCATACTTTGGAACAAACTACCTATCTATATCAAACAAAGCTCCTTCATTAGCATTCTTCAAGAAGAATTTTGATGATTGGATGGGAAATAGGAAATTCACCCCGGGGAATCACCTCTGTGGCTCTGCTCGACAAGGGCACAGGAAAATAATTTTCTTGGGTGGTGAAAGCCAGGGTACCTTTTTGGCTAGGCTTGTATAGGCCTTAGGGCTGATAGCCTAGTACTTACCTATGAACCTATAAGATGCCTGTGATATGTTCACCTTGTCCTCTGATGGTCACTGGAAGCCCCGTGTAGCATGGACAGCCAGTGCCACACATGCCTTAATGTTCACAAGGATTGAGGATCCTGTATGGTGTCTCTTTTCACTGATAATATTCGACTGTGTCCCTGTCGTGGAGTTGATGGTATGTTATGTCTGTTCAGTTCCATCTGTGACTTGGAGCATGATGACGTACACCATCAGAGATACTGGCTGCAAGAACAGCCCCTAACATGTAGTTTGATTAATATGGCTGCTACTTCTAGCATCATAGTGTGTTGACTGTCTCTGTTCACCACAAAGCCTGTTGTGCATTTTTTTGTCTGTTTCTGAATTGCTCCACCATGTTGCTTGCCCTCATTTTGTTATAGGGTAATTCGGCTCATTAACATAACATCACTTATTTCCATGTCATTATACAGACTTTTGCATCCAAGAACAGACCCTTTCAAGCTGGGGGCAAATCTTAGTTAATCTTTCTTCCTGCTAAGATATGATGTATCTGTCTGAATAGGACCATGGGATTTAAGATGCTGTCTTCTATAGTCTCCCTTCAAATCAAAGAGGATGACTAATTCTTAAATGCATTTTTAAATTTACCATCTTTCCCACAATACATCTCCTTGGTACAGTCACAGTATTGAGCTGTGTATTCCATATCCCAAAGAAACAAAGACTGGGACATTAAATGTCCTGTTTTTTGAGGTACTGTGAAAATTCTGTGCCTCATACTGTGGTGATGCAGGGAGTCATGGTCTTATATTAACATCTACATTTCCACAGCGCCGTCTGATCTTCAGGTCTCCAACCCAAAGCCCCACTTTCATATACCACTCACAGATGATTACTCAGCTATGTCAAACTTGCATTCTTTCATAACTTGTGATGTCTTTCTATTCTCATGTTGCAGTATTCATAACCTTTGGGTTAGACTCTGCCTAGTGACCCAAACCTTTGGGCAGTATACAAAAGCTTTAGTCACTGCAAGGTACGTAGGACATCTGATGTTGGCCATAGAGTGTGTGGGCCATAAAAGTGACATCTGCACATACCTTCCTCAGAACTTCTGTGCCGCCAGTTGAACATCAACTAATCCTGCTGTTTCTGCTGTCGGATCCTGTGAATTTAAGATAAGTACCCCCATTGGGGCCTTTTTTCTTCTTATTGTTTTGGTCACTGCATGCCTGCCCAGGTTCATGTCATCCAGGAAAGGAATGTGTAGGTGCGGACGTCAGATCCCCATAAGGATATCCACAACCTGTGCTTGTTCTGCCTAGGGCCCAACCACGACTGTAAATCCTGAGCAGTTTTTCAGGCCTTTGTTCCAAAGACTCTTCTCAGCTGTCTGCACTCTCTGAGTATCTATTTAGAAAACCAACGACTCAAACGTCTTGCTGTTGTAATGGAAGAGCCATCCAGTCAGACTGACAAGCCACCGAAAAAGAAGGCCAAAGTTACCAGGCCTGAGAATACTGTTGCAACTTTTCCACCCAATGTTCTCTCCATGGCTGATGTATGCCTGGAGGAATGTATGGAATCACCCAACACTGGTGTAGCAGGTACTGTAACAGAGGCTGCAGAACCAAGGGCTGAAGCACGTCCATGGAGGTTATGCAAACATTGGGTGCTGATGAGGGAGAACCTCTGCTAAATGAGGACGTCCAGTTCGTTCCTTCTACCATTAGGGAACCACCTGAAGCTAGGCCCTCCTTATGCCCTACACCCTCTAAACCTATTTCTTCTCTAAAAAGGAAACTAAAAACTAAGCATGTATCTCCACCATCTGAAAGCTTGCCTGATTGGCGAGCTTTCTTGCAAGGTTTATTCAGTATCTATATGGCCCTTAGACATTCAATGGCTGCTTCTCCTCCAGCTGCCCCTCCTGTTATCAGCTCTAGGCCTCAGACTGCAGATCCTCTTCCAGTTGAAGCTGAAGATTCTTCAGATTCCTTTTCAGAGGATTCCTTTTGTTATGCTTCCCAAATGCCATTCCCTCTAGGGTATGCCTCCCCAGAGGAGGATTCTGCTGAGACAGATTCCCGTGGAGAGGACTTTATCTTTGGAGAAACCATCTCTTGAATGAGAGATGACAGTTCAAAAGAGGTACTGTGAACTCTTACAAATGGATACTCCTTCACCTTCTGCCATCCCACCACTCCTACCAGCCTTCTAAGACGCCTTCATTGCAGCTTCTAAAAATCCTGAATCACACCCCCCTGCTCATAGACAGCCTGACAGATTTTGTAAAGTCCCAGAAGGGGCTTAATTTCTGATAAAATGCCCTGTTGAAGACTCTGGTACTATTTTGGTCTCTGCAGACAAACCCTCCAGACTATTACCGTCCACCTCTGTTCTTCCAAATGATGAGGACAGTAAAACTATGGAGCATATTGGTAAAAAGGTATACACCTCTGCTACCTTGGCCTTTAGGGCCATCTACTTCCAGACTCACACGTCTAAGTGTTCGTTGGCCCTTTTGACTTGGGTTTCAAAACTCTTGGCTGATCTCCCAGATTCGCCCACTAAGTCTCAAATCTCTAACCTGATCTTCCTGGCCTCACAAGTAACACGACAATCAATCAGATGCAGTTATGATGCTGCAGAGGCCTCAGCCAGACCTGCAGCTGCCTCACTGCTTAGCAGGTACTCTTGTCTGAAACTCCAACCCCTACCTGACGTTATCAGGGCTAAACTCCTAGATGCCTCCCTGGGCAATGCTGCCCTATTTGGGTCCAAAGTGGGAGAACTTTTCAAAGCCCTTCAACAGAAGGGGAAAGAATTACAGGATTTGAAGCATTTGCTTGTGTCACCAGTTCATAAATTCCACAGAAATCAACCCACTAAGACACAGTTCATTAGAAAATATTCTGCTCCTACTCCTCATAATAGGGGCAAGAAAAGCTCCAGGAAGCAGCAGCCACCCTCCAGGCTTGCACAGCCTGCAAACCCAGAAACCTCCCTTTCTGTGACTACCTGTCTTCTCCTCCACCCCCTCCAGAACCCATACCCCTTTCCTAGAGACGCTGTCACTGTCTTCCTGTCTAAAAAAGCAGCATTACCTCAGACAAGTGGGTCTTGTCAGTCATTGAAAAGAGTTACTTCATGACTTGGATCATTCCCCCTCCTTAAGAGACATCCCACATCCATCAGACCAGCTGCCCCTATTCCAAATAGTCTTGGGCACCCTCCTTTCCCAAGGAACTATCCAACCAGTGCCTCTGTCAGAAAAGGGGGGAAGGGGCTTTCACTCCAGTCTTTTTCTGGTCAAAATAAAAGGCGGCCCATGGAGACCCATCCTGGATCTCTCCCGTCTCAACCTCTTTCTTCAAGACCCACTTTCTTCATGCTTACGCTCCAGACTTTATTCCCACTGTTAATGCCTGAGGCATTTCTGGCCACCTTGGGCAGGAAAGATGTATATCTGCATATCCCCATAATGCCCAAATACAGGAAATATTTATGCTTCTCTGTGTGTTCCTCACATTTTCAATTCTCTGCTTTACACTTTGGACTTTCTACTGCTCCAAGGGTATTCACCAAGTGTCTGGTTCCTGTGGTAGCCTATTGCAGGGTCCAAGGGATAGAGATTTTCCCATATCTAGACTACCTTCTGATCCAGGCAGATTGCTACAGTTCCCTACAGAACCATCTCCAGGCAGTCATTAGTGTTCTGCAGTCCCTGTGTTTCACCATCAGTTTCCCCTAATCCAATCTAAACCCCCTCCAGGACCAAGTTTTCCTGGGCTGCAGGGCAGATGTTATGAGGGCATTCCTCCCACCCCAAAAGGTGGAACGCCTGAACGAATACCTACTGTCTGTCCTCCATGCCCATGTGACAGCAAGATAATTTCTCAGACTCCTGGGCATATGGCTTCTGCTATCCCCATGTTGCCACTCGCAAGACTGCACATAAGGAAACTTCAGGGATACCTGAGGTCCACATGGACCCAACACTCCCACACCTTGGATCACTCCATTCCCTTCCTACCATGTCTAAGGCAGGAGATCATTTGGTTGATGGACTAAATCTCTCTCTCTCAACCCAAGACTTCCCTTGCAACCCCTCATTCCAGTCCAGGAAATGTACACAGATGCTTCAGACCTGGGTTGGGGGCTATTATGGACAGCTTGAAGGTGCAATGCCCATGAACAGGCCCTTTCAAGGGACAGCACATCAACATCAGAGAGATGAGGACCCTCATCTTTGCTATGAGGGCCACCCAAAACATTTTGAAGCAAGGGTCCCTGAAGTTGTTTACAGACAGCACTACCGTTCTTTGGTATGTGAACAAACAGTGGGAACAAGATCTTACTTGCTTTTCACACATGCACTTCAGGCCTCGGAATTGTCAATCCAGTATGGAGTCAGTCTGCATTCCCTCAGCTCATAACACTCAGGTAGACACCTTGAGCAGGTCCATGTCACAGTCCCATGAGTGGACGCTACACAGGGATGTGTTTCTGGACATATTCCACAGGTTGGGTATGCCACAAATAGATCTGGTTGCCTCTGCTCTAAACTGACAACTTCCTCAGTTTTGTACCAGGGCACCCAGCCCCCTAGTGAGGGCAGTGGATGCCTTCTGTATCTCACAGAAGGGGCAGTTTCTCTACGCATTCCCCCCTTCCAACTCTTACAAAAAGTCCTAATGAAAATTCAGCAGGATAAACCAAAAATCTTGTTGCTGACTCCCTTTTGGCCAAGACAGCATTGGTTCCCCCTCCTTCTGCATTTAGCCAGGGGCAGTCATCACAAGTTACTTGACAGAGTGGACCTACTCACACAGGACAGGGGATCCCTAATCCACCCCCACTAGGAATAGCTGAGCCTAACCCTGTGGGTGATAGGGTTTTGATCCCTTTCAGACACCTTTACACTGAGGACATGCTTAATGTCCTGCAGGAGGCCTGGAAACCCAATACTAGGAGATCATGTCTAATGGAAAAGGTTCTCTGTTTGGTGTCTTAAAAGGCAGTTAGACCCATTTCAAGGAGATGTCTCCTTAGTGCTGTCCTATCTGTGTGAATTGTTGCAGGCAGGCTTGGCATATTCTTCTGTTAAGGCCCACCTTGCTGCTATTTCTGCTTGTTTGCCTCTTGACCCTCCACTTGCTTCCAGACTTCAAGTGAAGTTATTCCTGAAGGGAGTATTGCCTCTCATCTCAGGCCCCCCAGGAGGCCAATTCTGCCACCCTGGGACCTAAATTATTTGTTAGAGAAACTCACTGTTGCTGCATTTGAGCCAGTGGCTACAGCTTCTCTAAAATACTGCACTTGGAAAACTGTGCTTTTGGTGGCCCTGACATCGGCCAGGAGAGTGTCAGAGCTCCAGGCCCTTATGGTCACCCCACCCTTTTTAATTTTCCACAAGGGTAGAGTTACCCTATGGACTAACCTGTCTTTCATGCCTAAGGTGATCAATGAGCTGTCCCTGAACCAATGTATCCATCTCCCCACCTTATTTCCACAACCCCAGAATGACAGTGAGAGAGTTCTGGATTCCCTTGATGTTCATCGACAACTTAGATTCTGCTTAGACAAGATCAAATCCCTTTAGGAGATCAGAGCAACTGTTTGTCTCCTTTGAACCCAGGGCTCTGGGGAAAGTGGTGACAAAGCAAACTATTTCTGCCTGGATTTCCAGGGCCATCTCCTTTTGTTACACCAACCATGTCAAGCACCTGGACTCTAAAAGCCCATTCTACTAGAGCCTTGGCCTCATCTGGAACCTTCTTCAAGGGGATGGACACTACCTCTATTCTATAAGCAGCTATTGGACATCTGTCCATACCTTCACCAAATGCTACAAACTTGACCATCTCTTCAGATCTAGAGCAGGTTTTGCTAGGGCAATCCTGCATGTATTCTTGGGAAACAGTTCCAAACCACCCTCCTGCTTTTCCCTTTGAGCTATATGGCATTCACTCAAAGGTTATGAATACTTTAACATGAGAATAGAAGGACATAGAATAGTTGTGTAAAATCTTACCATGACCATAGATGTCCTTCTCTTCCATTTTGCAGTATTCTGTCGCACCCTCCTAGCCCCCCCCCCCCAAAAAATAAATATAAAAACCTTTGCTGAATGATGCAGGACTTCTGCAATTGTCCTGGGACTGGAGTCCGACTGGGATGTTCATTTCTGAGGAAGGTATGTGCAGAAGTCACTTTTATGACCAGTGCACTGTATGGTGAATGTCAAACGTCACACGTACCTCACAGTGACTAAAGCTTTTAAATACTGACCGGATGTTCAGGTCGCTAGGTGGAGGCTAACCCAAAAGTTATGAGTACTGCAACATGGTAGAGAAAAACATCTATGGTTATGGTAAGGTTTTACACAACTATTCTTTCACAGTATTCATTTACACACCCAAGGACACAGGTCAGGTACATGTCCCATACATAAAATGCACACAGCTGTTCATTCATGCACAACTGCAGTTTGCATCACTAGCTCACTCACACAGTATTCATTTACACACCCAAGGACACATGTCAGGTACATGTCCCATACATAAAATGCACACAGCTGTTCATTCATGCACAACTGCAGTTTGCATCACTAGCTCACTCACTCACTCACTCATTCATTCACTAACCAGAAAAGTGATATAGAAAGTAAATAATCTCTAGCAGGAGCTGTCTCAGCAGCACTTTTATTTTTAAAGAAAAGATAAGGAAAGCCACAGAAATGCAGTTTTAATTAGTGTACAAATACAAGCTCAAGCATACATAGATTCATTGGTTCACACTAGGCTGGCTTCCGGTGTTGTCTGTTTTAAGCCTAGCCAATTTCCCTTCTAAAAAGTTGAGAATTAAAGCCTGTGCCTTGTGTTTGTGAAGTAAACACCATAACCATTATACCAGCCTCCCCAACCTTTTCGTGTGTATGGGCTCTTCTTTATGATAAAGCCACAGACAGAGAGTCATTAAAAATAAGTAAATTATAGGTGTATTCTAGCGAGCATTTTGCTGCAAAACAAATGCGCTGATCAGACGAACAAAACTGGCTGAGTAGCACTTGCCGGGCATTTACTGTTAAATTTTCAACCCATAAGTAGATACAGCTGTCTTACAGTTGCATCACAGAAGTTTGGACCAAGCCACGACTTCTACAAAATGCAGCAGCAG
Organism: Protopterus annectens; assembly: GCF_019279795.1. Classification (NCBI taxonomy): domain Eukaryota; kingdom Metazoa; phylum Chordata; order Ceratodontiformes; family Protopteridae; genus Protopterus; species Protopterus annectens. The sequence continues at coordinate 182,556,732 of NC_056737.1, read as the reverse complement.
ACAAAACTTGTAGAGACCAGTTTTCTAAGCTCTTGCCTCAAACGACATCTGCTGGTACAAATTTTTGGATGGAGCAAGAAGCATTGAAACCTACATTGAGTATTCTGAAATGGAGTTCAGGTTACATTTTTTTTTACATCAGAGCCCCAACTGTAGCCTTTATTCTACACTCTTCATTTTCTAATTTCCTTCATCTGTACACCCCCAGATAATTTTGTTTAGCATTGATAATTTAGCATTTTCAATTTATTTGCCTGTCTGCTTGTCTGTGTTGTTTGTAGTTGCCCAGAGAATGCCAATAAATGGAAGTTCATCTTTTCAGAGATGACCCAAGGAAACGTCCTGTAAGGGACAAAGCTTATCATCAGTTCAGAGCGCCTTGGTGCTAATCTGCCAGATTGTTGTAGATACTATTATAATTTCTGTTCAGTAGTCCTAGTTTAGATAAACGTGTATCCTGCAAATGTACAGACATGTCTATATTACAGTATACTTTTCCTCATGGGTTTGTTTTTCTGAGGCTTTTCTCATTGGATCTTAAGAGGAGATGGGGTTTAGACAGCGTATTTGTTTAATTATTAAAAATGTACAAACTGTGTGTTAGTGCAGTACTGTAGCTAACTTTTAATTAAGCCGTATGGATAACGTGGATCAGCCTGGCCAATTATTTTAACTAACAAGTAATAAATAGCAGGCACCTCTTTATGACATTTACCTCTACTTATTAGAATGAGCTTTGGAAGGCCCTGAATTTGTGGTTGTTACCATATTTTGTAAGCACTTTTAATGAAATTCACAATGTTGTGGGACAGCTCATTTTCTCATCCAACCCAAGTGGTACTTTTTACTCATTAATGTCCTCTTCCTGAGCTTCCAAGATGGCTGCACACTGATCAACAGCTTAACTGCAGCTCTCCAAGTGTTGAAACAGAAAATGAGAAACAGCAGCCAGTAATAATGTCAGGTTGAGTAAAATTCAGTTACTGGCTACAATGCCTGAATGCCAGCAAAGAAGGAACTAAGAAGTTTGGAAGAAAATCAGCTAGAAAAGGTGAATAGAAAACACTGACTGGGAAGAATCCTGTTGCTGTTCAGCAAATAGCAGTTCCAAGCTCCAGTTTTAGTACAAGGCATTGCTTCCAGTAATCTATACGAAAAATAAGTCAAATGTGTACACAACTGATTAAAATAAATGAAACACTGAAGGAATATATCAGTTAAAATAAAAAGCTGAAAAAGTGTGATTAGCTTTAAACACATATTCAGATGAGCAGATAAATCTTCAAAAATCAGCGGTCGAAATGAAGAAAAGGCTGGCTGAGTACGAGACTGGTCTAGAAGAGAGTTTTCAAAAAATGGTTGCATTAGAAAACAGAACACACAGGGAAGATATGAGAATTTCTGCTGTACGAGAGAAACTAGAAGGAACGGACTGCATTAATTTTATGAAGGCACAAATAAGCAACTGGTCTGGTATTCCTCAGCAGGAACTGTTAAATTAAAAGGCGTACCATGTACACAGACAACCCTCTCCTCCTCCCACAAAACACAAATACATGCGAGAGATGCAACTATACGGCCAAACTGGAGGCTGAGCTCTCTCAACATAGGACTGGCATGACCAGACAGGAGGAGAAGGTAACCACACACACTATAGACCCAGTCTCACATAATACCATCACAACCTCAAATCATACACATAAACACACAAAGACATACTCGGAGGCTCTGATCAAAAATCTACCAAAACAGCAGAGGCCACCAAAGCAGACACCCAAACAACTACCACCTCAGAACACAACACCTGCAACACATAGACCACACAGGCAGAGTGTCAAGCAGTCACAGCCCTTAAGGCCAAACACAATGCCAGACACACTAGTCATTGGTGACTCCATAGTCAGACACACTGACGTCCCGCTCACCAGACTGAGTAAGGAGAAGGTCACAGTAAGCTGCCTGTCGGGTGCTAGAATCCGCCACATAACGCATGCACTCAGGTCTCTCAACAGCAGGTACAAGTACGACTCAATCATTGTCCACGCTGCTGTTAACGACCTGAGACGTACCTCCTTGGACTACATGAAAAGAGACATAGAGGAGCTCTCTGATTATATAGCCCAAGCAGGTATGACCCTGACCTTGAGCAGTATCCTACCTTCACCAAGAATGATGCCACAATACAGAGATAAGATGATCAGCTTTAACAATTGGCTTAAACTCTGGTGTCATTCAAAGGGGATCGAATGTCTGTCTGCCTGGGATGACATGCTGGACAAGCGACGCTGCTTGGCTAGGGACGGCTTGCACTTGTCACCCTGGGATTCGGATTTTGGCAAAGGCTCTTGCCACCCCATAGTGCCTTTTTAGGCAAGGCTCAAATTCTAAATCTACCACCCTAGAACAAAACAAAGAAAAAAACTAAGGGTAATGCTGCTCAATGCCAGAAGTCTCAACCTCAAGATGCACGCACTCGAGGCCCTTCTCAGTATGGAGAACATCGATGTCTGTGCTGTGACAGAAACCTGGTTCAAGGCTCCTGAGAGCACCCCAGCACTATCAGGTTTTACCTCATATCATGCGTTCCGGCCCCAAAACCCGGACAATACCAAGAAAGGAGGAGGGGTATCCATATTCATCAAGGACACCCACACCTCAAGATTGGTGGCATCGCACGATGCATCGGAAACCATCCAGGTGCAATTAACCATAGGCAAGACTGCTCTGCAATTTGTAGCATGTTACAGGCCACCCTCGCAAACTCAGGAACCTCATATGGCCTTCCTGAAAACACTGGAGGATAAATGTATCTCGAACACCATCATACTAGGTGACTTCAACTACCCTAATATAGACTGGGAACACTACTCTAGCCCAAAAGTTCCTGGAATTCATAAACTCAAATGCCATGGAACAACTAGTCACCATCCCCACAAGAGGAGAAAACATACTTGATCTCATCATCACGAACATGGGAGCACAATGTTCAACGCCGGAAGTATACCCCTCACTGGTGAGATCTGATCACAAACTAATCTCGCTGGAGGTCCTCATCCCGCCCCCACCCGAAATGAAAAAGACCACAGTAAAGAACTTCTCGAAAGCCGACTTCACACTTCTAAAGACTAGTGTGGTCTCCTTTAAGGCCCCTGAGCTGGCGGTTAACATTACTCAAACCGCTGAATCACTTACAAATGCCTTCTACCAGCACCTGCAGGGCTGCATGGATCAGGCAATCCCAAGCAAAACAAAGACTCTTTGTACCAAAGGCAAGCGTCCAGTCTGGTGGACCCCAGCCATAAACAAACTCTACAACAAAAGGAGAAAGCTACTACAAGATAGAGCAAAATCCTTAAAAGGTAAGACACCGCTGATCACTATAAGTAAAAAGCTAAGAGCTCTCATAAAATCATCCAAAGCTAATTTTGAGAAAAAAATAGCTAAGGACTCTAAAGACAACCATAAGGCATTCTTTAGCTATGTCAGAAACCTAGGAGGAAACTCCCAGATATGCTCAGAATTAGTTCAAAATGATGTGAAGATTACTGATCCTACAGACATTGCCAACATACTGGCTGAAAGGTTCAGTGCAAACTTCTCCCCTTACCCTAAAGGAGAGATATCTATACCAAATGATTGTAGCCCCCCAAACATCTCTAACGCCCAGGTGAGAACTGCTCTCTCCAAGGCAAAGAACACAGCATCCATGGGAACTGATGGTGTCCCCGGCTGTGTGCTCCATGAACTCAACGAGGAATTAAACCCACAGTTAGGACAGCTGTTTAATCTTAGTCTCACCTCCGGATACGCACCAGGAGTGGCGCACAGCGACTGTGGTCCCACTCCACAAAGGCGGTGCCTCCACCGACCCTGGAAATTACCGTCCCATTAGCTTGACAAGCCTTATCTGCAAAGCCATGGAGAGGATCGTAATGGATCTCATAAATAAAGACATAGGGAACTTGCAGACTTTGGATCCAACCCAGTTTGGCTTTGTCAAAGGCAGATCATGCCTTCTAAACTTGGTTGACTTTTGAAACAGTCACCAAGGCCATTGACGAGGAAAGGCAGTCCATACAGCCTACCTAGACCTGGCGAAGGCTTTTGATACAATACCTCACTCGGGTATCATTGAAAAACTCATCAACTTAAATGTAAACCCATACATTACAAGATGGGTTGCAAACTGGCTGAGTGACAGAACCCACAGGGTCAGAGTTGCTGGCGCCATGTCAGACTCAAAGCCTGTCACAAGTGGTGTCCCACAGGGCTCAGTCCTGGGCCCACTCCTGTTTGGCATCTACTTTTCTGAAGTACAAGCAAACACAGGAGGGTTATGGCTGACAAAGTTTGCAGATGACTGCAAACTGGGTGCCGTAGTTGAAAACACATCCGACACAGATATCCTTCAGAAGGGTCTCACAGAAACGGATAACTGGTGCCAGAGCCATGGCCTAAAGTTAAATGCCAAGAAATGCATAGTCATACCCTTCGGGAAAAATAAGGTTACCCCTAGCTACCATATAGGTGGCAATCCCTGAACACAGAAGAAGTTATTAGGGACCTGGGAACCCAGGTTGACAGTAGCCTTTCATTCGACACTCATATTGCTAAAGTAGTTAGGAAGACCTTCTACATTGCCCACCTTATCATGAAGGGATTCACATCTAGATCAAGGGAAGTCATAGTCTCCCTATACTCATCACTCATCAGACCAGTGATCGAGTACAATGCCCCACTCGGAATGTATCTGACCCGACACTTGCAGCAGCTGGAGAGGCCACAAAAGTTCCTCACCAAAAGGATAAAGGGTCTCAAAAATCTGTCTTATGCTGCCCGACTGAAAGAACTCCAGTTATATTCAGTTGCTTACCGCTTGCTCAGAGGTGACCTATGCCTGACATACAAGGCCATGTCAAACCCAGATTTGATGAACATGCTTCATCTCAAAAATCTAGATCCCTCAGAGCCACAAGGGGGAGACTTAAACCTCAACACGGTTATTAATAGGACGTGCTGGAGGGATAGATTCATCACCCAAAGACTCCCTATGCTGTGGAACAAAATCCCGGTTCATGTGAGGCAGAGCACCTCGCTGGCCTTGTTCAAGAGGAATCTTGACCAATGGATGGGAGATCGCAGATACACCCCAGGGGTTACCTCAGTGTCACTGCTCGACAGAGGCACAGCAAAATAATGGGCATAGTTTCTCCAAACTAAAGGGGTGGCGTAAGCCACAAAACTATGGGCTAGGCTTATAAATGCCCTCAGGCAGATAGCCTAGTATGAACCTATGAACCTATGAGTGTGTTCCAAATTTGGCTGAGAGAAAGCAAGAAGACCTTTATTAGTAAAGATGCAAACCTTCCAGCCAGAAGAGTTGATCCTGACAAAGCTGGGGTAAAAGACAAAGTATTAAAAGTTGGAGACAGTAAAGTATTTGTGGGAAAGTATTATTCACTGTACACTAGGCAGAAGAGAGACAGATTTATTCCAGTATTCAGGGAATGTTGAGGGGCTGGTGTAAGATTCAAGCTGCTGTTTCCAGCTGTCCTCACAGTATTTTTTCCTAGAAGATTAAAGCTATTTTTTGATGCAGAATAGGCTAAGCAGAAAATACAGAAGTTTGTCCAACAAAAAGTGAGCCATCAAAAAGAAGGGGAGTCTGGTTCTCATTCTTCTGATAATAAAGCACACAGAGAGACTTTGCCTGTGTAACCCTTTCCACTGTTCCAAAGGAAATTGCTTGAGAGACAGAGAAAAGTACAGGAGTTGTCTGGAAGAATTGAGAGTACCTTTGAATTGAACTGGACTCTGGAATTGGAAGATGGAAATGATAAAGATGACAACAAGCAACTTGGAAATTGGTGAATAAACGTGAGACTGCAAAGCATCAATCACATTTGTGAAATATGGCTGTATAAAAAAAAGTGGAAAGAAAGGACTTTTGTTCACTTTGTTAAACTTGTGGGGAACTGAAAAGCATTTTTCTTCATGTCATTAATGTTTGGGAGGGCACTGAGGGGAGATGAAGAAGGAAAAAGGTAACTGTAAGTAAAACAGTTTCTGTTCTCAACAGTATTTCCATGAAACGTTTTACAATATAAATTGCATATTTTATAGTAAAGTATTTTTAGTTTTTCTTGTATGTTTGTTTATTTTATTTATTTATTTATTTGCAGTTGGTTTACCAGGATAGTCCATTAGGCCAAGATGAACCCATTTTCAATGGAGTCCTGGGGAGAAAAGCTCCAGACAATTGATGTTACAGTAGGTTATTAGAGATGATTATACATTGTAACAATTCAAGCAGGAAATACATATTATAAACAAACATTACAATTAAGTTGACAATTGATGAAACTTGTGTCATATACACATTATAAGGGGTGTTACAAAGTTAAAATGAGAAGTCGGTACAAGTTAAGAGTCAGTATTCTTGTAGATACCCTGAGAGTCAGTATTCTTGCAGATACCCTAAAATTAATGAGAGTGCAAGAGTTAGGAGAAATGATAAAGTGAAATTGCAGGAGAAGGAAAGGAACTTGAAAATTCTAGTGTTAGTTATATGGGGTGGAAGCAAAAGCATTCCCACTGTGATACTAGGTATGAATGAAGAGATTTTTTTTTGAAATTTAAATGGTTAGAGGTGGTACGAATGGATGGAGGTAGGGAGTTCCAGAGGCGTGCAAGGCCATACGATTGAATATTTTTGCCTGGCAGACTAGTAGGTTTATACACTTCTAATAGATTTTGGTTGTTGGACCTTAATACTCTATCAGGTAGGTGCAGTTTAAAGACAGAGGACAGGGAGGGACAGAGGGAGGGGTTGAAAATCAGCTTCTGTGCGAGGGATAGTTGAGTATAGGTGAGATGTTTGGGTATTTCTAGCCATTTTAATTGTTGGAGAGAGGAACAGTGGTGGGTAGAGGACTTTTGGTTGGTAGCAAACTTGGCAATTTTGTTGTAACAAGAGGAGAGCTGTGTTTTCAAAGATGTTTGCAGATTAGTTAGAAGAGGAGCTCCATAGAGAAGGGAAGAAATAAGAAAGGAAGTGGAGAGAGTGATTTTAGTGGCAGTTGTAAGGTAGTACTTTTGCCAATAGACCATACCTAGTTTTTGATGGGTTTTTTTTATATTTAGTTGTAGATGGGAGTTGAATTTTATTTGGTTATCAATTTGGACTCCCAAGTAATTTGGTCTCTGACACCAGCTCCAGTGGAATGTTATTTTGACTAGTAATAGAGAAGGTGTTTATATTGATAGAGTTGACTTGAGGGGGTGAATACAATTTTTGGTTTCAAGAATTGTAGGCTGTATAGTGCAAAACAAGAAGAAAAGTTAGACAAAAACGTGTTCCAAGTTAATAGGGTGTATCTTGGGCTGCTGAGGTGGGGATGGGGTGCAAAAGATATATTTAGAGCCGAGATGTTTTCTCTTACTTTTGCATAGGTGAAATGTGTTGGCTTAATCTAATAAATTTTAAGTGGAATCAAGTAAATATGAGAACACCAAATATAATGAAATGTTTTCCTTTAACAATAAGTATTTCAGCTTGCGTTTCAGGCTGCAGCAGAGGACTACATTTTTTCTCTTACGTTTTCATGGAGAGAAGCTGATAATAGGGAAGTAAAAGCCAGAACATTGGTTCCTTTCAAGGCCAGAAGTTAATGTTTTCTGAAAGCATGCAAGGTTTCTCATCTGGGAGGGGAAGAAAGATAAAAAAAAAAAAGAACAGACACCAGTAAGTGTAACTAGAAGCATAAGTAATAATATGCATCTTAGCATGAATAACCTCAATTTCAGGTTAATTTAAGGCCTGTATTAGTAACTGTCTATTTAGGACAGTTGTCCCTGTTAGGTGAGTTAAACTTAATTATTTGAATATGTAAGTAGTTATGTGCGTTTGTATTAAGTTAACAGGTTCTGGGTGTGTTTGGTGCTTTGCTTAAGGTTTTTTACTAAAAAAAAAGTCTTGTAAAATGTGACATAGGTTCCAATACTAATGATAAGAAAGAGCTGTATAAAGGCTCAACTTGTCAAACATTAGTGGACGCATATGTCACAGAAGATGAAAATAGACATTTAAAAAGCTGCCATATGTAATAGGTGGGAATAATGACTTCTTACCTTAATGGTAAGTTTCCATATTATCTTGGAATGTGCATGGTCGCATAGTTCTAGACAAAAAGGAAAGAATATTTTGCTATATTATGAAATGCAGAGTGCAAGTAGCAGTACTACAGGAGACACTTTTGGAAAGAACTGAGTGTGTGAAAGGATTTCAGGATGGATATTCATTAGAGTGTCAGGGACAAAGAAGAATCAGAGTACTTATTTTAATTGAGGAAAAATATAATGGCAGATTTTTGGTAGTAAAGGGGCTACTGGTAAGGGATGGAGATTATGCTGGTATGTATTTGTATCCCACTGAAAACTGTTGTTTTGGAGCTTAAAACATTTTGGGGAGAAGTGATCAGCTTTCATCAGTGAATATTACTTATAGGTGGGGATTGGAATTTGATTTGCATCACTGATGGTGTATATGGGGGGTCTGTAAGGGAAATATAACGAAAGAGGGTAGATTTATGAGGAAATTTATGAAAGCATTTAGTATGAAAGATGTGAATTCAGTAGTATGAGCTCAGAGAATTTAAATATTATTTCCTAAGGTACAATAACTGGGCTTGACTAGACAAAAGTTATATTCCACAGGGACATGTGTATTTAATTGAGAAATTTGACACACATTCAATAACCATCTCAGATTATGTACCAGTAATTACTAAGATAAAAATGTAGGGTAGTGAATTAAAGATGAGACAATGGTCCTTCCACACCTACCTGTTAAAAACAGAGGAATTTAAGGAATGAATAGTAGAAATTATTTGGGAGTTATTAGGGAAGATAAAAAGTACTCCAGAAGTTATAGCTACAGATTGGGATAATATCAAAGTGGAGTTTAAAAACAGGGCAGAGAGATCTGGTTAAGAATTAACAAGAATTATTTAAAGGAGCGGACAAATGTTAAAGTATTACAGAAATGGGGGAATCTCACAGATTAAGAAGAGGCACAATTACAGAATGTAAAGACAAAATAAGGGAGTACCTGTATAATGTGCATGAGTTTATAAAGATTGTTGTTAAGCAACCATTTTTTGATAATAACCCCAGAGCACAAAATCTTTTGGCACAATGACTCAGGCAACAGAAAGTCGAAAGGGTTGTTATCAAACTTAGTAAGCTTATAATAAGAAAAATAACTAGAAATACTGTAGAGGTATTGGAGATATTTTGGAAATTTTATGAAAATATGTATAAAGCAGAGAAATGAGGAAATCAAGAAAAACCACAAATGGAAATATTTATGGGAGACTTAAATATCCAAAGGTTAGAAGTAGATGAGGCTTAGCTGTTAATAGTTAAGATAGGAGTTGATGAGATAAAAATGATAGTGAATAACCAGTCTGAAGGAAAGTCTCCAGGAATAGATGGTGTTCCATTGGAAGTCTAGAAGCTAGGAGGGAAGAAAGTGGTAAAGATCTGTATGGTTTTAACAGTATTTTAAAAGGAGAAGAGGCACTAACATCCTGGAAAAAAGCTATGGTGGCTGTAATACCTAAATATGGTAAAGACCCATCAGATCCAGCTTCATATAGGCTCATTTCAATTTTAAACCATGATTATAATGTACCCATTTCAGTTTTAAACCAGGATTATAAAATGTTTATCTAGAATGGTTAAAAGAAGCACAACATAATGCCAACATTGATAGATATTGAGCAGTGTGGTTTTGTGGGAGACAAAAATTTGACAACGTTACTGGAAAAATGATGATTCAGAGGGAAGCAGAATGCAAGAAAATGTTGCTGTTAATGGTGGGTCCTGGTGCAGAGAAAACATTTTACAGAGTAAGCTGGGATTTTATGAGTAGGGCAATGGAAACATTTGCATTCCCTGATACAAGGACAAGGTTAATTAGGAGAATATATAAAGGATCAGAGGCAAGAATACAAGTTGGAGGATTTTCTCTGATACACTGTCTGATCTTGAGTCGTATGTTAAAGATTCTTTTGATTTTATTGACAAAATTTCAGATGTTATATGGACAGAAGAAATGTTTTGGGTTAGTGTGGATGATGTTAGTTTATACACCAACATTGGCCATAAAGATGGTATACAGGCATTGCATTACTTTTTGGGAGATAATCCTACTTCACATTATATTATGGATTTGACATATTTTTGTCTTGCTAATAACTTTTTTAGTTTTAATGAGGTTATCTACCATCAGTTGAAAGGGACAGCAATGGGGGCATCATTTGCCCCTATGTATGCCAATTTATTTGTGGCTAAATTTGAGTTAGAATACATCTATACCAACATATTTTTTCAGCATAATGTTTTGCTTTACTTTCGCTACATAGATGATTTAATCTTTCTTTGTAATGGAGGTTTCGAATTTATACACCAGTTTATTTCTGATTTAAATAATAATAAATATAACATACAATTTGATGGTCTACAGTATGGTAAGAAAGTAAATTATCTAGATAGTTCTCTAACAGGAGTTACCAATGACCGAATTTCAACTACGATATATTGTAAGTTTGTGGATGGTAATCAATACTTATATGGCACGAGTTGCCATCCTCCCCATAGTTTGAGGTCATTGCCATATGGAGAGATAGTTAGATTATCTAGACTATGTAGTGGTGAAGTAGATTTAGAAAACAATATTTATGACTCTATTAAGATGTTTTTACAAAGAGGTTACAGTATGGAATTGATTAAGGAATCTATTAATAAATTATTAAGAGTTATTACCAATAATACTGAGAATTTGTTTCCAGTTAATAAAGCTGGTAAGGAGACTATTTTTTCAGATATAAGAATTAATAGATATTCACAAAATTGTAATAAAGAAAAACAAGATATTTATTTTGTGACTACTTTTAATTTATTAAGTGAAATAATTTGGGACTATATTAAGTATTATTGGAAATTTTTGTTACAAGATGAATTTATATGTAAATTTATTCCTATTGTTCCAAAGGTTGCATACAGAAGGGGACAGAACTTAGCAGATAAATTAATTAAAACTTATTATGTTCATCCTAAGGATCAATTAAGTTATCCATTATGCACTTATGGTACTACCCCTTGTGGTTCCTGTAATATATGTGTATATGTCAAATTATATTTTGATAAAATAAATGGAATTAGGTTTATACCAAATAATCAATTTACATGTCATACTACAAGAGTTATTTACTGCCTTAGGTGCCCTTGTAACCTCTGTTATGTGGGAGAAACAAAAATAAAATTTAAAATTAGAATGCAGGAGCATGTTCGTGACATTAAAAGGGGAGCGGTAGAAAGTCCAGTAGCTTCACATTTTATGGAACACCATAATAGTAATGTGAATTTTTTGGAGTGTACTATTTTAGAAAAAGTTTTTGTCAGAAAAGGAGATGATAGATTGTTGAAAAACATTTTATTATTTAAGGAAACTATTTACATATTGAAATATAATACATTATCACCTAGTGGTCTTAATAAAGAAGTCAATTGGAGATGTTTATTGTAACATATTTTAGTTTTTTTATGTTATACATTTATTGTTTTTGTAAAGTCATGCTGCTTTAAACAAAAAAGCCTTTTTTTTAAATTGATGTATTAATTAAGTAATTAATTGTGATTATTCAATTGTGGTTGGTATAAAATGGAGTGTGTATTTATTACTTTTTGTGTGCTCAAAGAAGGTTGATTTTGCCGAGGCCCTAAGCCACATTAAATCTGTTTGGTGGAGAATTTGTGTTGTTTTTTGGTATCTTTTACCTCTGGATTTTTGCTGGTTGTTTTTTTTATAAAATGTTTATATCTAGAATGGTTAAAAGAAGCACAAAATAATGCCAACATTGATAGATATTGAGCAGTGTGGTTTTGTGGGAGACAAAAATTTGACAACGTTACTAGAAAAATGGTGATTCTGAGGGAAGCTGAATGTAAGAAAATGTTGCTGTTAATGGTGGGTCCTGGTGCAGAGAAAACATTTTACAGAGTAAGCTGTGATTTTATGAGTAGGGCAATGGAAGCATTTGCATTCCCTGATACAAGGACAAGGTTAATTAGGAGACTATATAAAGGATCAGAGGCAATAATAAAAGTTGGTGGATTTTCTCTGATACACTGTCTGATCAGAGGAACCAGACAGGGATGTGTCCTCTTTTCCCTTTGCCAGTGGCTCTAAATATAAAGCAAATGACAAAGAAAATAAGGAACTCAGAAATGCAAGGATTTGATTGCTATGCTCATCAAGAAAAGTCAGCTGTATGTGCAGATGATATTTCTTTCTACTTGATAAAACCAGAAAAGGACATCTTAGTGTTGTAGAACAGTTTGAGACAGTTTCAGGTAATTTTGGATATAAAATTAATGAAGATAAAAGAATGGCTATAGCTATAAACTGTGTACCTACACATGAATTGGTTCAGCAATACCTATATTTTGGGGACATGATAAAATGAAGCATTCAGGAGTATGGAGTGAAAAGGAGTCTGTAATGGCAGCTATGGATATCTGGGAAGAGACTAAATAAAATATAACACAAAAACTGAGAAATTGGAAGCTCTTGCCTATGTATATGGATTACAAGGTGCAAGCAGTAAAATGTTTTTAGTCCCTTTAGTTTTATACACAGATCAGGCATACTTTTATCAACCATAGAAGGTGTGATAGTAATTAATAAAGAGAAAGATTTTATCTGGGAGAAGAAGAGGGCAAGAATCAAGTGGGATAAGTCGGTCCTCCCTAGAACAAGGAGTTTTAGTATTACCTGATTTGGGGGGATATTTTAGAGCTACCTAGTTAAGGCACAAGCAGAAAGGTACATTTCAAAGTGGAAAGTATGATGATGAAGCAGGGGGAAATTCAAGAAATAAGGAAACAGAGGGATTTTGGACGCAGATCCTTAAGGAGAATACCACCAGTCATACAGAATATTGTATTCATAAAGTAGCAAAAATATACCAAGAACTGAGCCAACACGGGAATGGAGAAAGGAGATTATGCTAATAGGTATGACTGCATTTAGGGTTACAGAGAATACGCAAGTGGGAACTTGAAGTTACTGAAGGAAGCTGACAAAGGAACCAAGGTATTATGAACAAATAGAGAGGGAAAAGTAATAGAATGGGAAGAAGCCAAGAAGACATTTGGATTGCAGGCAAGTGATTGCCTTCTCTGTCAGGGGTTGATAAAGTGTAGACAAAGAGAAAGGGATAGGGGAATCCTTATTGAAAGTCCTGCACTGTTTGAGTTGTTAATTAAATTTAGAACAGAAGCCACTGTTAAAAAAGGGATAATTAGTAGAGCATATGAAATATTGCATGATGACTGTAGGAATCAATCAGCGGAGGTCAGAAAGGATTGAGAAGAGCGATTAAATAAGCAATTCACAAAGAAACAATGGGAGTATATACATATGGCTCCCAAATATACATAAACATTTAGAAGATTTAGGATTTTTGCCTGGAAGTGTTTGCATAGATACTTTTGTACCCCAAGAAGACTCCAAAGAATTTTTCCTCAGGTAGGTGGCAAGTGTTGCCGGTATAATGGACAAGAAAATGGTACTTGGGAGAATATGTTCTCAGAGTGTAATGAGTTGGCAGACTTTAAAAATTGCCTGCAGAGTACTGATGTTCTTCATGTTTCACTGTTGCAGTCATTACATTTGGGTTATCTGCTTGCAGGTAGCCCTCAGTCGGCCTGATTAACAAAGTCTTGGGTCCTGCGTCGGTTGCTGTCCCTTCTTCCATGACATCAGGTCGTCAGGGGTATAAAACATGCAGCCGATGCCATTACATCAGTCTTTCTTGCCGTGCGGTGCCCGAAGCAGAAGCAGTTTGCAAGTGCCGGTCGTCCGACTCCTGAAATTTTCATTTTCGAGTTTCAGAACCGAAGTCTTCAACTAAAGCTATGTACCCTGTTGGAGAAATTTTTTCTTGCTCCTTACCGATGTCAGTAAAAGTTAATAATTGCATTACTTGTGGAAAGCAAATACCTCATAAAGATTTTCATTCATACTGTATTCCTTGCCTAGGCCCTGACCATGATGTACCTTGCTGTTAGTTTTGTGCTTTATTTAATCAGCGCACTATCCATTGTCTGTATATTTTCGCCTCTAAAGATTTTGGTTCTCGGTTTAATTATCCAGAAATGTCATTGGTTAGCCATACGACTATTGGGATTCCGAAAAAATGCAAAGATAAAGACAGAGACAGGCCGCCGAGGTCCAAAACTGCCGCCGACACTTCTCCTAAGCCAGTCGCCAGTTCGCCGGTACTCAGGTACTTTCGCAGCCCCTGATACCTGCTACTTATGATTCGCAGGCCTCTACTGATACCCATTCGGAGTCCAGTATGCCGTGAGATGCTTCAGCTATGGAACCCACGGATGTCGCTACCTTGGATGGGTCTGGAGCCGCTGTGCAGGCACCGGCTTCTGAGGGTATATTCAGGCCTACGGACTTGCATATTAAACCGATGCCTCTTTCTTTACTTAGGCCTAAATCTCGATCCATGCCTAAAAAAAACGACGCCCAGGCCACATGCTCAGGCCTCTATGCCTAAAAAACAAATTATAAGAATGGCTGAAGATCTAATAACTCTAATTAGGGGTAGCCAACCCCCCCCCCTTCTAAGAAGCCTAGGACTGAAGTTGATTATGAATCTTCTGATCTGGATTCTGTTTTTTCTGATTCTTCTGATGATTTGGATTTGCCCTTATTTACTTATGAAGATTCTGATGCAGAGGACTCCATTCCCTCTGCTTCCCCTCCTGAGGATTTTTCTTTTGGGGAAACCTTACAATACTCTAAGGGAGCATTTCCACTGGGAAAGCCAGGATTTTTCTGATTCAAAAGAGGTTTAGGGATTTCCTTCTCCTACCTCAGCATAGGCCTTTAACTATTCCTCCTGTACTAGACATTGTTGATGCTTTTTCGGAAACTAGTTTGGCCCCTGATTACCTGCCTCCTGCTCCCAGAAAACCTGAAAGATACTACAGGGTCCCTGAGTCCCACAAGTTCCTTTTTAAAAATCCTATTGCAGATCCAGAAATTATTTCACAGGGACCCAAGGGCATTAGGGCTTCTACTGCTAAAAATCCTACACCTTCTGATAGAGACTCCAGGGAGCTGGATAGATGAGGTAAGAAGGTTTACACTTCTGCAACCTTGGCCATTAGGTCTTTAAACTGCCAGTTTCATATGTTAAAGTATCAGCAACATGTTATTGGACTGCTTAAACAGAAAATGATGTTGATTCCTGACTGTGTGGAAAATAAAGAATTACAGGATTTAATGCATTCTGCTGAACAAGTTGGAAAACATACTTTGCAATGTGGTTTTGATTAATTAGAGGACTCTTGCAGGGCTGCTTTTACTGGGTCTGTGCTCAGAAGGCATGCTTGGCTTAAGGAGCAATCTTTGCCTGATCATGTTAAAGCTAAATTGTTGGATGCTCCTTTTAATCAGGACCGCCTGTTTGGCAACAAGGCTGAGGAAGTTATTATAAAGATGGAAGATAAAGCTAAATCTATGCAAACTGTTAAAGATTTTTTTACAAGTTCAACCTCCTAGATTTAGTAGGCACTGGCCCTCAAACAATTTGTCCTTTCCAGCCCCTTCCAGGTCTTCTCAAGCCAATCCCAGACACAGCAAAAACCCCAGGTTTCAGCCCCGGGGGGACACAGAACTAAGCAGTGGGGGGCCTCCACTTCCAAATCTGGGAATAGTAAGACTCCACAAAAAACGAAAAAAGCAGCACACACTGGAAAAGAACTGATTGTTTTACTGGATTCTGGTACCTCAGCCTTCGCCTTCACATGGAACAATATTATGAAATACAGACCAGTATAAATACACCTCTTACAATCAATTACATAATTAAATAATTAATCAATTGAATGCTTCACCATTTAAAGAAACATATACATACACATTCATATATAAACATTCTACAGCATAATACTTAAGGCATTAAGATTCTAAATTCATCCCATTGGGAAATAAAGTTCCAAAATTTATAATAAACCTGGATTCCATATTCAATAGTTTTTGTTGAAAATTAATATTATTTTCTCCTATTCCCCATGGTTTTGCCAAAATACTAAATCTAAAACCAGAGTAATCCCCCTTATGGAATTGATGGAAATGGCATAACTGGACTATCTAGTCTGTTGTTCCTAACATCCCCCAGATGTTCCAAAATTCTTAACTTAACCCTGCGTTTTGTTTGTCCTATATACCATTTTGGTTCTGTACAATTACAACCTATTATATAAATTACACCTGAAGAATTACAAGTGAAATGGTCTAAAGCATGATATATCACCCCATTGATGTTATGCCCATCTAAATTAACAATTCTATCACAGATTTTACATTTCTTACATGCAAAAGAGCCTGCATTAAAGACCCTGTCCTTTTTGCCCTTACTTCTAACTAATTCCTTTAGATTTTTACATCTTGTGTGAGAAAAAACAATGTTATGTGGAATAATATTCCCCAAAAGTTCATCACTAGTTATAACAGGCCACATATTCAAAACAATTTTCTTCAGAAATGAAGAAAAGGGAGAGAATTTATTTACAAAAAATATTTTATCCATTGTTATAGGAACTTCTTCCTTAGACTGGATTAGATTTTTTACAGTTCCCTTTTTATTTCTGTTTCTAACTACCCTCCCTTGTTCCTTCAATTTTAACATTTCCTCTACTTTAGTTCTACTTGAATACACAAGGTTCTCAGAATAACCTCTCTTAAGCAATTTTCCACAAATAATATCAAATTCCCTATGTACATTAATATTCTCAGATGTATTTGTAGCAATACGTTTAAATTCACCCAAAGGCAGTGATTTAATTAAGGACTCACTATGCATGCTATTTGCATGTAAGAAGTTATTGACAGCTGTCTCTTTATAAAAAGGTTTGTGTTCAATTATGCCCTTTGTACTAGTATAAAAATGTACGTCCAAGAAATCCATATCTTTAATATTGGTCCGATACGTAAAATCCAAACCAAACGGGTTCAATTTTAAACCCCTGATGAATTCATCAAATTCTCTTGGACTGCCCCTGCATAAAAACAAAAGATCATCTATAAATCTCTTGTAAACTACCACTTTATTTTGAAAGAACTTTGCTGTGTAAATGAATAAATTTTCAAAAAAACCCATAAAAAGAATGGCATATGATGGTGCAAAACTGGCACCCATTGCCGTTCCCTCTTTTTGTAAATAATATTTTTTGTTAAATTCAAACACATTGTGAGTGAGACAAAATTCCACCAATAAAATAATGAAGTGGGTTCTTGGACCTTCCCCCATAAAGAAATGGATAGCCTCTAAACCCCATCTCATAGAAATGGATGTGTACAATGACACTACATCCACACTGGCCCAATAATAATTATCATGCCAAATCTTTCCTTTGAAGCTATCACATACTTCTTTCGTATTCTTTACATGGGAAGGAATTCTTACCAAATATTCTTTTAATATCGAATCCAAAAATATACCCACGTTCTGTAAAAAGGCCCCTTTTCCCGAGACTATTGGACGTCCAGGTGGATTAGTCAAATTTTTATGTATTTTCGGCAAAATAAAAAATCTGGCATCATTTGGATTTTTTATGTACAGTTTCTTGACATCACTCTGTGAAAAGAAACCCAACCTTTCACCTTTTTCTAATAGCTCCAAAAGTTTTTCATTAAATTCAAAAATAGGATTTTTAGATAACAACATATAAACCACAGTATTTGAAAGCAACCCAAGAGCTAAAGAATTGTATTTGTTCCTATCAAGAACCACCCAATTGCCACCTTTATCCGATTGCAAAAATACATAACTGTCACTCATTTCCCTAAGCTTACACAATGCTTGCCATTCTTTTTTATTTAAATTATAACATTTTTTATGTTTTTTAAATGAAAAATATTCATCCTTCACTTGCTTATATAGAGCCTTCTCAAAAAAATTAATGCAGGAATTAGTTTTGACAGGATTAAAATTGCTAACACATGGGACTTTGGGGACTGTAAGTTTACCATATCCGGTATTATATTCAAACACTCTATTATCATTATTAACATTTTGTTCAGTATATTCAACACCATCAAAAATATCAAATAATTCATTTTCATGGATAGAAATATCCATAAGAGAACTATCCAATAGTGAATCATTGATACCATCACAAATGTCATTACAACTAGTTTCACCACATAAAACTAATGCCCGTTTGTGAAAATGAACTTTAAGATGCAGTTTTCTACAAAAGGCCTTAACCTCTAGTAGCACCTCCGCTAGTGTGGGAATGTACGTAGGAATGAATTTTGTACCCATATGCAAAACATCTAACATACTTTCTGTTAATATGCAATCTGAAAGATTAATAACATTCAAATGGTCACAACTTATAACAGAACCAAAATCATTGCAGGAAACGTTATGTGTAAATGCAATACCTGGTCTCAAAACAACAGACCTGGTTGTTAAAAGTCCATTAGAATCTTTTACTCCCTCTCTGCTGGAAACGCCGATTCCGGCCTTTTCTCTGAGTTGAACCCTCATTGGAAGAGGCCCCCGAATTTAAAGTCTCATCCGAAACACCTTCCGTATTAATATTTTCGAAAGAAACACTCTTTTTGCTTGAACTTGCTTCAATCGAAGACGAAGATGTGTCTCTGGCGTTTCTTTCATTCCGCGCTCTAGATCTGTTACTGCTCCAGGAAGATCTGCCACGCCCCTTCTTGAGATTGTATTGCCACGAGAAGATTTTACCCGTGGCATAGTCATTCTGATCTCTCACGTATTTTCTCTTCTTACGTAAAATGACCTGTTGCTCTATTTTCACAACTTTGGATTTAATGGTCATGATGTTCTGCTCGCAAACTGATTCAGAATGTTTAATAATAAGTTCTTCTTGCATATTAATAATTTCAGAGCGTAACTTGTCTAGCGCTCTCACATTACGTTTAACCAGTATTTTCAGCCAACCTAACGTACACTTGAGAGAGACATCCTTCCACTCCTCAAACAAATCAGCGTCTTCATCCGCAAAGTTATAGGCTGGTAAACGGTCTACCCTAAGACCTCTGGGGGTGATGTTAGAAGCGATATATTTTTCTAACAATTTGATGTCATAAAATATTGTAGCTTCTTTTACCAATAAATTCTCCAGCTCCTCGAAGCGAACCGAAGCTTCATCCGAACGTTGCAGCCATGGATCAGAGGAAGCCAAATTGCTTTCTCTCTCTTTCCATACCATAGAGAAATCCAAACTGGTCGCAGATCTATTGCCAGTCCCAGGTGTTCTAGCTGCTCCATTGACACTCATGTTAAACAAGAAAAAACAAACTCAACTGGATCCACAATCCACTAGTATCTCCACAAAAAACGAAAAAAGCAGCACACACTGGAAAAGAACTGATTGTTTTACTGGATTCTGGTACCTCGGCCTTCGCCTTCACATGGAACAATATTATGAAATACAAACCAGTATGAATACACCTCTTACAATCAATTACATAATTAAATAATTAATCAATTGAATGCTTCACTATTTAAAGAAACATATACATACACATTCATATATAAACATTCTACAGCATAATACTTAAGGCATTGAGATTCTAAATTCATCCCATTGGGAAATAAAGTTCCAAAATTTATAATAAACCTGGATTCCATATTCAATAGTTTTTGTTGAAAATTAATATTATTTTCTCCTATTCCCCATGGTTTTGCCAAAATACTAAATCTAAAACCAGATGGAGATACTAGTGGATTGTGGATCCAGTTGAGTTTGTTTTTTCTTGTTTAACAATAGTAAGACTCCCCCATATGGTAAACTGTCTCAATGACTTCCAAGCACTTATCAACTGACTGCCCCTTTGGGGGGAAAGATTGCTCTTCATGCGAAGAACTGGAAACTCATTACCCACAACAAATGTATTTTACATATAGTGTCCCAGAGATACAGATTTCACTTCCACACGTTGCCAACACCAGGCGGGTGGCCGGACCTACCCCCAAATTAGTGGGCAGAGGCCCAAAAACATGGGGGCTATTCAACTGGTACCAGAAGAGGAAAAGGGACAAGGTTTCTACTCAAGACTTTTCCTGATACCCAGAGAAGTCAACTCATGGCATCCTATCCTGGACCTGTCTACTCTAAACACCTTTTAGGAGATTCCAAAATTCAAGATGCTGACTCTTCACCAATTACTTCCTATGCTAGGCAAAGATGCCTGGTTGGCAACACTAAATTTAAAAGAAGCATACCTGCACATCCCAATCAGGGAATCTTGCAGAAGATACCTACACTTCAAAGCAGGCTACACGCACTATCAGTTCTCTGCACTGCCCTTTGGCTTATCTACTGCACCCAGGGTATTCACAAAGTGCCTAGCTCCATTTGTTGCATTTTGCAGGCAAAGAAATATTCAAATATACCAATACCTGCACGATTGTCTAATTCAGGCAGAAAGCCAGGACATCATTTTGAATCATCTGGCCTTTGTACAAAGGGTTCTAACTTGTCTGGGGTACACCGTAAATGAAAAGAAATCACACCTGGTACCCTGTCAATAAATTATATTCCTGGGAGCAAGCTTGAATACAACTTCCCAGGTGGCTTACCTCACGCCAGAGAAACAAATTCATTTGACAACCTACTTCAAACAAGTGGCCACAAAAACCCTGCTATCTGCAAGACAAATACTGCAAGCCTTGGGGTTCATGGCCTCCTGCATTCTTCTAATTCCATATGCAAGACTGCATATGAGGAAACTATAGTGGTATCTAAAAAGCCTATGGTGTCAACATTCTCAGGACCTAGAAACAATGATTCCTATCATACCTTGCCTACGCTTAGAGTTCCTTTGGTGGGCAGAGGAACTGCCACCAAAACAAGGGACTACCTTTCACACCACCCCCCGCTACCCAAACCCTAACAACAGACACATCAGACTATGCATGGGGGCTCACCTGGCAGGGAAGTGCATTCAGGGCAAATGGAACCCAAGTCAAATGCACCTGTATATCAATCAAAAAGAAATGTTAGCTGTACAGAATGCTCTGTCAGCCTTCAAGGGCCACCTTCTTCCAGGACAACTAATGGTAAAGACGGACAACACCGCTGTTATGTGGTACATAAACAAGCAGGGGGGGTACACATTCTTACCCCCTCTGCAGACTAGCTATGGCATTGTGGAACACAGCCATGAGCTACCAAGTGCACCTACAAGCTCAATTCCTGCCAGGAAAATTAAATACACTGGCAGACGGACTAAGCAGAAACCTCATGGACCCACACAAGTGGAAACTGGAACCAAGGTTTTTCAACATGTTGACAAGCAAATGGGGGAGCCCAGATACAGACCTGTTTGCCTCTCCTCGGAACTACCAATTGGACAAATTTTGCACAAGGACTCCCCACAAACAAGCCTGGAAAGTGGATGCTCTGTACTTCAGCTGGAAAAACCTATCAGTCTATGCCTCCCCCCCCTCTGCCTCTGCTCTCCAAAGTACTACTAAAAACAAGTAGGAAAAACCCAAGGATGAATTTGATTGCTCCAGACTGGCCACGCCAACACTGGTACCCCCTCCTGCGCAGTGTGTCATAGTTATCTCCATGGCACCTGCCTCAGACTTCCTTCCCTGTTGTCTCAGCAGGAGAACCAGATTCTGCACCCTTAGCTTCTAACACTGAACCTTGCAGCCTGGCTAATTACTTAATCTCTCCTTTACCATTCTTCAGCAAACCTGTGATGGATATCATTTTAGAGGCAAGGAGTCCTGGTACTAGAAAATCTTGTACTAAAAATGGAAAGATTCTGTGCCTGGAACCAGTCTCAAGGGATTAGCACAGCAGTGCCCAGTTTACCCCTGATTTTACAATACTTAACTGAGATGCTTCACAAGGGCCTGTCTTTTTCCTCCATTAAAATCCACTCCTCAGCCAGTTCAGCTCATTGTAACACAGAACCTCCCCTCTTCTCTCATCCACTGCTCAAGCAGTTCCTCAGAGGGGCCAAACATTTGAGACTACACAGGAGAGCTCCAACCCCAGCCTGAGACCTTAACTTTGTCTTGGAGAAACTCACTGTACCCCCTTTTGAGCCAGCTGCTACTGCAGACTTAAAATTTCGTTCTTGGAAAGCAGCTTTCCTTTTAGCAATCACTTCAGCTAGAAGGGTATCTGAATTATAGGCCCTAAATGCATTGGAGCCTTTCATCATCTTTCATGCGAACAGGGTGTCCCTCAGAACCAGTCCATCCTTCATGCCCAAGGTGGTATCCAGTGTGGCTCTTAATCAGTACATTCATTTGCTAGCCTTCTTTCCCAATCCGCAGAATAAAGGGGAACGGATATTGCATTCCTTAGATGTGCACAGACAACTTAGATTCTACTTGGACAGGACTAAGCCTCAAAGGAAATCTGAACAACTGCTGGTGGCATTTGCTGCAGGGGCAGAGGGGAAGGCTATTTCAAAGCAAAAAAAGTATTCTAAAGACAGATGAAACTCACACTTGCCTTAACATTCCCTGATTGCTGTGATAAAGATGCTTCTCTTTTGTCTGGTGCACAGTGAATAGTCATATTTGATGTTGTCAATTTTCATTAATTCCTCAGCTCTTGGGTTTGAATGTAATTTTCGATCTGATTCAGTTGCTTTTACCAGCTCGTGGATCACTGAAATCTCTTGAGCTCCTCCCTTTCCCATAATTCCCTAGTCCCAAACATACCTCAGATCTCGTTTGACGCCTTAATGCAGTGTTGGCAAACTTATGACACGCGTGTCAAAGGTGACACGCCACGATGTTTTGGGTGGCACAGCAGCGTTCACCAACACCCGAGTTACCAAAGAAACTGAATGAACAAAAATACAAGAAATATGTGACCCTGCACTTATGTATTAAAACTCTGCAACAAAAAAGTCATTAATTGATGTTAAATTAAATGCAATGTGTTCCATATTTTTTTCAGTTCAATTCAAAATTACTATTAAAAGTAGGGTAATTTTTTGGTCCACTATTTAAGCCTAATTTTCAATGTGCATATCGTTTTTTCTAATGTAAGTCACTGATTATTCTTTTACTTTTATAATACATAGCAGCACACAATTGGACTTTACTTTTTTTTAAATAAATGAATGTAATGAATATGCAAAGAATTGTTTCTCTTTGTTTGTGGGGGGGGGGGGGTGACACACAGAGTCAAGACAGGCATTTTCCAAATTTTTGACATGCCTAGCCTAGCCCAAAAGGTTCCCCATTACTGCATTAGTGTATAGACGTGGACACTGCTTTGCTCTCAATTTTTTAACAACTTGGTTACTGTGAGTGAGATTTTATTAATATATCTTTATAACTTTTCTTTTCTCTAACCTTTATGTTGCTCCTCTAGTCAGGATAAAATAGATGAGTCTTTGTGAGTTCTGTTCAAGCAGCTTTATTATGTACAAACACATCAGGACTGAGGCTTAATTACTTTAACTTCGATAAACTTATTAACAAACTATTACACATACATGCTCACTCTCTTGCTGCACTCACAAAATGGCACTGAAGCTATCACCTGCTGGCTATTTATATGCACGTGTCAAATCAATCACGGATTTAAGTAAAACACAGCTTGAACAAAAGCACAACAAAAGAAAAACGAACTGGGTCATGTAGCAATTTAATCGCAAAGAACAAAGCTTTCAGGTTAAAATACTGATGAAGGGTTTTTAACCTAAAAGCTTTGTTCTTTGTGATTAAATTGCTACGCTACCCAGTTCGTTTTTCTTTTATTTATATGCACGTGCCGACCTTGAAACGATTCTTAAAGGTACAGCATACACACACACACACACACACACACACACACACACACACACACACACACTAATCTACACATTATAGTTCTTATTGTGCTTCCCCCCTTTTCCCTAGTCAAATTTCTTAAGTACTTGTGTACTCCTAATTACCATCACTGGTATTTTTTCAAACTTTTTGTACTTCAGTAGTTACCATTGTTGGTATATTTTTGTCTCTGTATTCTTGTCTCTTTCCTCCTTCTTCTTTAAAAAAAAATATTTCCTCCTGTAAATAGTCCTTTTTTTTTTTCACCTTGAAATAATGTCTGAGAAACACATGGGTTTCAAGAAATGTACAGTTTGTGGCCACAAGATTCCTTTGTCATTTGTGCATTCCAAATGTGGGTATTGCTTAGGCCCATCACATCTTGACTCCAGTTGTGATATCCGTAAGGCCTTTAACCCTAAGGCTCTTATAGAAAGAAAAAATAAATCAATACTTAGTGGTTTGCTAATCTCTAAATCTACATCAACATCATCTGGGGCTCAAACCCCTAAAAAACAGAGAAAAGGATTCTAGGAAGGTTTCCCTGGAACCAGCCACTTCCTTGGCTCTGGGTTCCGAACCTCCTTCAAAACATTCTAATACTTCAGATCTGAGCTCCTCGGATCCAAAGACCAGAACAGAAAAATCTCATTTGATATGTTCACCACTCTTGGATCTGTATCCAGTTTCCTCTAGGCTACCTTCCCCCTTCTTGCAGTGGTCTTCGAGGTATCATCTTCCAAAACCTTCGTTGACAGCACCTTCAACACGTTCTTCCAAAAGCCTGACTGAAGCCGATGTGGACAGGATGATGAGGAAGTTTTTCTGGACACAGATTCAAATGGGGGTTCTCCTGGCTCTGACTCCATTGGGTCTGGAGACCCTTATTAGTACAAACCCCCTTGTTAGCCCCTTCTCAGATCTAACCACTGACATTACAGTTGTCAGATCTGAAGGTTTTGGAGTCGTTCACATTGAATCCGAAGATAATAATATCTTTGTCTCCAGTAGTGTATTTGATTGGACTAGATGACTTTTAGAGCTGTAGCATTGGTGTCAGATCTGAGGTGTGGCATTCAACTCTGAAGCTGTCAAAGCCTTTTCTTCCCTTCGGAGCCTTGGCATTAGACAGCTTGGCTCTGATACCCTCTTTGAGTTCTCTGCCTTTGGAGAGGAGGGAGATTATGGCCCGTAAGTATGTCTTTTTGGAGCCAGCAGTCTCTTTCTGTCCAGGGCATTCTGCATTTGAGGTAGTGGAGAGAGCTTTCTCTATCCCTTGAGCTTGGACTTATCCGCCTCCTTCGGCTCCTTCCACCCTAGCCCATTCATCCC
Organism: Protopterus annectens; assembly: GCF_019279795.1. Taxonomy (NCBI): domain Eukaryota; kingdom Metazoa; phylum Chordata; order Ceratodontiformes; family Protopteridae; genus Protopterus; species Protopterus annectens. The sequence goes on along the minus strand of NC_056737.1, from coordinate 182,531,479 downwards.
TGTGTCTTGAGACTCAGTCATCCTTATGACTTGGACAGCCAACCCAAGTTAGTCACCCAGATACCCAAAAGGGTATACTGATTTCTTCCACACTTCTATGAAACATTCCACTGAAGAAGTTCCCAAGAAGAAAAAGTGCAAAAGGAGGCACCAGGACACTCCCCAAGAGTGTGTCACAGAAGATACCGCCTTTGATGAGGGAGAAGGATCCCCAAGATCAACACCCAGCGACGTCTGATTTGGAGACACTCTGGAACTCCTAAAGCAAAGGGGTGGTTCATTTCTTGACAACCTTACCCAAGAGGAGTCTGTATTCCTGGAGCCTTTGGTGCTTGGTGGGCATGGAAGAAACCTAATGCCACTGAACCAATCCCCAACAGACCAGATAGGATCCTGGCACTACCTAAAGGCAGAATTATTTGGACCAAGGGAGTGTTGGTTAATGCCATGGTTGTAGCGGCAGCCACAAAGAAGGAACTAGCAGAACAAAGTTTCTGTGTCCACAGGAGTCTAAGGAGTTGGACAGATTTTGGAAGTGTGTTTATGCTTCAGCAACCTTTGCCCTCTGTTCACTGAAGTATTTGGCACACTTCACAAGACTGCAGAGGGGTTTTATTAAGGACCTTTCCAAATCCCTCTCTGGGACCATATCCTCAGAGGCAGAGAGGACTATTGTCTTGCAGCTGGCTACCTTTCACTCCATTTCCAATTCATCCATGAGGCTTATCTGCCATGCAGCAGAAGGTACCTCACAGGCGGCGGGTTTAGGTATTTACACCAGAAAACATGCTTGGGTACACTTTTGTGAATTTGCAGAACCCTTCAAAGCTTCCTTCTTCAGTGCTCCCTTAGACAGAAGTTCATTATTTGGCCCCAAAGTGGAAGAAACATTCTCTAGGTGTGAACAGGAAGGCAAAACCCTGTCTAATGTGGGCATGCATTTTTCAACCCCTCTATGAACCTTTTCTAGGAATCAATGTGATGGTTGAAAAATGTGGTTCAAGAAATCCCAGGGTTCCTTCCAAGATCCGTGTGGAGACGGCTCCCAGAGGAGCAGAGGGGTGAATGCTCATGGAAGACACCACCCTTGTGGCAAAGGAGGTCCACAAAATCGAGATTCTAGAGATGCTTTCTATGATAGGTCCTACCAGTGCTCCTCGAAAGGAGGCCCAACTGTCCATCTCTGGAAGCAGTCAGGAGTTGTTTATCCTGCACCAGAGAGCCTGGTTAGAAATTACAAAAGACTCATGGGTGCGGAGGATGATACCCATAGGTTATATCATACCATTTTCCTATTCGCCCCCATTGGTTTCAAAGAAAATCCCTGATGTTCCACACAGTCAGAGGGAGGCAGCAGCACTAGAAATAAACAAGCTGCTAGAAAAAAAGAGTCATCTAAGAGGCCCCCCCCCCCCAGACCAGGGACAGTCTCAAGGTTCTTTTTAGTGCTAAAGAAAATGGGACTGGGAGAACAGTTTATGATTGCAGCAGTCTAAATCAGTCAGTTCAATACACAAAGACAAAGTTCTGCATGGTCACAGTTCAGTCCATTCTGCCTTTTCTGCAAAAGGACAACTGGATGTGCTTGATAGTACTCATCCTGAAGATCTATCGTATCAAAATTAACAGATGATTCAGGAGCTGTCTATGCTTCCTGCTGGGAGCCAGTCATTACCAAGTCAGAGGTCTGTCTTTTGGTCTCACCACAGCCCCCAGGGTGTTTGCGAAGTCTGTGGCAGTAGTGATGGCTCAGTTGAGGCTGCAGGGATTCTGGGTGTTTCCATATCTAGACGACTGGCTCATAGCCGCTCTGACCTGGCATCAACTGATTCTAGCTTGAGATTATGTACTCCACTTAGGCACCCATCTGGACATTTCAGTCAGTTACAACAAATCTCATCTGGAATCAACAGAGACATTGAATTTATTGGTGCCTTGCTCAGTATGATCACTCAAACAGCGTTTCTCCCTCTGTCAAGAGTTCAGACTATTCTGTTCTAGGTTAGAAAGATCATTCAAAAATCTTCTCTCTCAACTAATCCTTCAAGCTTTAGGATCCATGTCAGTGGTAGACAACCTGGTACCGTTGTCAAGGTACCATATGAAAATTCTTCAGCGGACTTTGGCAACTCAGTGGTCCATTCTTTGCCATCCCCTTTCCTGACAGATCAAAATAGTTCAGGCTTGCAAAAATTATCTCCTATGGTGGATACACTCCAGTCATGTACAAGAAAGATGTCCTTTTGTTCTCCCCCAACCCAAGGCCATAGTGACCATGGGTGCCTCCCAGATTGGGTGGGTGGGCACTTCTTGGGAAGGACAGTCCAAGGCACATGGTCCCCCAAAGAAGCCAACATGGATATCAGTGTCCTTGAAATAAGAGCTGACATCCTAGCATTGTATACCTTCCAAGGCACTCTCCCTATCGGGAGTTCAGGCAGACAATATGTCAGTGGTGTGGTACATCAACAATCAAGGGGGAACCAAATATTATCCCCTGTGTTGAGAAACCATGAGATTGTGGCAATGGATGATCTCATCCAGTCGATTTCTGATAGCAGTTCACCTTCCAGAGAAAAACTAACATGGTTGCAGACAAGATATTCCATCGATGGGGCCAACAGTGTTGCAAACTGTTTGCATCCCCTCTCATTAACAAGTGCATCAGTTTCTTTGCCCTCATCCACCCACTGGGGGAGGCACCACTAGATGCTGTACTTCACAATTGGGCCCCCGGTCTGCTTTATGCCTATCCTCCATTACCCCTAGTCAGTAAATTTCTTCAGAAAGCATCTCAGTTGAAGAACACAGTAATCCTCATTGCCCCTTATTAGGCTCATCAAATTTGGTTTCCCTTTCTTTGGCCTTATCTTCTTTGTCTTTTGTGGAAGATCCATTTCCAGACCTTCTGTCTTATCTGACAGACTCTATTCACCCGGACATTCCTGGTCTAAAGTTGACCGCATAGTTTCTCCAGTTCTGTTGATTGCTAGACAGCCCAGGCTCTCCTCCCTGGTCTTTCACATTCTTTTGTCATCCCACAAAGCTTCCACTAGGAAACCTTACAAAAGCAAATGGAAAAGATTTGTAATTTGAGCACAACAAAAACAATTAGACCCCTTTTCCTCTCCTATTCCTAAAGTTCTGGAATTTTAAGCCTCAATTTTCAATGAAGGAGTTAGCTCTTCTGCTGTTAAAGTGCAGTTAGCTATCATTTCCAACTTTCATATAGGAATAAATAACTCATCTCTAGGGTCCTCCAAACTTTGCAGAGCCTTTCTAAGAGGAACTTTTTTTCTTAGACCCCCCTCCAGTTAAAGATCCTACTCCCCCTTGGGATTTAATTTCTTCCTAAGATGGTGTCAGAATCCAATTTCAATCAAACTGTCAACCTGCCAGTCTTCTTTCCAAATTTTTCAAATGAAGAGTTTATGTTACACCTATTAGATGTTCACAGACAATTATGGTTTTACTTATGTAGAACTAAAAATTTTAGAAAAGCAAAACAGTTTGTTTCTTTTTCGGATTCAAAATTGAGCAAATCAGTATCTCTGACATTAGTCAAATGGTTAATTGATTGATTGTGTTACCTTTGTTTATAATAAATTAAGTATGCCTTTACCCAAACCACCAAGAGAACATTCTACCAGGTATATGGCTGCTTCTTCAGCTTTTTTGTCTAGATCTTGCCTAGGTAATATTTGTGCAGCCACAACATGGGCTAATCCTGAAACCTTTATTGCTTATTACAAATTGGATTGGGTCTGTAGGGGAAGAGAAGCCTTTGGGTCAGTGGAACTCAGGAATATCCTTCCTTAGAGTCCTCCTGGGGTTTAGGTAGCTGGGGACTCTGTTCCAAGAGTTGAGGAATGAATGAAAATCGATATCCGATAAAGAAGTTATCTGCTCACCATAACATTCCATCTGTGTTGTCCATTTTCATTCTTCCTTAACTTCCCTCCCATCACCCCATCCTTGTTCTCTTTTGGAAGGATCGAAGATGCTGAAGGAACCTTGTTCCTTTGAGACCCAGATTTTGTTATTTATCCTGCTAGTCTATTCTTCTGCAGTGCTTTTAAGATGTAAGGGGCACAAACAAGCTGAGGTATTTTAGGACTAGGGCAGTGTGAGAAAGGGATAAGCTTGAAAGTTTTCAGTGACCCATGAGCTGGTAGAGGCAGCCGAGTCGGATCAGAGGATTGAGTCTGAACCCAAGAGTTGAGGAAGAATGAAAAATGGACAACACAGATGAAACATTATGATGAGTACATGACTTCTTTTTTCCACAAATCTGCTATCTTCAGTTTTAAATACGTTCCCATCTGTCACAGTATTGTAAGGATTAGCTCTTTCTGTTGGTATGATTGCAGGTCTTAGCTGCTTTCTCACAGCCAGATTTGAACCAAACACTTGATGTGTCCTTTCAATTAACAAATCCTGCTGTGGAATACCAGTCCAGTTGCTTGTTTTGTGCCTTCATAAAATTAATACAGTCTGTTCCTTCCAGTTTCTTTGGTACAGCAGAAAATATCAGGCTTTCTCTGCTCACTCTGTCTTCTAACTGTACCATTTTTGGAACAGCTCTTCTTGAAAAAAATCCTAGTCAGCCAGCCTTTTCTTCATGTCATCATCTTATTTTTGCAGTTTTATCACTTCCATCTGTATAGCTGGTTAAAGCTTATTCTGTTTTTCCAGCCTTTTGTTATTTCAGTTGATATACTCCTTCACTGTTTAATTTATTGAAATCACCTCTGAGTACATTTGATTTATTAGTTCCTCTAAATTACTGTAAGCCATCTCTTGTACCAAAAATTATGCTTGCACTAATTTTTGCTAAACAGCTGCAGGATTCTTCCAAGTCAATGTTTTCTCTCCACTTTTTCTAGCTGATTTTCTTTTAGGTTCTCTACTAGATGTTATTTGTCATCTTCTTTTTTCACGCTGGGAGAGATGAAATTAAGCTATTGATCTGTGTCCAGCCATCTTGGAAGCCCAAATAAATTCAGTTTTTTATCATTCTAAGTATGATGATGTACTGTAAAATAATTGTGTTTCATGTAACTTCTGGCCTATACAGTCTTGTGTTTATAAACAAGTGAGACGATTAGAAGTAATCACAACTGACTTCACCTTGTCCTGATTCTTTTGAAAGCATATTTTGTAGGTGGGCAACAACCCCATCCCTTGGGTGTTTGCCTAATTATATAACTCAGAAGTCTCACAGCCTTAGAGAAGAGGGAATGTATGAATATTCAAATATTCCCTCTTCCCACATCCTCCTTTAGGTTAGAAGGTTTCATATTTCAGTTTAACATCCTTGTCTTATGAGTCACTTTCTCAGGTATTACAGCTTTTCAGAACCACAGAACTACACAATACATACAGCACCAGGAAAAGTATGTTTCTTATATTTCAATGTCAGTTATATAATGTTGTACACTGAAACTTATTTGTGGAAAACTAATTAAACTGTTGAATACAACTTCAACATGTCTGGTAACAGTTGAACTGTAGATGTGTGATTTCTCCCCTTCCCCTAAATTGTATAACCTACAGTATTTTTTATAAGTTGGGTGGTTTGGGAAACATCCCCCCACTCCACCCATCCACAGATTTCTTATTTTTTAAAGTAAAAAGTTCATAATTTCATTACCTACTGAGTAGGATGAATATGCACTCAATAAGTCATTAGAAGGCCCTCTTGTTCATCAATGTAGTCAAATGTGTGCGAATAGAAAATAATACATACGACAAATTCAAACCTATGGTTGAAAATAGTCATTTCAAAATATTTACCACTGACTATTAAGAAACTACACACTACATAAACAAAGGGACCACAGGAATTCATTATCTGGAAATATCAACCAGCATACCTTAAATGGTTAAATGAACTGCTGTTGAAATATTTAATCTTCTATTGTTAGTGACTGAACAGGTAACACAACTGACTTTAGTACCTGATGAGCAAATGGCTGTGAGTTGCATTCCCGCAGCAGGTGTTTGGACTCATTCCCCAATACAGATAATGTAGTGCAGGTGTGTGTGTGTGTGGGGGGGGGGTCAGCCTTCCTGTGGGTGCCACCCTTTGGATGACATTAAAATGAGATCCCATCTGTGTGAGTTGGTAGTAGCACAGATGGATGTCAAAGTTGTCATGGCACGTATTGACAAAAGGAGTAGGGGTGATTTCATTAAAATTTTCATTTATATAATAATTTATCTTCTTTATCAGAAATTACATTATTAGAAAATGATTTGGATATTTCAAGCTTAAAAGGTTGAATGATTATATTTGGCTGAAAACCTAATGAAGTTGGTTACCTTAGTTTCACGTGTTTCTACTTCTTCATAAGTGAAAACTGTTGACTGTCCAGGAGTTGTTTGAAGTGTAGGAGTGCTGCACAGTTTCAAATTTCCATTGTCCATGGGAGGATGACCTTAGTGGGATGGGGTAATGTGTAAGGGGGATGGAGGGCACATCCCCCAAACTGGGATGCAAGAGAACTTGTCCTCCTGCAGAAATATTTTTTTAGTAAGTAGATCTTCCTCCCCTGTCTGTCGATCATCAGCCTCCTCTAACTAGAAAGCAAGGAAGGAAAAAAGAATAAAAGAGAGAAAGAAAAAGACATCTTTGAAATTTGGTACCAAGCTCATTGAGAGATTCCCTAATGTTGAGAAGTTTTAAGTTATCTGTGGAGTCCTTCTTGTTTTTTCTTTTTTTTTTTTCTTTAACAAAAAATATTGTTATAAAATTATCATGTATGACATAGGCAATCTTGCATTTGTATAAATAAAAATCAAACCACATTAATACAGTGTTAGTTGCAAATATTATGCATCACAGACCCCGCTGAGACAACTGTAGTTGCAAACATTACATCACTTATAATGTATCCTGTCAATTTCAATTGCATAGTTTATTCAAATCCTGCCTTTTTTTAGGTTCCCTATTATTTTAGCGAATGCAATGAATTGCAAACGCTGTTTAGTCAAACGTCATTACGTGAAATGGCAAAACACCGAAAGCACAGAACAGCGATTTTTTTTTTTTTTTTAATCCTAGGGGGAAAAAAAATCACTGGGCCATTTTTGGGACTTTGCCATTTCCTCCACTATGGTGCAATCTCAGAGTTAGTATATTTAAGTAGGGGAGGGGTGTGTTTTGATTTTTTTTTTTTTTTTTTGTTACGGATCAACAATTTTTTTTTTCACTGGGTAAAAAATTGCTGATCCATTTGTTCGACATTTTAGGTTTTCGGGGATTGTTGTTCGATTGTATAGTGTTTGCAATTCAGTGCATTCGCTTATATAATATAGACCCTTTCTTTATACCTCGTTCCTGCACTGCATACAATGTTCCCACAATTCCCATTTTCCTACGTAGTTTGCCCCTTCCCTTTTCTAAAGATCCCAATTCCAGTTGCTTTATCTTTGTTACTATATTCACTTCTTCTAATAAAGTTGGTTTAGACTTTGATTTCCAGTTTCTAGTAATTACTTTTTTGGCAACCACCATAATTAGACTCAGCAAGGCCTTAGTATGTCTAGGCAGTTCTGGTTCTGTGTCATAGCTCAAAAAGATAATTTCCTTAGTTACACCGGTTTCCTTACACAGTATCTCTGGCAAAGCCATCTGCAAGGAATTTTAAAGTCTGCCAACTCATTATACTCCCAGAAAATATGGTCCCAGCTACTTCTTTCTTCCCCATCATACCTCCAACATTTGCTATCTACGTGAGAAATAATTATTTCAGGTCTACTTTGAGTATAAATATACCTATGTTTACCAATCTAAACACTTCCCAGCAAAGATCCTAAATCTTCTAGACTTTGTTGCATATTTGGAAGATATACATATATCCCCCATTGTCTCTTTATGAATTGCTTATTCAGTCTCTCTTCCCAATCCTTTCTGAGTTCCTTTCAGTGATTCTTTTAGTTGTCAAGCAATATTTTATATGCTGTACTAATTATTCCTTTAACTGCAACTTCTGTTCTAAATTCTGGTCTTTTGTTTAGGACCCACTTTTTCTTTCTCTTTTTCTATACTCTGATATCAATCCTTGATAGGGAAGGCAGTCTCTAACCTGTAGTCCAAATAAATTCTTGGTGTCTTCCCATTCTAGTACCTTTCCCTTTCTAGTTATTTTCTTCCAACACCTCGGATCCTTTGCTAGTTTTCTCCAATAAATTCCAGCCCTCTCTTGCCTATTATCTCTATCCCTAATTGCAGTCATCCCTATTGGCAAAATCTCTCTTCTCCATTACCATGCCGGCTTACATCTTAATATACTTTCTACTGCTTTGAGTATAATATTCTGTATGATTATTGTCATTCTCCTTAACGGTCTGCATCCAAAATCCCAGTCTTTCCTTGTTTCTTGAGCTTCCCCTTATATCATCATCTTCACTTTCCACTTTGAATTATAGTTTTCTGCATGTGCTGTGTATAAGAGCCTTAACTGTGTTGCTGTAAAATACACCTTTAAATCGAGTAATCCTTCTCCACCTTGTTATATCGGAATAATTAACTTATCCCACTTGACCCCTGCCATCTTCTCTCCCAGATAAAATCCTTCAGCTCTTTTTTAATTGCTATCCACAACTTATTCTCTGGTTGATAAAAATATGCCTGACGTGTATAAAACTAAAGGGACTAAAAACATTTTAACTGCTTGTATCTTACTATCAATATCTCTATGACAAAGCTTCCAATTTCTTAGTTTTTGTATTATCTTCTGTTTAGTCTCCTCCTACCTCTCCTTAGCTGCCACAACGGAATCATTTTTAATCCATATACCTAATTACTTCAATTTTTTAATGTCCCCATAAATATGGATATTGTTGGACCAATTCATGTTCACCAAAGGCGTAGATGAGGGTAAGGTGGTTCACACAGCCTATCTAGATCTCGCCAAGGCTTTTGACACCATCCCCCACTCTGGAATTATAGATAAACTCACTAAATTAGGTGTAAATCCCTATGTCACAAGATGGGTTGCCAACTGGCCCACTGACAGAACCCGCACTGTGAAAGTAGCAGACTGTAAATCCAACTTCAGACCAGTGACAAGTGGAGTACCACAGGGTTCAGTCCTAGGTCCTCTCCTGTTTGGTGTCTACTTCTCTGAAGTACAGGTTAACAAAGTTCGCAGATGACTGCAAACTTGGAGCCATGATCAAAACTCCTAATGATGTGGACATCCTACAAAAGGTCCTCACTGAGACAGATGCCTGGTGTTAAAGCCATGGCCTAAAGCTCAATGCCAAAAAGTGCATTGCCATCTCTTTTGGTAAAAACTCTGTACCCATGAACTACCACATAGGCGGTAGTCTACTTAACACCGAAAGTGTGATAAGAGACCTTGGGACACAGGTGGACAGTAGTCTCTCTTTTGATAATCACATTGCCACAGTAGTCAGGAAATCCTTCTACGTGGCACACCTCATCACAAAAGGTTTCTCATCAAGGAAAAAAGAGGTCATTGTTCCCCTCTACTCATCACTCATTAGACCCATTATAGAGTACAACGCCCCTTTTGGTATGTACCTCACAAGACATCTACAACAACTGGAAAGGCCACAGAAATACCTCACAAAGAGGATTACCGACCTCAAACAGATGCCCTATGCAGACCGTCTCAAAAAACTCCAGCTTTACTCTGTCGCATATCGCCAACTCAGAGGTGATCTCTGCCTAACATAAAAAGCTATGTCAAACCCAGAGCTGTTGGGCATGCTCCACTTAAATAAATCTCAATCCTTCCAAGCTACACGCTCTAGGGACCTAAATCTTGTCACCACAATAAACAGAACATGCTGGAGGGATAGATTCCTGTCCCATAGACTTCCCATATTCTGGAACAAACTACCTATCTATATCAAACAAAGCTCCTCATTAGCACTCTTCAAGAAAAATCTTGATGATTGGTTGGGAGATAGGAAATTCACCCCGGGGATCACTTCTGTGGCTCTACTTGACAGGGGCACAGAAAAATTATTTTCTTGGGTGGCAAAAGCCAGGGTACCATTTGGCTAGGCTTATGTAGGCCCTAGGGCTAGTACCTACCTATGAACCTACATAATTTACTGCTATTGCCTTTGTTTTACCTTCATTAATTTTTGTATCCCAAGAAGATTTGAAATTGTCTTAAAATATTCCACAACACTATAATGTCCCTTTCTGGTTTTGTCAAGTATAAAATATCATCTGCAAATACAGCCAGCATTTCTTGAATACCATACCAATTATGTAGAAATTATCAGAGAGGACCCCACTCACTTTAATTTTCACCTCCAATCCCTCATATATGTACTCCTAACCAACCTTATAATTTTATCAGGGAAATCTTTATCAGTTTTTTTCCCTCCTAGCTTCCAAACCTCCACAGGAATACCATCTATTCCTGGGGACTTTCCTGAAGATTGTTTGTACATCACCATTTTTATCTGATCTCCTCCTATCCTGTTAGTAATTGAGCCTCATCTACCTCTAACCTTGGCATATTTAATTCTTCCATAAACATTTCAATTTGCACCATTTCTTGACTTCCATATTTCTCTGCTTTATACAGACTTTCAGAAAATTTCTGAAATATTTCTAGTACTTCTACAGGATCTCTTGTTATCTTCCTTATTATAGGCTCCCTAAGCTTGGTGATGGTCCTTTTTACTGTTGACTGAGTCATTAACTGGGAAAACTACTCATGTACTAATACACTTGCCCAACGTTTCCTGGAATTCATTAATTCCAATACCCTGGACCAGCTTGTTCTTACCCCCACAAGAGGTAGCAACATCCTTGACCTGGTCATTACTAACATGGGCGACCATTGCTCTACACCAATAGTCATCTCCTCCCTGGTTAGATCCGACCACAAACTAATCACCTTGGAAATCCACATCCGCCCCTGCAAAGGTAACCACCATGAAAAACATCTCCAAAGCTAACTTTGGGCTCCTAAAAGCAGAGATGGCTAACTTCACAACACCTCTGTAAATATAGAATGGTTGCATGACCACTGTTATATATACTAATGCACTGTATGAACACGTACACAAATGTATGGGTCTTGCCATACCCAATAAAGCTAAGGTGCTGCCCTCCAAAAAAAAGGATTGGTCCCCTGTGGTAAACAATCTCTACAACAGAAGGCGGAAACTGATGCGGAAAAAGGTGAAGTCCCAAGACTGGAAAAACTCCCTTATCAGCCTCAACAAAAAGTTGAGAGCCCTCTTCAAATCCTCTAAAGCTAGCTATGAAAGCAGAATTGCAGCAGATAGGAAAGACAACCACAAGGCCTTCTGTAGTTATGTAAAGAATCTTCATGGCAATGACCAGATTTGCTCTGAGCTACTACACAATGGTATCTCCTATACCAAGCCAACAAATATTGCCAATGTACTGGACGACAGATTCAGTGCCAACTTTACCTCTCTCTCCCCCAAAGGACAAATCATAGTACCAGTAGATTGCCTGGCACCCAGTAGTACTGCTGCACAGGTTAAAACAGCACTGTCCAAGGCCAAGAATACAGCTTCTATGGGACTTGACAATATCCCTGGCTGTGCTCTACATGATTACAGAGTGAATTGACACCTCACCTGTGTGCCCTGTTCAATCACAACCTCACCTCAGGCTTTATCCCTACCAAATGACAGACTGCTACAGTCATCCCTCTCCACAAAGGAGGAGCGACTACAGACCCTATGAACTGTCGCCCCATTAGCCTGACAAGTCTGATATGCAAAGCTATGGAATGCATCATCATGGACCTAATAAACAAGGATATAGGGAATCTCCAGACTCTGGATCCCACACAGTTTGGTTTTGTGAAAGGTAGCTCATGCCTGCTCAACCTGGTTGACTTGTTTGAGTCAGTCACCAGAGCTGTGGATGAAGGCAAGGTGGTTCATACAGCCTATCTTGATTTGACCAAGGCCTTTGATACCATTCCCCACTCAGGAATCATGGAAAAACTCACTAAGCTAGGCATCAACCCATATATCACTAGGTGGGTTACAAACTGGCGCACAGTGTGAAAGTAGCTGACTCCAAGTCAGACTGCCTTCCAGTCATGAGTGGTCCCACAGGGTTCAGTCCTGGGTCCTCTCCTGTTTGGTATCTACTTCTCTGAAGTCCAGGCCAGCACGAAGGAACTCTGGCTGACAAAGTTCACAGACGATTGCAAGTTGAGAGCTATTATTAACTCCACAAGTGATGTTGGCATCCTACAGAAAGACCTCACTGAGACCAACAACTGGTGTCAGAACAATGGTCATAAGCTCAATGCCAACAAATTTGTCGTCATCCCCTTTGGGAAAAACCCGGTTCCCGTGAATTACCACATTGATGGTAGTCCACTGAACACAGAAGGTGTTATAAGATATCTGGGAACACAAGTTGATAGCAACTTCTGTTTTGACCACCACATTGCCACTGTGGTCCGAAAGTTCTTCTATGTGGCATATGTCATTACCAAGGGTTTTGCATCCAGGAAGAAAAAAGTAATTGCCTCCCTCTACTCTTCTCTCATTAGGCCAGTCATCGAGTATAATGCCTCATTTATGCATGTACCTTACGAGACACCTGCAACAACTGGAGAAGCCACAAAAGTACCTCACAAAGAGGATCCTAGGGCTTAAACCCTTGTCCTATATGGACAGACTCAAAGTACCTCCAACTATTCTCTCTCTCATATCCCCTACTTAGAGAGCATCACTGCTTGACTTACAAAGCTGTGTCTGACCCAGCTCTATTAGAAGTGCTGCATCTAAAGAAATTCCAATCCCTCCACACCACACGCTCCAGAGACCTCAACCTCATTACCACAATCAACAAAACATGCTTGAGGGACAGGCTTATAACCCAGGACTGCCCATGCTATGGAATAGACTTACCATACATGTCAAACAGAGCACCTCACTGGCCCTCTTCAAGAGAAATCTTGATGTGTGGATGGAAAATAGAAAATTCACCCTGGGGTTCACTCCAGTGGCTTTACTCAACAGAGGCACTGGGAATTAAGGTCGGGTGGCACGATGCCAGGGTAATCCTATGGACTTGGCTTGTAAAGTCTCCAGGGCCATTAGCCTAGTACACAACTATGAACCTATAAAAGTTTGTGTGCTCTAGAGCTGTTATCAAAAAATAGTTGCTTGACAGCAATCTTTCTAAACTCATGCATATTACCAAGGTAATCTCTTATTCTCTGTTTAGCATTCTGTAGTTGCTCTTGTTCTTGTTCTGTAGGATTCCCCCTATTTTACAATACTTAACATTTGTCAGTCCCTAAATAATTCTTGTTACTTCTTAGCCATATCTCCCTTTCCTGTATTTCCATCATATTTTTAAACACCACTCTAATTTTATCACACCCCCTAGCTATATTTTCAAAATAAATATCTATCTTCTCTAATAGCTCCTGAATAACTTCCAAAACCCATCACTTAAATTTCTCTCTTTTAGGTTCATAGGTAGGTACTAGGCTATCTGCCCGAAGGCATTTATAAGCCTAGCCAGAATATGTTGGTTTTTGCTGCCCCCCCCTTAAGTTAGTTCCCTGTGCCTCTGTCCAGCAGAGACACTGAAGTGATCCCTGGGGTAAACTTTCTGTTTCCCATCCACTCGTCAATGTTTCTCTTGAATAGTGTTAGCGAGGAGCTCTACCTAATGTAGATTGGGATCTTGTTCCAAAGCATGGGTAGTCTCTGGGACAGGAATCTATCCCTCCAGCACGTCATATTTATTGTTATGGTGAGGTTTAGATCCCTAGAATGTGTGGATCGAGGGGATAAGGTTTTCTTTAGGTGGAGCATGTCCATCAATTTTGGGTTGGACATGGCCTTGTATGTCAGGCAGAGATCACCTCTGAGTAGGCAGTATGCAATCGAGTACAGGTGGAGTTTCTTCAGTCGAGCTGCATAGGGCATCTGTTTGAGGCCAGTGATCCTGTTGGTGAGGTACTTCTGTGGTCTTTCCAGCTGTTGCAGGTGTCTTGTAAGGTACATCCCAAATGGGGTGTTGTACTCTAGGATGGGTCTGATGAGTGATGAGTAGAGAGGCACAATGACCTCTCTTGATCTGGATGTGAACCCTTTTGTGATTAGGTGGGCCACATAGAAGGATTTTCTAACCACTTTGGCAATGTGATTATCAAAGGAGAAATTACTATCTACTTGGGTCCCTAGATCCCTTATTACGTTTTCCATATTTAAGGGATTACCACCTATGTGGTAGTTTGCAGGTACTTTGTTTTTTTCCAAAGGGGATGACTATGCACTTTTTGGCATTTAGCTTAAGGCCATGATTTTGACACCAGGTATCCGTCTCAGTGAGACCCTTTTGGAGGATGTCTCTGTCAGCCGGAGAGTCAATTATAGCCCCTAGTTTATATAAAGTCCAAAGGCGAAAAGTAATGAGGCAACCACCAGGCTTCCAATAATCCAGTCTCATTGTTAAAAGTATAAAAAAGTCTTTAATAACATGCACTAGGTAAGCGCTTTCACTATCCGCTTCATCAGACCATAAAATGTTTTAAACGTACAAACAGTTGCTTAAATAGCAGACATGAGATATTAAAACAATTATTCAATTAACTTTTAAAAACACAAGGTTCTATTAACCTCTTACTATGTATTTCAAATAATACACTCACTAACCATCCATCTAACAGATGTTGCTATCCTGCGCACTTGTCCACCACCCAGATAAGTTACAGAAATATATAAACCACTCTACTATATTAAGTGGAGAAATTTCCTCTTATTACAAAAATACATGCCCTACAACAGTAGATCTCACTACTTCCTATATTCATGCAGTGAAATCAGCTGATCCATTTGTAATCTATACGATCGCGGATACTAAACTATACGACTTTGCTGCATTACATAATGTATCCAAAGGTCTAAAACAACATTGCTAGATGTAACTCAAGCGGGAATAATTCTTGTTGTACCATGCAAATAGATCGTAAATAACAAAGCACAATAATGGTGAGGCATTACACTACCTTAACACTTTCTTACATCATATGTCACATTATAGGCTCACATAAACGATGGAATCTTATTGCTTTTCACCTTTGGACTTTATATACACTTTTTTAAGATCAGCAGAGAGGCATTTGCTCTGGTGGGTGTGTTCATTTCTGATATTTATAGCCCCTAGTTTGCAGTCGTGTGCAAACTTGGTCAGCCATAGTCCTCCTGTGCTTGCCTGTACCTCTGAGAAGTATATGCCGAACAGGAGAGGTCCTAAGACTGAGCCCTGGGGAATGCCGCTTGTAACTGGTTTAGAGTCGGACCTAGCTCCCCCAACCCTCACCATGTGGGTTCTGTCCATGAGCCAGTTGGCAACCCATCTTGTGACGTAGGGGTTTATGTTCAGGCTGGTGAGCTTGTCTATAATACCAGAATGGGGAATGGTGTCAAAGGCCTTTGCGAGGTCTAGGTAGGCTGTGTGTACCAACTTTCCCTCATCTATAGCCTTGGTAACTGTCTCAAAGAAGTCCACCAGATTTAGGAAGCATGAT
Source organism: Protopterus annectens (assembly GCF_019279795.1). Lineage (NCBI taxonomy): Eukaryota > Metazoa > Chordata > Ceratodontiformes > Protopteridae > Protopterus > Protopterus annectens. The sequence continues at coordinate 182,515,940 of NC_056737.1, read as the reverse complement.
CTGCCCTTAACAAATCCGAACTGGGTGGGTTCCAGTGTTTGGAGGTTCCCAATGTCTCTGTTAATGAGTTCCATGATGATGCACTCCATAGCCTTGCAGACCAAGCTAGTCAGGCTTATAGGGCGATAGTTCCCAGGGTCTGTTGTGGCTCTACCTTTGTGGAGTGGAATAACTGTTGCTCTGCGCTACTCTATGGGTACGTAACCTGTGGAGAGGCTGAGTTTGAACAGTGTGTTTAGGTGAGGGGTTAGTTTGTCTTTGAGCTCGTGTAGGACTCAGCCTGGGACACTGTCCAGTCCCATTGATGCTGTGTTTTTCACTTTGGAGAGGACTGTTTTAACCTGAGTGTCTGTGATTTCAGGGGCTCTACATTCTTCTGGTATGGTTATGGGCCGTTTTGGGGGTGAGGGGGGGGTGAAGTTTGCACTGAACCTGTCTGCCAGGATGTTGGCGGTATCGGGCAGTTCAGTGTATTTTGTGCCATTCTGCACCAACTCCGTGCAGATCTGAGCATTGCCACTTAGATTCTTGACATAGCTAAAGAATGCCTTGTGGTTATCTTTGGAGTCCTTGGCAATTTTTCTTTCGAAGCTCGCCTTGGATGATTTTATGAAAGATCGTAGTTTCTTGCTGATACTGATCAGGGATGTCTTCCCTTCTTGGGATTTTAATCTTTTCTGTACTAGTTTCCTCCTCCTATTGTATAGCTTGTTTATGGCAGGAGTCCACAGACTGGTTTCCTTTTCTTGGAGGAGTGAGTCTTGGTTTTGCTTGGGATAGCACGATCCATGCATTCTTGTAGGTGCCCATAGAATGCATTAGTTAAGGATTTTGCAGCTTGGACAGAATTATCCTTTAGCATGGGGGCTTTGAAACTTTCCACCTCGGTCTTAAGTAACGTGAAGTTTGCTTTTGAAAAGCTTTTCACGGTGGTTTCCTTGTCCAGGGGTAGGGGCAGCATGTGGATATCCAAAGTGATTTGTTTATGGTCAGATCTAACCAGCAAGGGGTTGATCTCTGGTGTGGAACACCGGTCGCCCATGTTGGTGATGACCAGGTCCAGTATGTTGCCACCTCTGGTGGGAGTGTTGACCAGTTGATCCAGGGCATTTGAGTTTATAAATTCTAAGAAATGTTGGGCAAGGGAGTTAGTACTTGAGTAGTTCTCCCAGTTAATGTTTGGGTAATTGAAATCACCCAGTATTAGGGTGTTTGGAAGGACCTTTATGTTTCCCAGTGTTTCCAGAAATGTGGAATGAGGGTCCTAGGACATGATGGATGATCTGTAGCAAGCTACAATTTGAATTGCAGATGTCCTTCAAGAATGCAGCTGCAGTCCTGACATATGGGTTGTCCTGCCTCAGGCAGCCCTTTGGTCGGCCAGATTCCAAAGTCTGGGTCCGGCGTCGGCCGATGTCGCCTCCTCCCAGACGTCAGAGCAGCTGGAGTATGAAGGCATCAGCCGACGCCATCTTCTTCAGTCTTTCTTGCCGCGCGGTGCCCGAAGCAGAAGCAGTTCGCAAGTGCTGGTCGGTCATCTCCTGTGTTTTCAGTTACCGAAGTCATCTAAAAGCTAAGTAGCCCGTTGGGGAACATTTTTTCTTGCCTCAGCCGATGTCAGAACAAATTGAGAAAGTTAATAATTGTTTGTCTTGTGGTAAACAAATACCTCATAAGGACTTCCATTCTTACTGCCTTCCTTGCCTGGGCCCAGACCACGACGTCTCGGCCTGTGCTTGCTTTAATAAGGGCACTCTCAGGCGCCGGGCAGAGTTTGCCGAAGACTTTTTTGTCGAATCCTACGCCTACAACATGCCGTCGGAACAACCGACAGCACAAACTACTAAAAAACGAAAGGACCGGGACCGACATCCTCGGCCCGCGTCTTCCACCGATATAACGCCTAAGCCCTCCACGAGTGCTTCGGTCCCTTCAGAAGCGGTAATTCAACTGCTCCAGGCCGACGACACCGCGTTAACTCATCCCTCGGTCTCGGAGACTACACCGGTGCCAGTTGTTGATTTTCCTCCGGAAACCAAAGATGTTAAGTTGTCTATCTCGCCTTCATTCTTGCTGGATGGGTTCGGAGCCGATCCTTGGCTCTGACTCGGCCACTCTAAAAGCTCGAGAGCTAGTTCCACCAGCTCGAGGCTCCCCTATATCCCACAATGCTAGGCAGTAACTCCTCAGATCTCGTTTGCCGCTATAGCGATCGAGGTGCTTTTCAACCGGCTCGTGCGGTTAGTTTTAAAAACTAGTTATCTTAGATAGACCCCCTTTTAAGTTAGTTTTTCTTCATAATTTTATAAATTAGGTAATTTCCTTCCATTCCTAGTTCAAATTTTCCCCTTTTTTTCCTAAACTCACTAGAGTTCTTCCCTTGGGCTTTATGCCCAGTCCCTCCCTTCCTAGTAGTTGGAGTGACTGTGTTTTTGTAGGGATTTAATTTTTCTAAATTACTTATAATTTAATTTAATTTTTAATAAGTGTAATTGGTGTGTGTGTGTGAGTGTGTGGTTACACTTTTTCTTTAGACATGTCTAAGGAATCAAAGGTCTCAGGCTTTAAGAAGTGTGACTCGTGCTGTCAGAAGATGTCTCTGACAGACGGTCACACTTCTTGTGTATACTGCCTGGGACCTTTGCACCTGCAGGACTCTTGTGCTGTTTGCCATGGCTTCAGCCCTAGAGTCCTGCAGGAGCGTAAAAATAAGCTCATTCTAAGGGGCTTATTGAAGCCTGAGGGTCCCCCGACTCAATCCTCGGGGAAACCCTCGAAGCCTCCCAGACCTTCGGCTCTGGTCTCTGAGTCGTCTTCTGGGGCTCCGAAGGCTGTTCGAACATCAGCTCCGGCCGGAGCCGATGACTCTCGAACTCATGTCCCTACTATTTCCTCAGCTCCGGCCGGAGCCGCGGAAAACATCGATGAGTCGGCTCCGATCAAATTGTCGGAACCGACCTCCAGAAAAAGGTCCCGATCACCATCTATCGGCTCCGTTCATTCGGCTCCAGCATCACCATTGCTGTCTGAACGGAGCCGCAGATCTCACTTCTCTAGGTCGTCGAGACTATCAGATCATGACCTTCAGAGGGTAGTGAGTCGACTTCTTAAGTCCGAGGCACTGGCCCAGATGCTTCAAAGTCCGACTCAACAGTTGAGGACTAATCCCATCACTCAGAATGTTCCTCCTCTGACTCCTTTGAGTTTGGAGCCGGGGCGGCTCGGACCCGAGACTGTGGTGGCGTCGGAACCAATACCGTTGTCTTCGGTGCCGTCGTCTGCTCCGATGTCTTCCTTGGAAGAATCTCGGCGCCGGACTTCCGTCATCGGCTCCGAGGGGGTGAGTGGCATCGGACCCTTGTCCGACCCCGCTCTCCCTCTCGGTGCTTTGGCACTGGTGAGTTCGGCTCCGACATCGGCCTTGGAGCCATCACTGTCGGTGCCGTGGGAGGTTTTCAGCTTTTCGAAGCGGAGACCTCTGGCTCTGCCTGACAGGGGTGCCTTCGAGGTCATGAGGAGCGTGTTAGAACCTGGTTCAACTCCACAGTCGGCTCTGTCTGCCCCTCCCTCCACGGTGCCTCTGGTGATTTCTGCTCACTCTCTCATCCCGGATCGTAGAGAGCCAGCTCCTCAAGTGTCCCCAGTGGGGATCTCCTCCTCTTCCGAGGCCTCTCCTGACCCGGTAGGAGAGCCCCCTAGGAAGAGGCAGTGCAAGAGGAAGCACATTGACTCCCCTGAGTCTGTCACCTCTGACACTGATTTAGAGGATTCTGAAAGTTCCCCTCATTCCCCCTCTGAAGATGTCTCCTTTGCAGGCATCCTCGAAATCTTAAAACAGAGGGGGAATTGGCCAGCCCTCAACCCTTCAGAGGATGAATCGGTGTATCTTGAGGCGTTTGGCTCTCGCCCTTCCACCTCCTGGGTGTCCCCTCCCTTTGACCCCCTCATACAAGTGGTGGCAAAGAAGGCCTGGACGGCTCCTGACTCAGTGGAACCCACCCCCAGGAGACCATCAAAATTTATCACTGCCCCCAAGGACAAAGAATTTTTAACCAAAGGCGTCTCTGTTGATGCTATGGTGGTGGCTGCGGCCACCAAGAAGGAGTTAGCTGATCCTTCGGTGCCTGTTCATCCTCCTAACAAGGAGTCTAGGTCTATGGACAGGTACGGGAAGCGGATGTTCTCATCAGCGACCTTTACTATGCACTCGCTGAATTACCTGTGTCATTTCACTCGTCTTCAGAGGGATTTGCTCAAGGAAGCGAGCGAAATGTTAAAGGACCCAACAGCTGCGGGTTTTTCAGGATAGGATGAACTCTCAGCTGGCGACCCTTAATTCTATAACTAACTCCTCCATGCGCCTCCTTTCATATGTGGCGGATGGAGCGAGTAGAGCGGCAGGTACAGGTGTGGCCTTGCGTCGGCACGCCTGGATGCGGCTATGTAACTTTGCGGACCCTTTCAACTCCCCTTTTGATGGATCATCCCTCTTTGGTCCTCAAGTGAAGGAAACCCTGACTAGGTGCGAGACTGATGGCAAAACTCTCTCTGCCATCGGAGTCCGTTTTTCTACTCCTTCTAGGCCTTACCCCAAAGGCCAGAAGGGGGGAAAGATGTGGTTCATAAACAATCTCAGGGAGATTTGCCTGACGACAGAGTCGATTCCCCTCTAGAGGCAGAGGGGGAACAATAATGGTAGACGCCGTCCTAGAGGCAGAGGGGCTCAGAGAATCAGGGCAGTCGAGAAACCTTTTCCGACAAGCCCTTTCAGCATCCCTGAGGTGTTGCCCGACTGTCCACCTTCGGAGGCAGTCGGGGGAAGATTATCTCTGTACCCAGAAGCCTGGCTATCCCTAACTCAAGACAAGTGGGTACAGTCTATCATTTCCGAAGGTTACAGAATCCCATTCTTTTTCATTCCAAAGCAATCCAAAAAATCCCTTCCAGACGTTCCACCCAGTCAAAGGGAGCAAGCAGCACTAGAAATTTCAAAGCTGCTTGCAAAAAGAGCCATTCAACCAGTTCCAGCAGATCAACAAGGATCCGGAATCTACTCCAAATTCTTTTTGGTTCCAAAGAAAACAGGGGACTGGATCTCAGCAACTTGAACAAGTTTGTCAAGAAAACAAAGTTTCCGGATGGTCACGCTGCAGTCCATTCTACCTCTTTTGGGGCGGGACAACTGGATGTGCTCAATAGATCTCCAGGATGCGTACTATCACGTCAGAATGAGTCGACGCTCCAGGAGATTCCTCCGCTTCAGGCTGAGAACCAGTCATTTCCAATTCAGGGCTCTGCCGTTTGGACTCACTACAGCCGCCTGAGTATTTACCAAATGCATGGCAGTGGTCGCCTCTCATCTGAGACGACAAGGATTCCAGGTGTTTCCGTATTTAGACGACTGGCTCCTTACAGCCCCCACCAAGCATCTTTTGCTTCTTGCCAGAGACTACACTTTTCACACATGTCAAACACTAGGCATTTCAATAAATTACGTAAAGTCTGTCTTGTCGCCTTGTCATGTTATTACCTTCATAGGCGCAAATCTAGACACAGTCAACATGTCAGCCAGACTCACAGAGCAGAGAATAGCAGACATACACAGACAGGTCTCTCTTGTCTTGCAGAGCAACATAGTCAAAGCCAGATTGATCCTGAAGGTCTTAGGGATTATGGCGGTTGCCATCCCTCTTCTACCATTAGCTCGCTTCCATATGAGAATCTTACAATGGATGCTCTTCACACAATGGTCTTTCCAACGACTTCCAATGTCCCATCCTATTCGGATAACACAATCGTGCAAGAATCATCTCTCTTGGTGGATCACATCTCCCCAGCTCTTCCTAGGAAGACCTTTCGTCCCTTCTCCTCCGGTTGCTACAGTGACAACGGACGCCTCCCTGATCGGGTGGGGGGGGCATTACCAGGGCAGGACGGTCCAAGGCATGTGGCAACCTTTCGAGTGCCACTTGCACATAAATGTCCTAGAGATGAGAGCAGTGCTTCTAGCGTTGCAAGCCTTACAAGACTCTCTTCCCAAGGGAACTATAGCAATTCAGACAGACAATATGTCTGTAGTGTGGTACATCAACAAACAAGGCGGAACCAGATCTTACCCCCTATGTCGAGAGGCACTCAGACTGTGGCAATGGGCGATTTCTTCTCAGCGGTTTCTGTTAGCAACGCACATTCCCAGGAAGTCCAATGTGATTGCAGACAAATTGAGCAGAGTTATTCTCATGCCTCACGAGTGGTCTCGGAAGAATTCAGTGTTGGAGAAAGTTTTTCGAAAGTGGGGCCGACCTTGCTGCGACCTTTTCGCTACTCCCCAAAACAGCAAGTGCGACGATTTCTTCACCCTCTTTCCCCAACCAGGCCACCCCAGCAGAGACGCTCTAGTACACGATTGGCCCCGGGGACTTCTGTATGCTTTTCCTCCCTTCCCACTGATATCTCAGCTAATACAGAAAGCCATCGCTCAGAAAGCTTCCATGATCCTCATTGCCCCTTACTGGCCTCGACAGGTTTGGTTCCCATTTCTCCACCGTTATCTGTTGGAGCAACCTTGGCATCTGGACCCAGTTCCAGACCTCTTGACCCATCAGTCGGGTCAGTTGCGCCATTCCCTCCCTTCTCTGAACCTCACAGCGTGGTTCCTCCAATTCCAACTCTAGCCAGGCTTCCTCTAATATCTCACTCAGTTCGAGATATTTTGATAGCCTCTCATAAATCTTCCACTCGGAAGATTTATCATAGTAAGTGGAAACGTTTTTCCTGTTGGGCGCAGTCAAAGAATATAGATCCTTTCACTGCTTCCATTCAATCAGTTTTAGACTTTCTAGCCGAACATTTCAACTCAGGTTCGTCTCCGTCTACCATCAAAGTTCAATTGGCAGCAATATCGAACTTTCATGTTGGAGTCTCAGAGTCCTCCATTATGTCTCACAAACTCTGCAAAGCCTTTTTAAAGGGAGTTTTTCTCCTCAAACCACCTATCAGGGATCCTCTTCCTCAATGGGATCTCAACTTGGCTCTAGCGTCCTTAATTCTTCCCCCCTTTGAACCTGCGGCTTCATGTTCAATGAAGTTACTATCTTGGAAAACACTCTTTTTAGTAGCTATCACTTCAGCTAGAAGAGTCTCTGAACTCCTTGCTCTGTGTAGTCGACCCCCTTATCTTTTGTTTCATAAGGATAGGGTGTCCTTACGTACTAATCCGTCCTTTTTGCCTAAGGTAGCTTCACTGGCAAATTTGAATCAAACCATTGATCTTCCTGTGTTCTTCCCTAATTATTCGAACAGGTCAGAACAAATATTACATTGCTTAGACGTTCATCGCCAACTTAGGTACTATTTAGACAGGACCAAACAATTCAGGGAGTCTGATCAACTGTTTGTTTCTTATGCAGAAGGTAGAATGGGCCTTCCAGTTTCTAAAGTATCTCTCTCTAGATGGCTTACTTCGTTGATTACCCTTGTGTATGAGATCAGACATCAACAGTTGCCATCCAAACCCAGGGCTCATTCAACTAGAGCTTTAGCCACATCTATAGCTTTCCAAGATAGGCTGCCTATTGATTCGATTTGTTCTGCAGCTACTTGGGCTTCTCCCCATACCTTCATTTCTCATTATAAGTTGGACTTGGCCTCTAGGGACCGAGCCAACTTTGGTTCCACTGTACTCAAGAGTCTGTTCCGATAGGCCACCCGGGACAAGGTGCTAGGGACGGTCCCATCCAGCAAGAATGAAGGAGATAGACAACTTAACATTTAGAAGTTATGTACCTACCATAACGTTCCATGTTAGTTGTCTTCTTCTCGCCTTCTTTCTTGCGTCCCACCCTCCTTCCCCCTAGCCTGGACAGACCTAGAGGAGTTTGTTTTGTTTCTTTTATGGAATTTCCTTGCTGGGCTTAGCTTTCAAACGAGATCTGAGGAGTTACCGCCTAGCATTGTGGGATATAGGGGAGCCTCGAGCCGGTGGAACTAGCTCTCGAGCTTTTAGAGTGGCCGAGTCGGAGCCGAGGATCGGCTCCGAACCCATCCAGCAAGAAAGAAGGCGAGAAGAAAACAACTAACATGGAACATTATGGTAGGTACATAACTTCTAATTCTGGATCTACCCGACACCATTCCCGTGGACAAAGTTACCCATGCACGTGGGGCAGCTAGGCCTCCTGTATCCATGTCAATCAAGGCCTTTGCACGTGCTAAGGCCGCCAGCCAGGCCAAGGCCCATCCTAAACCTACTTCTCAGGCCCCTTCTTCTGACAGACAAATCATGTCTCTGGCTGCAGATTTAATCTCTCTTATCAGGGGGGTCTCAGCCTCACCCAGACAGAGGTTCTCAGCCGCCTGCAGAAAAAAGGCCTAGAACTGAGCAGGCAGACAACCTCTCTTCAAATGAAGCCTCTGGGGATTCAGAGCATTCAGATACCCAAGAAGAATCCTTCCAGGCCTATGAGGACTCTGATGCTAAGGAATCTATTCCCTCTGCCTCTCCTCCAGAGGATTTTTCTTTCGGTGAAGTCCTCCACTCCATGAGGGAGCATTTTAAGTGGCAGGGTCAGGAATTTTCTGATTCTAGGAAAAGGCTACGTACCTTCCTTAAGTTACCCCAGCACAGACCTTTAGCTATCCCTCCAGTTTTGGATGTCCTGGATGATGTTTTCTCCGACTCCAGTGCTTCCCGATTCCCTCCCTCCTGCTCCTGTCAAGCCAGACAGATATTACAGGGTCCCTGACACTCACAAGCATCTCTTTAAGGCCCACTCTGTGGATCTAGAAACTATTTCACAGGGCCCCAAAGGAGTGGCTACCTCCTCAGCCAAGAATCCACTGCCAGCTGACAGGGAAGCAAGGTCCCTGGAGAGATGGGGTAAAAAAGTTTATACCTCTTCCACCCTTGCCATGAGGTCACTTAACTGCCTTTTTCATATGTTTCAGTACCAGGATTATTTACTGGATGATTTGCAGAAAAAGATAGCCTCTCCTGAGCCTATAGATAGAAAGGCATTGCAGGATTTGGTTCATAATACCCAGCAGGTTAGTAATCATTTTCTACAGTGTGGTTATGATGCATTGAAGGCTTCATGTAGGGCAGCTATGACAGGGGCTGTTATCCATAGACATGCTTGGTTGAAAGAACAGCCACTGCCAGATCATGTTAAAGTAAAGCTCCTGGACACCCCTCTGGATAAACAGAAGCTTTTTGGTACTAATGCTCAGGATGTGTTGAAATCTATTGAGGAGAAGGCAAAATCAGTACAGACAGTAAAGGATTTCCTCCAGGTTCAGCCACCAAGGTTCAGCAGGAATTGGCCTTCAAAGAATTGGTCCTTTCCAGACTCTGACAAGTTTCAAAGGGGAAAGAACAGGCGTGCATGAGGTAGAGGGCAATACCGAGGCTCCTACAGGGTACGCCAATGGCAACCACAAAATCAGAGAAGTGGCACAGGTAGTTCACCTGCACCACAGGGACAATCACAATGACTTACCTTTCACTCCACCTACCAAGGCTCAAAGAGAAGCACCTCTAGGCGGAAAATTATCTCTATTCTCAAAAAACTGGCACATTATAACAAAGGACAATTGGATTGTGGACATAATAGACAGAGGTTACAGGTTCCACTTCCATACCTTACCAACAGGACAAGGCATGCCAAACCTGCACAAAATCAAAGGGCAGAGGCACTCATAGAAGTCTCAAAGCTGTTACAAATAAAAGCAATAGAGAAGGTTCCTCCTCAGGAACAAGGCCAGGGATTTTATTCAAGACTGTTCCTTGTTCCAAGAAAAGAAAAACAATGGAGGCCTATATTGGACTTGTCCGTTCTAAATACTTTTCTCATGGTGCCAAAATTCAAGATGCTGACGTTACAGAAACTTCTTCCCATGCTGGGCAAGGGGTCTTGGCTGGTTACTCTGGACCTCAAGGAGGCATACCTGCATGTCCCTATCAGACACAGTTGCAGAAGATACCTCAGATTTCTTGCAGGAACAGAGCACTATCAATTCTCAGCATTGCCGTTTGGCTTATCTACTGCGCCCAGAGTATTCACGAAATGCCTGGCATCAGTAGTGGCACATTGCAGACGCCAGGGGATTCAAATATACCCTTACCTGGATGACTGCTTAATACAAGCAGACAGCAAACAGACCTTGATAAAACACTTGGATTACGTCATTCAATTGCTGCAGGCTTTGGGATACACAGTCAACATTCAAAAATCAAGATTACTGCCATCCCAAGAGATTATTTTTCTAGGAGCAAAACTGGACACACAGCTACAAATGGCTTTCCTCACAGAGGAGAAACAAGAGCATTTAACAGCTTACTTCAAAGGCCTAGCAAAATTAACCCACCAGACCGCAAGGAAGACCCTGCAGGAAGACCCTGCAGGCCCTGGGATTCATGGCATCTTGCATTCTTCTAATCCCTCTGGCAAGACTACACATGAGAAAGCTGCAATGGTACCTAAAAAGCTTGTGGTCGCAACACAGCCACAACCTAGAAGACATAATACCACTCATACCATGCCTGCAAAGGGAATTTTTGTGGTGGGCTCAAGCAAGTCACTTAAACGAAGGCATGCTTTTCAACAAACCTCCAACAAGTCAAACTATTACAACAGACGCCTCAGACCATGGATGGGGGGCGCACATGGACGGCAGATGCATTCAAGGGCAATGGACTCCCATGGAGATGCATCAGCACATAAATCAAAAAGAGATGTTGGCAGTGATACATGCAATAGAAGCCTTTGGAAAATCTCTTCAGCAAGATCATCTGCTAATAAGGGCAGACAACACCACTGTCATGTGGTACATATATAAACAAGGGGGCATTCATTCCTACCCCCTCTGCAGACTAACAATGATTCTTTGGGCAAAGTCCCTGAAACTGAACATCTGCTTGTAATCCCAGTTTGTTCCGGGTAAGGACAATGTTCTGGCAGACAGGTTGAGCAGAAATTTCTTGGATCCACACGAATGGATGCTACACCCACGCATTTTCTCACAAATAGCATCTGCATGGGGAAGACCAGACATAGACCTCTTTGCATCTCATCTCAATCATCACCTGGAAAGGTTCTGCACAAGGATACACCATCCTCTAGCGTGGAGAACGGATGCTCTTTCCTTCAGCTGGAATGCTCTAACAATTTATGCATTCCCTCCTCTACCTTTGCTCACCAAGGTGTTACTGAAGATCAAGGCAGAACAACCAAGAGGAATCTTGATAGCTCCAGACAGGCCAAGGCAACACTGGTATCCACTACTACTGAGCATAACTCACACCAAACCGTGGCCCTTGCCTCAATGGCCTCTGCTCCTGACTCAACACAGTTACAAGACTGTTCATCAGAACCTGCAAACCTTAAAGCTGACAGCTTGGAGAGTTCCATGACTCAGACCCATGACTCCCTCTCCAAAAAAGTTCAGGAAATTTTGCTGGAGGCACGCAGACCTTCCACTAGAAAAACCTATTCGGCCAAATGGAAGAGATTCACCATCTGGAATGTCAACAAGGGCCAGGATGCATCGCTGATGAACATACCTCAGATATTAGAATACTTGGCAGAAATGTTTCACAGTGGCCTCTCATACTCTTCCATCAAAATCCACGCTTCAGCTATCTCAACACATTACAACTGTGATCCACCTGTGTTTTCGCATCCCTTGCTAAGACAGCTTCAAGAATATCAAACCTCCAAGGAAGCTACCAATTCCTGCATGGGACCTCAATTACGTCTTGAAAAATTAACTCTTCCTCCTTTTGAACCAGCAGCATCTTCAGAAATGCAATTTCTCTCTTGGAAAATGGTTTTCCTGTTGGCAGTCACCTCAGCAAGAAGAGTCTCGGAGATACAGGCCCTCATGGCAGTTCCTCCTTTTCTCATCTTTCATCAGGACAGAGTTTCCCTTAGGACCAATCCTTCATTCATGCCTAAGGTGATATCCAGAGTGTCTCTAAACCAAGCAATTCACCTGCCTACTTTCTTTCCTAACCCTCAAAATAAAGGGGAAAAGCTGCTGCATACTTTAGACATTCACAGACAACTACGCTACTACGTGGACAGAACAAAGTCCACCAGGAAGTCTGACCAACTGTTTGTAGCCTATGCTGCTGGAGTGCAAGGAAAAGCAGTCACCAAACAAACTATCTCAAAATGGATTGGACACTGCATCAGATTCTGTTATTCTTTTCATGGAAAAAGTGTGCCAGCTAATAATAGACCACACTCCACCAGAGCTATGGCCACATCCACAGCTTTTCTAAGAGGAGTGGCTACAAAAGATATTCTAGAGGCTGCTACATGGAGCTCCGTGCATACATTTACCAAACACTACAACCTGCCATTATACTCCAGATCCTGAGCAGGCTTTGCTTCGGCAGTCCTGCAGGGCCTTCTAGCTACACCATCTCTTGCTTAGTCCTACCACCCCCAGCTTGGCTATGGTATTCAACCCATATGTCAGGACTGCAGTTGCATTCTTGAAGGACATAGTACAGTTTTGTACCTACCATAAATGTAGATGTCCGATAGATATGCAACTACAGTCAGGTTTTCCCTCCCTCCTACCCCTCTGTTTTTCCCCTTTTGGGTCCTTTCTCCCCTTACCTATCAGCTGGGGATATATATTATGGTGTATCTGTTTATTACTGTTGTGCATGTCTGGTTTTATCTGTTTATCCATTCACAAAATGTAGCCTTCCTTGGAGGGCACCTGGCATCTGGGGCAAGAAACACTGAAGAAGATGGCGTTGGCTGATGCCTTTATACTCCAGCTGCTCTGACGTCGGGGAGGAGGTGAAATCGGCCGACGCCGGACCCAGACTTTGGAATCTGGCTGACCGAAGGGCTGCCTGAGGCAGGACAACCCATATGTCAGGACTGCAGTTGCATATCTATCGGACATCTACATTTATGGTAGGTACAAAACTGTACTTTGTGCCCGTTGTTAGTTGCACGTGGATGATCTCTGAAGCATTGTGCTGTGCTTAACCTGGAGGTGTGGGTATCCTTGATGAATATGGATATGCCCCCGCCTTTTGTATTTCAGTCAGGGTTCTGTGGCCGAAATGTTTGGTATGAGTTGTAGCCTGGTAGTGCTGGGGTGCTCTCTGGAGACTTAAACCAGGTTTCTGTTACTGCACATATATCGATTTTCTCCATACTGAGGAGTGCCTTGAGTGCGTGCATTTTGAGGTTTAGACTTCTGGCATTGAGTAGCAATACCCTCAATTTTTTTGTTATTTGTGCTATGTACGGCATTGGGTTTGTCTTTTGAGCCTTGCCTAAAAAAGGCACTATGGGCGTGGCAAGAGCCTTGGCCAATATTTGAAAGCCTAAGGGTGACAGGTGCAAGCAGCGTGGCTTGTCAAGCATGTCATCCCAGGTAGACAGACACTGGATCCCCTTTGAATGACACCAGAAGCTTAGCCAATTGTTGAAATTGATAATTTCTTTTTCTTTATACTGTGGTATCATTCTTGGTGAGGGCAGGATGCTACTCATGGTCAGGGTCATACTGGCCTTGGCTACATGATCAGAGAGCTCTTCCATGTCTCTTTTCATGTAGTCCAGGGAGGTACAGCTCAGGTCATTCACACCAGCATGGACAATGACAGATTCATATTTGTACTTGTTCTGAAGTGACTTGAGTGCTCGTGTTATGTGGTGGATCCTGGCACCCGACAGGCAGCTAACAGTAACCTTCTCCTTATTCAGCCTAGCGAGTGGGATGTCAGTGTGCCTAACTATAGAGTCACCTATTACTAGTATGTTGGGTATGTTATTTTGTCTTAAGGGCTGTGATTGTATGGCACACTGGTTTTGTGAAGTGTGTGTTTCATGGTTTGTTTCTGGGTTTGGAGGTTGCTTGGATTTCTGCTTTGGACGTCTCTTTTGCTTTTGCAGATTTTTATTTAGAGCCTCCCAGTATGTTTTCGTGTATTTATGTGTGTTTTTGCCGGTGCTGGTTTAATGGGTCTATGCGAGACTGGTGGTGTGATGCAAGTATTTTCCTTCTCCTCTTGACTGTCAAATCCAGTCTTGGGTTGAGAGAGCTTAGCCTCCAGTTTGGCTGTATAATTGCATCTCTCGCATGTATTAGTGTTTGGTGGTAGGAGGAGAGGGTTGTCTGTGTACATGAGAAAGTTGTAACATTGCCTCAAAATGCCCAGATTCACCAGTTAGACTGGAGAGTACACCTGAAACTGCCCTTTGGACATGCCTGGATAGGTACAGTGAACTGTTTTACTGAATGGCTGCTAAGGTCGACTAGAGAGCCTTGTCCTCCTGTACAGTATAGGGGGCCTAGTGCTAGGGTTTATAAGTGCTTGCTATGAGTTTTGAGCAAGTGCCAGGCTGAGAAATGAATGGCTTGAGTGCTTAAGTTGAAAGTTTATCTAGTTCCAAGGGAAAAATTGAAGAGGAGACTTTGTGGAGCCGGGAATAGTTATACCCTAGCTAACAGGTGCTACCAATGCATTTTTTATAGCAGGGAAATGAAAGAGATAGAAATTAGCCCAAAATGGCCAATAAGCTACTAATTTCTGGGCTGAAACCACTCCTCCAGGGACAGATAGGCTGCTCAAAGCTCCCCTCTCTCACAGGTGAACAGAGAAACTTCCTTCTATCTAAGTATAAGGTATGGGCAAACACAGAGATTTGTAACACAGCCCTGAATTCAGCACTAACCTGAAAGCAGGACTTTACTAACTTAGAAAGGTGGGAAACACGTATTGTTTTTTTTTTTTCAGAAAATAAAGCAGATACAAACAAAAAAAAAAACCACTTTAAATGCACAGATAGGTGGGAAAGTACTAGTGTCTCATTTTCATTTCATTACATTGTGTTTTTATTTTAGTTATTATTGGCGCATGATCTGAAATAGTTATTGGGTATGTTTCAAGACCTTCAATTAAGTGCACGTGTTCCTATGAAATATAAATTCTGTCTAGCCTAGCCTAGTTTTTGTAACTTGTAGAATAATGTGTAAATTCACTCCGAACTGCTCGCATTGGATTCACATCTTCCTTGCCAAACATTTTCATAAATTTCTTCAAAAGTCTACCCTCCTTTGTTATATTTTCCATTCTGGGCCCCCCAGACACAACTTCACTGTTGCAAACCAAATTAGAGTCCCCACCTATAAGCAGTATTCCTTGCTGAAAGCTCATTATTTCTCCCAGAATTTTCTTAAGTTACATTGTAGCAGGTTTAGTTGGAATATGCTAATGTAACCCTCCTCCCTTGCCAGGAGCCCTTTAGTGCTACAAATCTACCATTATTGTCTTTTTCTTTCATCTTCTATCACTGTTGGAGCTTTTCTTGCGATTAATACGAGTACTCCTTTTTTCCTTTGCCCCAGATATTCCGCTGAATAACCATCATGAAAACCTTTATCAAATTCACATTTTTTCCAGGTGTGTCTCCTGTAGCATAGCTATTTGCACTCTACATTTTTTAATATAGTTCACTGCTGTTTATTTTTTTGTATTTATCTGTGAGATCATTAAAATTTAAAGACATTAGAGAAAGCATCATTTTCTTATATAGTTATTGTTCCCAATTTATGTACAACTGTTTTTTTTTTTGTTAAATGTCTACTTCCATCTTTTATGTTATATGCATATATTGTTTGGCAGCTTGTTTTTTTTTATACAGTTCTTTCTTGTCATAACCATTTCAGCCTATGTCACATCTTACAAAATTTTGTTTTACTGAAAGCCCTCAAACAAACAAACAAAAAAAACTACCCCAATAACCCCCCCAAAAAAAATCTATTAACTTAATAATAACACACAAAACTATGTACATCTTTAAAATTTGAAGTTGTACCTTCCTAATAATAATAGCATACGGTCTAAACTGATAGCCACACAGACAGACTAGGGTTAACCAAAAAAGATCATTCATGTTAAGACGCATGGTACAGTCTGCAATTTTAGTAAGTGCTGTCTGGTTTTGTCTTATCTTTATAGCTTTCCTAGCTGAGAAAACACTTGAATGCTTTCAGTAAATAATTCTTCCAAGCCATTTTTCTTTATCAGATTGTTTTGTAGGGACCTGCAAACCAGACATAAAACTGCTAAGGATACACTGTTTACCAGAAAATAGCCTTATAATATTCAATATTGTATTTCATTTTTTGCTTTCTGTTAAAACTTGTTACTGGATAAAGTCAAGGGCTTTGACCCAGTCGCTTCCCTATGCAAGCATGAGAAAAAGGACACTAGTTTTTATTTTGTCATGCTCTCTTAACCAGACCCTTCCTCTCACCCTTTCTTTAACCTTGCAGTGCTTACATTTCTTAAAACTGAGCAAGGAAAACATTGCAGTGCCTATGTTTCTTAAAAATGAACAAGGAAAAAGAGAGAAGGGAGAAAAAGATAAAAAGTGCCTGTTTATATCAGTATCCCCATTACATTTGAAAACAACTAAAAAAAATTGACGTCATAGCTTGCAAAAAAAGTCATGCACCATTAAAGTAGTACCATTAAGAATTTTTTTTTTACATAGTTAACTTTCTCCCTCCTCTTCCCCTCTCCCAGGTATTTTTCCGAAGATTAATGATATGAAGTAGGGCATATCCTTTAGAGTCCCATACAAGTTTAACAAATTCCACAAGCATCCATTATTTCCAAATCTTCTTGTTCTGCCATGTTTCACAAGTATAATTATTGATTTGTCAGTTTCCAAGTTACTTATTTTATTCTCTGAACATTAATAACATGAAGCATGGGTATGTGTTTTAAAGTCCTCTACAAGTTTAACAAAGTGCAAGGAAGTGAATATTTTCAGATTTTCTTGTTCTGTCATGTTTCCCAAATAGAATTATTGCATTATCACCCCACATTTGTCATTTAAAAGTTAATAGCTTTATTTCTGTTCATCACCATCTCCCAGATCCTGCCTCTGTTTCATTTCCAGTGTATTCTTGATTCTTCTAGTTGACTCTTAATGTTTTCTTCCTTCTCTCAGGCACCTTCTGTTGAAAGAGTGGAAAAGATGTCATGGTCTCAGTCTGTCTGTAGTTCTTATCACCAGAAGAACACAAAGCAGAACATTCTTTTGTTTTACAGCTCACCCTTTGTTAGACAGACTTTTTAATTTCCTCCTAGCATGTACTTCGTCAAGAATTATGAAGAACTATGGGCTAGGCTTATAAATGCCCTTGGGCAGATAGCCTAGTATGAACCTATGAACCTATGAAAATTATTTTGTCCCACCAGCGAAAAATATTTTGAAGATGTCTGGATACAGCAGTTTGAATCTCACACCTGCTTCTCTATATTCCATAAATAGTGGAATATATTTACTCCTCTTCTCCCTATACTATAATGAGTAGTCATCCACAAGCACTCTGCTGTCTCCCACAGTTTTGTCAGAATCAACTCCTTCTGCCGACAAGACTACATCTTTATTATTATTATTAAGGGTCTAGATTGTTTTCTAGTGACTAGATTTGGAGCATGCACACAATGTGCACTTTCAGTAATAATTCCTGTTATGGAATACCAGTCCAATTCCTTATTTGTGCTTTCATAAAATTAATACAATCTATTCCTTCCAGCTTCTCTGGTAGAGCAGAAAATCTCAGGTTTTCACTGCAAGCTCTGTCCTCTGATTCTTTTATTTTTGAAACATATCTTGTGCAGTCTGATATTCAGCCAGCCTTTTCTTCATTTCAACCTCTGAGTTTTGTAGTTTTGTCACCTTATCTGAATGTCTGTTTAAGCTTCTTCCATTTTTCCAGCTTTTTATTGTTTGTGTTTATATACGATGTGATGGTATTGCCATCTGTGCCAGGAAGAATAGGGTGGTACATATGTAACAAGTGCCTGCATAGTTAGTTGGAGTTTTGTAAATAATTTTGAGTCATTTGACTGTCACATGGACATGTACAGATGTTTGTGTTAAAAATGTATCAACAGTGTTATAACTGATTAAATGTATACGTTTAAGCAAAGAATTCTGGAAGGGAAGAGTAGTAGTTTTCGAAATTGTTCTATAATTTTCAAATACTGCAATGGATCTTGTCAGAGCTCTGAATGTGTATTGTACCAGTCAAGTGATGAAATGTGATGTCATTCTACAACCAGCACTGAGAGGATGGAACTCTCACAGTAGTTTGTTTTGTTTTCTTTGGAACCTGATGAAAAAGATCAATTTCAATTAACACAGTCAGTTGGTTGAATTCAGTTAAGTTAGTTGGAGGCAAATATATCAGCATCTAGTCTTGCCTTGCTGTATTAAGTTAGCTATGGAACAGTTATTCTTTAGACAGTCCGGAAATACAGTGAGATTAGTTGAGTTGGTTTTCTGCATCTGTTTGAATCTGTCCAATGGTGTTATTTATATTTCTCCTGTGATTAAAACTGGTGTTTATTATACTTTGATATTTAGTATTCTCATGTTTTCTGTATTGATTATTTATTATTAAATATTTTATACCGTTCATTGTGGCTGGTCTTTTAGAGAATACTTTTAACATGGTGAGAGTGCTTGTGCTTATTTTAGTGATGCCTTGGCCTTTGGTTACACTCTACTATTTGTACTAGTATTGATTTTACCCAGTATAATTGGATACCCTTGTAAGAGCCTTAGGGCAGTTGATTGGTGGCACAAGATTACCGTATAGTCTGGGTAGAGGAGGGTCACAAGTAGTAAATCTGTGACAGCCTTTCCAAGGAGAGAGAGTGTGTGTGTGTGTGTGTGTGTGTGTGTGTGTGTGTGTGTGTGTGTGTGTGTGTGTGTGTGTGTGTGTGTGTGTGTGTGTCAGCTACGTGGAACTGGGACACAGTCCTCCAAAGGGAGTCTTGTTTGGGATCTGGAGAAACAGAGATTTCAGTCCCAGGTCTGGAGTGTGTTCCCTGTGTGCTCTTGGAGGAAATTGTGCTTGATGCAGAAAGCTGCATTTGAAATACTGTGTAAATCCATTCCTATTTTTAGTGACCATATCTAACCGGAGTCATTGGGGAGGATTGCGCCTCCTTGTTAATGGCCTGGGGTAAGCGAGGTCGTCACATACTCCATCAGTGTTTTGTTTATTTTAACCAGTTCTTTGTGCAGCTGCTTTATACTTACCTCTAGGTTACTGGACGTCATGTCTGGAACTTGCACTGCATCTTGCTGAACAACTGCAGTACTTCTCCAAGTCTGTTTTTTCCTCACCTTTTGTAGCTAATTTTCCTCCAGGTCCTTTATGTAGGCATTCAGGCAGTGCACTTACTAGTCAGTTACTGAAATTTACCCTGAAGTCTAGGTCCACTGGCTTTCTCTGCTTAGTTTCTGTTTTCAGACTGGGAGAGACAGAATTAAGCTGTTACTCAATATGCAGCCATCTTGGAAGTCAAAACTCTGGAATCCTACTTGTTTGAGTTGTTTTTTGACACTTGAACATTAGTATGTGTTTGTAATTGTTAAATATATTCCATTAATAACCTGCTTACTTTGGACCAAGTATTCCATTAAATTTCCTTAGTAATATGTTTGCAGTGTCCCAACTATTTTATGTTAATATTAGGTTCATAGGTGTGTTCTAGGCAAATGAACACTGGGGCCTTTTTAAGACTAACTATGCATTCCAAATCTCTGATAAGTTCTGGTACCCTTGGTAAGTATAAGCAGGGGCTTGGGAAATGAAACATTTGCAAATTACCTGTGCCCCTTAAGAGACATAAGTGTCAAACCAGGGATGAACCTATTGTTCATCCATCCATCCATTTGTCCAAGTTACCCTTGAATTGGGTTAAGGAGGAACTCTGCTTCACATGGATAGGAAGCCTTAGCCAGAAAAGAGGTAGTCTCTGGGATACATATCTTTTTTTCCAGTAGGCCCTATTTATATCACAAGCAAGGTTTAAGTATTTAGAATCAGTTAATGCTGGTGCTGATTGTTTTGTGGATATGCAGGAGGTCCATCAAAGTGAGTCCATTGATGCCTTCCCCTCTATAGCCTGTAGGAGACAGTATACAGGGACTGGAGTTTGAGGCTGTCTGCATAGGACATGTAATTTAAACCTTGAATTTGTTTAGTGAGGAACCTCTGTGGACATTCCAGTTGTTGAATGTGCCTGCTTAGGTACATACCAAAGAGAACATTGTACTGAATGGTAAGTCTGATAAATGCTGAATACAGTGGAACAATGACCTCCTTAGACCTAGATGCCACACATTTGTTTATAAGTTCCAAACTTAGAATGATTTCCTTACTACTATAGTACTGTAGAAGCATGATGGTCAAAGGCTAGATGTGTGTCCCCTAACCTCTGACTACTGGATCATCTCTTAGGGGTGCATTGTCAGTATGATAGTTACCATGGGTGCCTGCTTCCCAAAAGATGGTATTATGTATTTCTTCACATTTCGTTTTAGTCCATGACTCTGATGCAAGTTATTTGTGTCAGCACTTCTTGGGAAACATTAGTGTTGATGGGAGATTCTATGACTGCTCCTAATTTGCAGTCATCTGCAAATTTGGTCAGCCAGGGGCCGTTCATGTTAGCCTTGACATCAGAGAAGTAGATGCCAAAAAAAGAGTTGTCTCAGGACGTGTCCCTGAGAGACTCCACTGGTAATTGGCCTCTTTGCACAGGCAGACTGCCCAGTTCTAACTTCCTGGGTCTGTTCTGTGAGACAGTTGGCTATCCACTGTGTGACATGAGAGTTTTTATACCTAACTTGTTAAGTTTGTCAACAATGCCAGAGTGTGGTATTGTATCAGATGAGAAGTAAATAGTGTGGGAAGAAATAGCCAGGGAATTGTTATGGCTAGGCTTGTATAGACCCTAGGGCCAATAGCCTAGTACCAACCTATGAACCTTAGCCACATCAAGTTAGGCAGTGTGAACTGTTTTGCCTTCGTTTTTTGCTTTGGTGACCTTCTCAAAGAAGTCCACAAGGTTGAGTAGACATGACCTGCCTTTGACAAAACCCGTCTGGGTTGGGTCCAGTGTTTGAAGGTTTCCTGTGTCATTATGGATAATTTCCACGATAATTCTTTTCATGGCTTTGCATATGAGATTAGTGAGACTTATGGGTATGTAGGTGTCCTGTGATATTCTCCATTCATTAAATATGAAGCCTGTTTGGAGGCTATTGTTAAATAGCGATTCCAAAGGGCCTTGTAGGAAATGTTTCATGCTGTTTTAGAAGCCAGTCTGGGGTATTGTCAGGGTCCATTGATGCAATGTTCTTGGCCCTAGAGAGGGCATTGAGGACATTTTCCCCAGCGCTAGTAGGGACAATGTTATATTTCATGGTATTTCCTGATGGGAAGCTGGGGGGGTTAAGTTAGAGTTGAATTTGTTTGCCAGTAGGTTTGATATATATTCTGGTTCAGTATAGGTGACACCACTAACAGTGAGCTCAGTAGAGAATTGTGTATTGCTGATTGAACGTTGTGCCACTGTAAATCCATCTCAGTTCAGTATTTAAATAATTACAGTGTTCCACTGTGGTAAAAAAACAGCAAATTTATTGTAAAAACAGTAAGACACAATAAAACCTTAGCACTTTCGTCCTTGGAAATTCAGGGACTTAATCAGAATGATTAATGTAAGCAATAAACCCATATTTAAACAAAAAAACCTGCAAATAGGTTCATAGCTTGGTACTAGAAAATCAGCCCTAGGGCCTATACAAGCCTAGCCATAACAATTCCCTGAATATTTCTTCCCACAATATTTACTTCCCTGGACCCCTGTCTAGCAGGGTTGCAAATTATCCATTAAGCTGTCACACTTAAAGAAACAGTAACTCATTTAAACAGACTGTATTAGAAACAAGTTAAAACTAAGTACAAATGAAATTACAAAGTTCATTAAACCCCGTTCCACTGTTAAAAAAATTTCCTGGTTGTCATTATAAAAACTGGTACTAAGTTTCACTGCACTTCAATCCATCTTACAATAAATATTCCTAGGTTAAAAAATGGTCTAGGTAAAACACGTTGCAATTAATTGAAAGCCTTTATTTCAAGAAAGCAAGATGGGATATTCCATCATTCAAGCCATCAGATCTGGTGGATTAGTTCTCATGTACCACTTGGATTCTTTACATTCTAATTTGATTTTCCAAGGACCAACCCTACCATTCATCTCAATAACATCAATTCAAAAAAATAAAAGAATGCTGATTATTCATTTGAATATTTTTCCAAAAGCTGTTACTCATATCCTGTTTTTTATGTCCCTTAAGTGTTCATAAATTCTTACTTTTAAAGCCCTCTCCATTTTACCAATATAGACACAGGGACACTTTGAGCAGAGGGCAATATAAACCACTTTATCAGTCATACAATTACATTTTTAGGGCATATGACTGTTCCAAAGCCTTTAACTGTTACGTTTTCCCCTTTCTTAATGTAGGAACAATAATTATATCTCTCATATTTTGACATCAAATGGGTTGGCCTTCTACCTTTAATTGGTGCACTTTCCTTTTAATAGTTGTTCATGTTCCAGTCCATTCTAAATGTTACTAGGGGACAATCCCTTGCCTTCTCCAACTCACCAATTTTTATTATTTTCCAGTTGTATCTTTAAACATCTTGAACATCTGTAGTCTTGTAGTTGTAAGTAAGAGTACAACCTTTGTTAAAATTAGTGGTCTTCTCCAGATTTTTAATCTCAGTACCTTTACTACTACCTAGAAGTGGCTCAAAAAAGTAGTGTAATCTTCTTTGTTTAACCTCTTGGAAATTCTCTTCCAAAAACTGAGATGGGTATCCTGTTTTTTAAGCATATCCATCAAAAGTTCCCCTTCTTTTACAAATATGTCTGTGTCTGAAGTCATCCTTGCTAAACAAACCATTTGGCCCTTGACCAGTGCTTTCTTCTGGTGCAAAGGATGCCAACTGTCAAAATGAAGTAGAAAATTTGAATATGTGAGTTTCCAATATAGGCTAAAGGAAAAACACCTGTAGACTTGGTCAATTCTTAGTTCCACATCTAGGTAGTTAATGATGTCAAGAGATTTAGTTATAGTGAAACCTAAAAAGTTAGTCATGTTGTTAATAAAAATGAAAAATTTATCTAACTTAGCCATACTGTCTTTCCAGAAGATAATGATATCAGCCAGGAACTGTCCATACAGACTCCAGCAATTGCAAAATGGGAGTTAAAAAGCTAATTGTGCTTCCCATAACCTAGAACTGTATCTGCAAAAATGGGGGCACAAGTGGCCCCCATCGCAACACCATGGGCCTTCTTACAAATGGTCCCTTCAAACCAGATAAAATTATTTTTAAGACTTATTCCATAAGGGAGGTCACAACTGCGACAGTTTTGGCATCCAAATAGGTGTTCTGACATAAGTACAAGTGAAACCAGTCAATTCCAGTGTCATGTGTTATGACCGAAAACAGATTTTTAATGTCTATTGTAACCAAAATTTAATTCTCATCATCTGTGTCCTTATGCACCTTACTGAGAAAATCCCAAGAAAGCTTGCTGGTATGAGACTGTATAAAATGTTTTTGTCATTGTCAATAAACTTTGCCATTGCATGGGCTTTTGACCCTTTTGTGTCTGCTGTAGGCCTAAGTGGTGGCTCTTCCAAGTTTTTTGTGTATTTTAGGGATCCCAAAAATTGGTGGGATCCGTGGAAATTCATTCTTGTTGAAATTATATTCATCGATTGTAAACAGTTTCTCTAAAAGTAGATCATAGAGGACACTATCAGTCTTGGCACATGAAACATTTAGCTTGTTCCTAAAGACTACATTCATATCTTGATTATTATTTTAACTTATGTTTGCTACTATATTTTAATGTCACTGGAGTTTGAGTAAATTAGGTTAATTTTTAAATGCTGTGCCAATTTTTAATGTGACTGGATGATTTTAATACATTTGACTTGGGAGAGTGTAATTTAAAATCGAGTTGATGTTTATGCTTTAATTCTGAAGAAGTCCTGTGTTATAAGAGACGAAAGCTCTCAATTTTTTGTTTGTGACAATAAGTTTCTGTTAGTGTTTGGTCTTTGTTGGCTGGTTTCTTGCCTTGAAATCATACTGTAGATTATTTGGGGGGACCCATGCATGGGATAAAGCATTTAGGAGGTACCTGTGTCCATTAGTAGTACATGATACCTATGTACATTAGTAGTACAGGATACAGTCCTAGTATAAAATTTCTGTTTCCCATCCAGTGGTTTAAGTTGCACTTGAATAGGGACTGGGATGAGCTTTGTTTTACATGGATGGGGTGTTTGTTCTAGAGCAGTGATATCCTCTGTGAGATATAACTGTTCCTTCAGACCATTCTGTTGATATTGCAGAAGAGGTTTACATACCTACACTGGGTATTTCTTATGCCATTTGACTTTGCTGATGTGCAGTAAGTCCATCAATATTGGGTTGGAGAGTACCTTGTATGCCAGACACAGAACACCTCCTGGCAGTCTGTAGGATACAGAGGATAGAGAGAAGTCTTTGAGTTGGTCCATGTAGGACATATTATTTAGGCTTTGTATCCATTTGAAGTAAGGTATATCTGTGGGAGTTCCAATTGTTGCATATGTCTGGACACATACATGCCAAAGGGGGAATTATACTCAATGAATGGCATAATGACGGCTGATTAAAGGGGGCAGTGACGTCCCTGGATCTAGATATAGTCATCTTATAAAGTGTGCATTATAGAAGGGCTTTTTTATGACAGTGGATACATGTTGCTCAAAAGTTAGATCACTGTCCGCATATGTTCCTAAATCCCAGACAACTAGGTCAACACTTAGGGACATATTGCCAATGTGATAGTTTCCTAGGGTAGATATTTTCAGTAATGCATTTGTTGGCATTTAGTTTCAGTCAGTGATATTGGCACCACTTATTTATTTGGGACAAACCTCCCCGCAGGATGGCTAAGTTATTTTGGATTCAGTGACTGCTCCTAACTTGTAGTCATCTGCAGACTTAATCAGCCAGAATCCTCTGGTAGTGTTTATTTCAGAAAAGTAGATGCCATAGAGGAGAGGTCCCACCTCAGAGTAGTGTGGGTTTCCTCTGGTGAGTGGTGCCTTCTTGGAGGTAACTTCCCCTATGTAGATTTCCTGCATCCTATCTGTGAGCAATCCAGTGTGTAATATAGGGTTTATTCCCAGTTTATGTAGCTTTTGTACTATGCCTGAGTAGGGAATTATGTCAAAAGCTTTGACCAGGTCAAGGTGTGCTGCGTGTACTATTTTACTTTCATCCATTGTTTTGGTGACATTTTTAAAAAAGTCCACAGGTTCAGTGTTTGGCGGTTCTCTATGTCCTTAGTGGTTAGTTCCATGATAAGTCTTTCCATGGCTTTGAATATGAGGCTGGTCAGATTTATGGGTCTGTAATTGCCTGGGTCTGTGGACAGTCCCCCCTTATGCAGATGAATGACTCTAGCTGTTTTTCATTCACTTAGTATAAAACCTGTATAGAGGTTAATACTGAACAGTGTTTTTAGGGGGTGCAGCTAAATTGTGCTTCATGCTATTTTAAGGTGCATGCAAGGATATTATCAGAGCCCACTGAAGCCATATTTTTAGCTTTAGGTAGCTGGAGATGAGCCAGTTTGAGGTATAACCTGAATGACAGATGGAGAGGAGAGAGGAGTAAAGTTAGAGCTAAATGTATCAGTCAGTAGATTTGCTTATACCTTCAGCCTCAGTGTAGGTAATACCATTCTTAATCTGCTCAGAGTATTGCTGTGTTATGCTTTTGAGATTGTGAACATAACTGAAATAGATATTGCGATTGTCTTTGGCTTGGGTAGCTGTTTTAGTCTCAAACCTGGCTTTGCAGGATTTTACTAAGTTTCTGAGTCATTTGTTTATTTCAGTGATGAAGGCTCTAACTTTCTGGTAATTACTCTTAACTTTGGTGAAAAGTCTCCCTTTATTGATAAGCTTGTCAATATTATGGTTCCACCATATGGATTGGTTTCTCGAGTTTGCCCTGTGCTATTCCTACAGGGTACAGCTGCATCTATGCAGCTCTTTACATGGTGATATAGTGTAGTGGTGTATGATGTCATGTATTCAGTGGATTTAACTGGGTTTGGTGTGGATTTGAAGCTTGTCAATGTGTCACTTTGGAGTAGATAGCTTGTCTTAAAGAAATTTCTAAAGGTACCTTGGGCGGAAGGGATTTTGGGTTTCAGTTTTATTTCAAAGGATACTGCTTTATGGTCAGACCTAACAAATTATGATACGGAAGGGATGGTGCAAGATGCACCCATACTAGTAAGGGCAAGATCTAAGATGTCATCCCTCTTAGTGGGTACTCTTATTGTTCCAAGGCATTTGTAGTGACAAAGTCTAGGAATCTCTGTGCTTGTTTACTAGTGGTGGTGTAGGTTTTTCACTCTGTAGCTGGATAGTTTAGATCACCAGGAAAATAGTGTTGGGTTTCTGTTCTATAACTGGCTAGTATATGTTGTCAAACCTTTCTGATGGTTATTTGGACATGAAGAAGCTCTAGTGCATCACGCTGCTTTACTAGCCTTGATCTCAGTCTCTTCTGGATGAAGATTTTGACACCTCTACCTTTTTTTCCCCTTCCAGTGCCGTAGCTGGCCTAAATGTGTGGAATGAGTTATAGCCCTGCATAGCAGGCATGCTTTCTGGCATTTTAAACCATGTCTCAGTCACTACACAATCGTCAATGTCCTCCAGGGTGAAAAAGTCTTATAGGATTGGAGTTTCTTGTTTATACTCGTAGGGCTGGAGCACTGATTAGTAACATCTTCATATTTTCCTTTTCTGTTATGTTGGCAGATTTATCAGGATGGCATTGTCCAAAAATAGCACTGTGGTGGTGGACATTGTCTTTGCCATTAATTGAATCCCTAAAGGGAACAAATGCAGGAAATCTGTGGCAAGGTTGTATGGTCTGTCAATCTTAACCCCTCAGGCTGACAAATACTGGACCCCTTTTGAATGACACCAAAAACCAAACCAATTAAAGTCCATTTTTTTGCTCATATTGCAGCATTATCTTTGTAGTCTGAGAGATCATACCTCTCTTCTCCTGGGAAGAACACTTCGTCATTCATACCAGCATGAACTATGACAGTGTCATATTGGTACTTATTGTTCAAGGAGTGTGTGCGTGTGTGTGTGTGTGTCTGTGTCTGTGTGTGCCTGTGTGTGTCTGTGTGTGATCTAACAAATCTAGGCACCAGACAAGAAACCAGCCATCACTCTTTTCTTGCTCAGTCTAATAAGAAGTTCATCTGTATGACTTAAAAAGGAATCAGCTGTAACAAGAATCTTTGGTAGGGTTGACCTTGTGCAATCAACATTTGGCACTTTAGGACTCTTGTGCTGTGTGAGGAGGTAGGTTTACCTTGCTGAGTGTGTTTAGTGCTGGTGTTGTGTTTTGGAGGTCATTGAGGTTCAAGCAAGTTAATCTTTAAAACCTCAGTATATGATGGATTACGTGTCTCTTGAAGGCCGTGAAGAAGTGTGGTGTATGTTTTACTGCCCACAAATTTGTTGGCTGAGTTTACTGTGTGTGAGATTTTTGCCTCTAAGGATAATATGTCTGTATGTACATCTCTCACACACTGTTATGCTCTTTGAGTAGTAGATGATCGTCAGACAGCACGAGGCAATTCTTAGAGTATCTCAAGATACCCATCTCAATAGTGCTGGCTAGAGAAGTTGTGGGGAAGCGCTGGTACATGATACTGACAGGAATGACTCTGGGGGGATATAAATATCTTCAGAAGTTATAGCTAGTGAGTGGGACAAAAAGAAAATGGAGTTTAAAAATAAGGTAGAAATAAAAGAGAAAGGGAGAAAGTTAAGTAATAGGAATTGCTTAGACACCTGAGAAAAGTTAAAGTATTATGCAATAAGGGGACTCAGAAAAAGAAAAGGTGTAAATGCTGAGTGCTAAAGAGATAATAAAGAAGTATCTGGATAATATGCGTGAGCTTAGAAAGATTGATGTTAAGCACCTTTTTTTTTTTTTGATAACTTCAGAGCACACAAAAATTTTAGCACAACACATGCAACAGAAAGAAGAAAGGATAGTGTCCAAACGTGGGGAACCCATAACAAGAAAAAATAACTGAAGATCCTGTAGAGGTATTAGAGATATGATTCCTTAAAATCTCTTGCAAAAGAGGATAATAAACCCATAAATACTATGCAGAACTATTCACAGAAACCCTGTACAAGCATGTTAATAGCTGCACAGAGGCAGCTGTATCCATAAGGAAGAAGTACAGAACTAACTCAAAAAACAAGCCATCCTGGTGGAATCACAAAATCAGTCAGATGTATAACAAGAGGACGAAAATCATGGCAAAAATTAGGAAGTGCAGCACCCAGCAGGATAAAAGCACTCTAATCAAACTAAACAAACAACTCTGAGGACAAATAAAGTGTACCAAAGCCAAATTTGAGGTAAGTTTGGCCTCCCAGGCCAAAGACAACCACAAAGATTGTTTAGCTATGTCTACAACCTCAAAGGCAATACACAGTTGTGTACAGAGCTCATTGTAAATGGAGCTATCTATATGTAGCCAGAAGATATAGCAAACCTTCTGGCTGAAAATTCAGCTCCAACATTACCCCTCTCTCTCCTTCAATCTTCCCTCAGGAAATACCATCAAGTATAACTCCCCCTTCTCTCACCAGGGAACAGGCCCTTAATACCCTTTTTAAGACCAAGAACACTGCATCAATGAACCCAGACAGTATCACATGATGCCTTCTAAATAGCATGAAACATGACCTGTCAGGGCCTCTGGGATTACTGTTTAACTGTAGACTGCAAACAAGCTTCATGCCTCATGAGTGGAGAAAGGCAACAGACATCCTTCTGCACAAAGGTGGGCCATCTACAGACCCATAAATCTCACTAGTCTTGTATGTAAAGCCGTGGAAATAATTATTATGGAAATTATCAGTAGAGATACAGTAAACCTCCAGACATTGGACCCAACCCAGTTTGGTTTCATCAAGGGCAGATCATGCCTACTCAAACCTGGTGGATTACTTTGAGAAGGTAACCAAAGCAATAGAAGAGGGAAAATGGTTCACACTGCCTACCTTGACCTGGCCAAGGCATTTATTACAGTACCCCACTCGGGCATTGTTGACAAATTCAAGAGGTATGTCACCAGATGGGTAGCCAACTGGCTCACAGACAGGACCCTGGAAGTTAGAATTGGGGAGTTCACCTCTACAAAGAGGCCAGTCACAAGTGTAATCCCTCAGGGGTCAATCCTTGGACCGCTCCTTTTTGGCATTTACTTCTCAGAAGTCAAGGCCAATGTCAGTGGTCGCTGGCTGACTAAATTTACAGATGATTGCAAATTAGGAACGGTCATTGAATCCTGCACTGACACAAATGTTCTCCTGGAGGGGCTGACACAGACAAACAACTGGTTCCAGAGCCATGGACTAAAACAAAATGCATAACAGTATCATATCACTGGTAATGATCTTACTAACAACACACTCCCTTAGAGCTGACCCAGTAGACAGGGACTTGGGGACACACACAGATAGTAATCTAGCCTTTGATCATCATGTGTCTACAGTAGTGAGGAAATCATTTTGTGCTGAGCAACTTATAAATGAAGGTATGACATCTAAGTCCAAGGAAGTCATTGATCCATTGTATTCGGCATTCATCAGACCTGTCATTGAGTGCAATGTCCCCTTTGGTATTTACCTAACCAGGCATATCCAACAATTGGAACATCCAGAGGTTCCTCACTAAAAGAATACATGGCATAAGTAAAATATGTAGACAGCCTTAAAACCCTCTCCCTGTATTCTGTCTCCTACAGGCTTTTGAGGGAAGATCTATGCCTGGCATACAGGGCATTGTCAGACCCCACTCTGATGGACCTCCTACATATTCACAAAACAAACAACACCAGAATTACCCAATCTGAAGACTTAGAATATGGCTATATGGCAGATCTGAATGCCCATGTCTTTTTTTCTTTTTAAGTCTGTTAATGGAAAAATTCAGGCCAATATTTGTCCATTAACAGACTTAAAAAGAAAAAAAAGTCATAAAAAGTCATAGGCATCAGAACTGCCATATAGCTGAAACATTTGATGCCCTTAAGGGGTTATTAGTGTATATCCCATTTTCCTAGTTTACAAGAGGTTTTAAGGAATCACGCAGTGAAAACTTTAGTTTGGCTAGAATTTTCTTGTAATTTTTTTACTAATTGGTTTGGTTGTGTGTCCTGTTTATTCTGATACAAGAATAAGGTTAATTAGGAGGATATGTGAAAGAACGGAGGCAAGAAATAAAGTGGGAGGGTTCCTGTCTGTAGGCTGTGAGGAGTAAGGCAGTATTGTCTTCTTCCCCTATGTAATTTGCTTTGAATTTAGAGTCACTGGCAAAGAAAATAAAGGACTCAGAAATGTGAGAATATAATTGTTATGGTAATTAAACTCATTGTCTTTATTTGCAGATGATATTATATCTGATGTTGTCAATTTGTTGTCAATTTTCATTTTGTCCTCAACTGATTGGTTCAGATCCGATCCCTCGGATCCAACTCTGACATTGCTAAAGCTCATGGCAACCAAAAACTCTTGAGCTTTTCCCTTACCCATAACGCACCACCCAAATTACCTCAGATGTTGTTTGCTGCCTTAGTAGAAAGTAAAAATGAGTGCTGCAATGTTATGGTGAGTACATATATATATATATATATATATATATATATATATATATATATATATATATATATTTTTTAATACCTGATGAATCCAGAAAAGGACATCTCAGTGTTGTAGAACGTTTTGCAACAATTTCATTTTGAATATAAAATTAATAACGATAAAACAAAGGCTATAGCCGTAAATTATGTACCCTCACACAAATTGTCTCAACAATGTCCATATTTATGGGGACATGATAATATGAAGTTTTTAGGAGAATGAATTAAGAAGGCTTCTGTTATAGAAGCTATGTTGCATAAAGACTAAAAAGATAATAAAAAGTAATAAAAAAAAATGAGAAAGTGGAAGCTCATGTTTATAGATATGGATAGTAAGATACAAGCCGTGAACATGTTTTAGTCTCTTTAGTTATATACACAAGTCAGGCATATTTTTATCAACCAGAGGAGAAGTTGTGGACAATAATGAATAAAAAGTAGAAGGAATATATCGTAGAGGGGAAGAGGGCAAAAGTTAATTGGGATAAGTTAAAACTTCCAGTAGAACAAGGTGGTTTAAGATTACCAGATTTGAAAGGATATTTCAGAACTACACATTTAAGGCTCATGTACATAACACAAGCAGAAAGTTTTAATTCAGTGTAGAAAGAAGTGATGATGAAACTGGGATGGTAGTTCAAGGGGCGGAGAGTGAGTGGAATTTTGGGTGCAGATCCTTAAGGAGAACCATCACTACCATCTTCTTCTTCTTCTTTTTCTTTCGGCTTTTCCCGGTTAGGGGTCGCCACAGCGGATCACCTGTCCGTTCATGATTGGCAGTGGAGTTTTACAGTGTTGAGTTGCCAGCCCGGCACCCAACCTTCCACAGAAGGCACACACATGCAAGCACTCACACCTAGGGCCAATTCAGAGAGTCCAATCCACCTACAGCATGTCTTTGGGATGTGGAAGGAAACCAGAGCACCCGGAGGAAACCCACACGACCACAGGGAGGACATGCAGACTCTGCACAGAAGGTACCCCAGCAGAGGATTGAACCGGAGAACCTCTTGCTATGAGGTAGTAACGCTAACCGCTGCATCACAGTGGCTGCCCTCTCATTTGAAGGCTTATACTGATTATTATAATAAGTAGGAGAAAGTGTTATAAAAACTAAGCCAACGTAAGAATGGAAAAAGGAGATTTTGCCATTAGGGATGACAGCAAGTAGAGGTACAGAAAGCAGACAAGGGACTGGAATTGACTGGAGAAAACTGGCAATGGAACCAAGATATTGGGAGCAAATAACTAGAGCAAGAAGGGTAACAGAGTAGGATGAGGCCAAGAAGATGATATTAGGATTGCAGACTAGAGGCTGCCTTCCATGTCAGATACCCATACCTGATATCAGAGTATAGGCAAAGAGAAAAAGGGATAAAGGAATCATAAGTGAAAGTCCTGTTTCAGTATAGTGTAGAAGACTGTAGAACAAAAGTTGCTTTTAAAAAAGGGATCATTTGTAGGGCCTATAAAATATTGCACACTCAGTATCAAGAGACTGGAAAAGCAATTCATAAAAGAACAATGGGAAGAAGGATGTATGACTACCAAATATGCAACAAAGTCCAGAAGGTTTAGGATCTTTGTTTGGAAGTGTTTGCATAGGTATTTTTATACCCAAATCAGACTTCAAAGAATTTTTTACTGGGAACATATGTTTTGGGAGTGTAATGAGTTGGCAGATTTTAAAAATTCTGTTGGAGTACTATGTCAGAAATAATGGGTGAGCAAAGGCTGTAACTAAGGAAATTATTCTTTTGAACTGGGACAAAGGATCTGAATTGCCTAGCCATAGTAAGGCTTTGTTAAGTTTAATTCTATTGGCTGCCAAAAAAAAAAGCAATTAGTAAAAAATGGAAATCTAATTCTAAACCAGCTGTATGTGACATGTTGAGTATCATACTAGAGATTGAAGAGGGATCCTTAGAAAAGGGAAAGGAGCAAATTACATAGAAGTAAATGGAAATTCTGGGGGCAATACATGCAGAATCATGTTCAGGAGGAAGAGGAGGAGTGAGGTTTAAGAGAAGGCAGGAATTCAATTTATGTTCATAGGTTCATAGGTTGATACTAGGCTGTCGGCCCTAGGGCCTATACAAGCCTAGCCAAAATATTCCCCGGATATTTCTACCCTGGACCCCTCTCTAGCAGGGTGGCTGACGTGATCCCTGGGGTGAATTTCCTATCTCCTATTCAGTCATCAAGGTTCCTTTTGAAGAGGGCCAAGGAGGGGCTCTGCTTGACATGTATGGGCAGTCTATTCCAGAGTATATGGAGTCTCTGGGTCAGGAACCTATCCCTCCAGCATGTTTTGTTCATTGTGATGACAAGGTTTAGATCCCTGGAGCATGTGGCTCTGAGGGATTGGGATTTCTTTAAGTGGAGCATGTCCAACAGATCCGGGTTTGACATGGCCTTGTATGTTAAGCAGAGATCGCCTCTGAGTAGACGCTATGCCACAGAGTATAGCTGGAGTTTTTTTAAACGATCAGCATAGGGCATCTGCTTTAGGCCTGTGATTCTTTTAGTGAGATATTTTTGCGGCCTTTCCAGCTGTTGCAGATGTTTTGTGAGGTACATACCAAATGGGGCGTTGTGCTCTATAATGAGTCTAATGAGGGATGAGTGCAGTGGGACAATGACCTCCTTTTTTCTGAATGAAAATCCCTTAGTGATGAGGTGTGCCACATAGAAGGATTTCCTGACTGTTGTGGCGATGTGGTTATCGAAGGTGAGACCACTGTCCACCTGTGTCCCTAAGTCTCTCATCACACTTTCGGTGTTTAGTGTACTGCCACTTATGTGGTAATTCATGGGTACATGGGTTTTCCCAAAGGGGATAGCTGTACATTTCTTGCCATTAAGCCTGAGCCCATGGCTCCGGCACCAAGCATCTGTTTCTGTAAGGATCTTTTGTAGAATATCCATATCATTTGGGGATTCAATAATGGCTCCCAGTTTGCAGTCATCTGCAAACTTTGTTGGCCAGAGTCCCTTAGTGTTGGCCTGTACTTCAGAGAAGTAGATGCCGAACAAGAGCAGTCCCAGGACTGAACCCTGAGGTACTCCACTTGTCACTTGTCTGGAGCTGGATTTGGAGTCGGCTACTTTCACAGTCTGGGTTCAGTCAGTAAGCCTGTTGGCAACCCATCGAGTGGTGTAGGG
The DNA here is from genome assembly GCF_019279795.1 of Protopterus annectens. Lineage (NCBI taxonomy): Eukaryota > Metazoa > Chordata > Ceratodontiformes > Protopteridae > Protopterus > Protopterus annectens. The sequence goes on along the minus strand of NC_056737.1, from coordinate 182,482,078 downwards.
ATTTATGCCCAGCTTAGTAAGTTTATCTATGATTCCAAAGTGGGGGATGGTGTCGAAGGCCTTTGCGAGGTCCAGATAGACTGTGTGGACTGCCTTACCCTCATCCACAGCTCTGGAGACTGATTCAAAGAAGTCAATCTGGTTCAGGAGACAAGATCGGCCCTTCACGAACCCAAACTGGGTGGGGTGCAGTATTTGAAGGTTGCCAGTGTCTTTGTTTATAAGTGCCATGATAACGCATTCCATGCCCTTGCAGATCTGGCTTGTCAGACTGATGGGACGGTAGTTCCCGGGATGCAAGGTAGATCCCCCTTTATGAAGTGGGATAACTGTAGCTGTGCACCAGTCAGTGGGCACAAAGCCTGAGGTGAGGCTATGATTAAACATGACACTTAGGTGAGGTGCCAGTTCATTTTTTAGTTCATGTATTACACAGCCCAGGATGTCATCTGGTCCCATGGATGCTGTATTCTTACCTTTGGAGAGTGCGGTTTCTACATGTGTGGTCGTGATTACCGGAATTTGGCAGTCTTTTGGTATTGAGATTGGCCCTTTATGGGGTAATGGGGGGTTGAAGTTGGTACTAAATTGATCTGCCAGGATATTGGCAATATCCTTGGGATCAGTATATTTAATGCCATTCTGTTGTAGCTTAGAGCAGATATGAGCATTGCCTTTTAGATTCTTGACATAACTATAGAATGCCTTCTGGTTGTCTTTGGAACCTTTGGCAATTTTATTTTCTTAACTTGCTTTGGAGGATTTTATGAGGGATCTCAGCTTCTTACTAAGGCTGGTAAGGAATTTTTTTGCATTCTGGGATTTTCCTCTTTTCAGCAACAGTTTCTTCCTTCTGTTGTATAGTTTGTTTATGGCAGGGGATCATCAGATTGGCTTCCTTTTTTTGGAGGAGAGTGTCTTGGTTCTATTTGGGATGGCACGATTCATGCACGAATGGATGTGCTCGTACAGTGCCTTAGTGTAGGATTCAGCAGTCGGAACTTTCAGCTCCCGTCTGCATGGATGCCATGAAGTTTGTCACTTCTGACTTAAGTAGCATGAAGTTGGCTTTGGAGGAGTTTTTTTACGGAGGTTTCCTTACTGGGGGGTGGGGGTGGGATGTGGATGTCAAGGGTGATTTGCTTATGGTCAGACCTGATCAGTGAGGGGGGTGACCACTGGTGTGGAACATCTCTCTCCCATGTTGATACTGACCAGGTCTAGGATATTGGAGCCCCTGGTGGGGCAGTGGATTAGTTGATCCAGGGCATTGGAATTTATGAATTCCAAGAACCGTTGGGAAAAGGTGTTGGTACCCGAGTAGTTTTCCTAGTTAATGGCAGGGTAGTTGAAATCACCCAGTATTAGGGTGTTTGGTTGTATGTAATGTTGAAATGACAGTAGTTGCAAAGAAAAGATGTTTAATGTATAATGCATGTAAATGGAAATAAATAGCATGGTGTGTTTTCTTTTCTGTTAATATATGTCTGTCTGTGTCTTAACTGATAATTTAATAAAGGTTTTTAAAAAGGAATGAATCTGGGGGTAGTGGTGACTATAACTGCTTGGAGTTTGGTTTGTTTAGGATAATGTTTGGATGAACTTGCTACTGTGTATTTAAAATTCATTACAAATCGGGTAGCATGGACCCATCTTCCACCAACAAGTACCAGTAAACTAATTGTAGTAAAAGCTCACAAATTTAATACTAAAATCAGTGCAAGCATTAAGCAATTTTATCAAATATCTTTTAGCCTGGTGAGTAGTTTAAGAGGAGAGGCTTTGCAAAATGCTTACTGTCATCAACCACTAAACAGAGAGATGAAGGGGATTGTCAAATTCTCTTAAGGGGCAGACAACAACAGATATACTGGGTTCAAGAACACAACTCCAACATGGGGGGGAGTGGCAATTGGACTCTTGGCTGTGAGTTTGCTGGCCTGGAACTGCCTTAATGCAAACACTAGTCCTTAACTAGCCTGGCATACACTCACTGCATAAGAATTAAACTAGGGTTTAATACCAACAGTTATACCACTGAAATAGCAAAATGCAGTACAAGTATGTACTGGAATTAATAATATATATAGATAAAGATCTTACCTAAAGCAGATACAGACTATTAAAATGAAATTAAAAGCAGATTGAGAATTGAAAAAACTTGGTCTTTTTCAGTGTGTTGTTGTTGTGTCTTTCGGCTTTTCCCGGTTAGGGGGTCGCCACAGCGGAACTCCGGTCCGCTAATGATTGGCAGTATATTTTTACGTGCCAGGTTGCCTTCAACGAAGGTACCCCCATTCACACATGTCTTCACACAGAAGATGCTCTAGCTGAGAATCGAACAGCACAACGTCTTACTGTGAGACGACAATGCTACCACAGCAACACCACCGCAGTACAACTTTTCTTTCAGTGTGTAATGGAACTATTACAATGCAACAGTAATTTAAAGGATGAGAGCAAACAGCATCTTTGGAATTCTTGGTCCCTTAGCTCTGAATTTGGCTGGAACTGCCTTAATGCAAACTCTAGTCCTCAATTAGCCTGACTTACACTCAGTACATAAGAATGAAATGCAGTGCAACTATGTTCTGGAATTGCTAATGTAGACTTAAAGACCATAGCAGATACAGACTGTTATAAATTTAACAGCTCAAGAAATGCAAAAACTTATCTTTCTTTCATTGTGTAATGGAACTATATTATACTGTTATATATTATAACTACTGTTGTTATGTGAATTATATAATAGATTTTCACAAAAAAAATAGAAATCATTTTGATAAACTTTTCCCAAAAAAATAGAAAGCATTTTGATAGACTCTCATAAGGTTGTTCCATTTATTGCTTAACTGATTAATTTGATATCTGTTTGGTGTTAAAGTGAAGTGGTTTTATCAGTTTGTGATGATTTTCTTTTAACAGATAACTTGCTTGTCAACAACCAGAATGGCTACTTTTATCATTCCCAAACCAGCTTGGACAGAGTCCCACCAGAATATAATGGCAGAATCCGAAATGGCAGTGTCTACAGTGCACACAGTACCAGCTCCCTTAACAACCCTCAGCACTATATTCACCCATCTCCTATGTCCTCCAACCCAAGCATAACTGGAAGTGATGTCATGAGGCCTGATTATATCCCATCACAGCGGCATAGTGCCTTAGTAGCACCTTCTTATCGCCCTACTCCAGACTATGAAACTGTGATGAGGCAGTTGAAGAGAGGAGTGATGCACAGTCAAAGGCAAAGTCACTCCATGCGAAATCTCAATACAGGTAATTCCTATGCCTATAACAGGCCTGATGCACTAGTTTATAGCCAGCCTGAAATAAGGGAACATGCACAGTTTGGTTCACAGCAGGCCAGTCACCATCCCTTACACCTAAATTACAGTTTCCACAGTCAGTCTGCATATCCATATCCAGTGGAACAGCGTCCAGTCATGGGGGCCGTGAGTGTACCTGAGCTTACCAATGCACAGCTGCAGACTCAAGATTATCCTGCACCAAATATATTAAGAACACAAGTATATCGTCCTCCTCCTCCTTATCCCTATCCAAGACCTGCTAACAGTACACCTGACCTCTCCAGGCAAATGTATGTGAGCAGTAGTAACCCAGATCTCATCACTAGGCGGGTTCACCATTCTGTGCAGACTTTCCAAGAGGATAGCTTGCCTGTTGCACATTCTCTCCAGGAAGTCAGTGAGCCCCTGATTTCAACAAAATCTGCCAACTTACAGAAAAGAAACAGCATTGAAATAGCTGGTTTGGCCCATGTTATTGAAGTCATCAAACTTAAAGAGAGGACTATGTCTGCTTCTGCAGCGGACATGCCTGTTTCAAGAACAGCAGCCACAAATTCACAACCCAGCATTTTTGTAAGGCGAGCAAAACCAGGAGAAAGTGAAGAACAAGAGGAAGAACAATATGGCCATAAGAAGTCACTTTCAGATGCTACCATGCTGATTCATAGCAGTGAAGAAGATGAAGAGGAGTTTGATGAAGAAAACAGAGCTGACATCCTGAGATCACCACATATACATGATCAGCCACAAGTCCCAGACATAGCTGAACAATACTCTGGTCATCCTTCAGCTACTTACGCTTATAGCTCTGCTCCTTCCCTTGTCACCCCTTCACAAGATTTTGAACACCACGAAAGAGTTTTGGAGGTCAAAGAAGATAACAGAATGCATGAGTTTGGTCTTTTGATGTGGCCAGCAGAACTGCAGGTTCCACGGCCAGGAGAGAGTGCCTTAATACCCTCTGTTTCTGAATCTGACCTAAGCATATCAGGAAGGTTAAGACCACGAAAGGATTCTCCTAAGAAAAGACCTGTTTCTGATGTGCCAGTTGGGAAGAGTATAACAGAAGACCTTCTACCTCTGAGAGTAAGTACTTCTTATCCTTTTGTGTTTTTTATTGACCGTGTGTGCACAGTGTCATTTAAATTAGTTGCAGTTTCAAGGATCTTTAAAAAATGCATGCAGGGTGCATATCAGTGTACATTTCATACCAATTTATTTTTCAAATATATTTTATCAACATGAAAACCAGCAGTTAATAGCAAAAACAGAAAACTTAGTATGTCTGAGGTTAGATATAGTAAGGAAAATACGTAAAGGATTGTGCAGTTTAGTGTAGCATTATATGATTAAAAAAACTCAAACTAGCAATATCAAAGGAAATTATATACAGCCAGACAAACAAGAAAGTGATATAGAAACATATGATGCGACTCCTCCATTTAATTTATATATAGGATAAAATTAAGTTTTCAAAATATTTGTGTGTGTGCGTGTGTGTGTGTCTGTCTTGTCTGTCTGTGGGGGGGGGGCTGTCAGAGGCCATTAACTTAAGGAGAGAGAGAGTGATTTATTCTCACATCCATTAGAACACAGTTGTTTAGTATTATTATTGTCAATAACTTGAAAGATTCTAGTATATTTAAAGGCTACTTATCGAAATTTGACCCACGATACTGACAGTCTGTCCAAGTTATAGAAATAAAATATTTTAAAACACATTTTAATAATAAACAGTTTAATAATCTTAAGTCAGAGGTACATATTTATGTTGGATAAATGTGCAGAATTGCAAATTGCAAGTTTTGTGGAATATCATCATAACAGAGTGTGGACATTGTATATGTAAAACTTCCCAAAGGTTATGAGAAAAAGGACAATCTCAGAAGATGTGGAGTAAGTCTTCTTAGTCTGCTTGACAAGCTGAACAGTGAAATGAATGAGTGTTAAAATAATGCAATTTTAGAAAGTATCATGTAGGCATTATTGTTAATCATCCATTTAGTATCAAAGGACTTTTTAATTAAAATAAGTTTAATGCTTAATTCTGTAGCTTTACAAATCTTGTTGACATCCTTTAATGAATTATGTGATTGGTACCATATATGTGAAACTTGATGGGCATTATTTAAATTTGTATTTTGAATCATTTTGTAAGCCTTTGAAGGAGATTTGGGTTGGTAGAAGTATTGATAAGATTTTGGAGAAAATATATGGATGTTTGTTGTCTGTGTTCATTTCCAGTTTCTTTAGAAAAAGGTCATATATTTGTCTGAAGATTAATAAGTAACCCTTCTATGAAAGATTAGATCTCACCTCCTCTATAGATTTAGAATCTAGAATTAAGAAATTCCAAGTAGTTTTGCATTTTATGAATGGAAAATTAACCAGTTCCATTATTTTATTATTTAATGTAAAGTTATGGTTAAGATGTATAGGTTGTAGAAGCTGGAATCTTTTATTTAAATCTGGAATTTCATCAAATTCTGGAAACAATTAAGTGAGTTCAATAATGAGATTATTTAATTTGAGGGGTATAAGACTTAAAAGGGAAATCCCCTTAGGTTGCAGTTACATTTACTCTTAAGATAGTTGGTGCTGTATTATAACGCATAGTGGTTGCCAGTTATTGTTAGCTTTATTGTAAGTTGTTGTTGTTGTCTTTCGGCTTTTCCCAGTTAGGGGTTGCCACAGCGGAACTCCGGTCCGCTAATGATTGGCAATAGATTTTCATGGTGCCGAGTTGCCAGCTCAACGCCTAACCTTCAACGAAGGCACGCCCATTCACACATGTCTTTCGGAATGCCACTCGACACAGAAGGCTCTCCCCACACACTAGCTGAGAATCGAACAAGAAAACCTCTTGCTGTGAGGCAACAACGCTACTGCTGCACCACCGCGGATTGTGTTAGCTTTATTGTAAGTAATAATCCTAAATAATCTAATAGTGTTAACAATTAGGTAATAAAGCCAGAAGTAAAGAAATGTTAAACCTCCATTAACTGTAGGAGCAGTAAGGTTATCATAGCTCATCCTCACTGACTTTGGATGCCAAATAAAACAAATCAGGTGTGACTGTAAAGATTGACAGCCCATGTGTCAGGATGATTCTCGCACTATCTGATAATGTTGCTGTAGCCAGCTAAATAATTGGAATAAATAGGTCACTTGGGTAAGGAAAAAGGTGAATGCGTAATTTTATTTGTTTGTCTAGAGTAAAAAAAAAAAAAAAGAGGAAAAAACTTTCGTCTGACTTGCTTAGTTTTAGTCATTTTAGTTTCTGTTATTTGTCATGAAAGTGCGATGCTTAAAAGGTCTGTCTTAGTCAATTTGTATGTGTATTTATGATAGAGAAATAGCCTCAAAGTAAATGTGTACTTTGTTTAGTTTAGGCCATGCACATGCTGTAAAGTCTTTAAATTCTGTCATAAATTTAACAGAGCAAGTAGGTTGAAGAGCACTTATGTTTTTGTCTTCGTACATTGCAAAGAAAAGTCTGAAGAGACTTCAGAAAGAGTATGAAGACATTGTCTTTAAGTACAGGTAGTTTTCCTTAACATTAATGGAGTTAAAAAGAGAAAGAAACATGAAAAATCAGCTGGAGGAGGTTGCTGGGGGGAAAAAATTAAAGTACTATCCCAGGTCCTTGAAAAAGGGGTGTTGACTATGACGACTTCAGTTACAGGGCCATTTAGACAGTCTAAAGCATCTGAAGCTGGACTGTCCAGCACCGGACTTTATTTCTCTAAAAGTCAAACTGACACCATTAGTCCCACTTACACAGGTTCACGTCCAGAAACCAGCAAAAATCATTCCTCGGATTCATGTGGCAACAAGAAGTAAATTAAAAGTTTCAAAAGACCTCATAGACACCTGTTTAGATGAGGAAGGGTTGTTAAGCAAGTTTCCTTTCAAAATTTTCTTCCTTGACTTTAAAATGGTGCAGTAGCAGTATAATTTCAACCTGATGGACCCCAAAAATTATAGACCCATAAATTTGACCAGCCATCTATAAGGCTATGGAAAGAATCATTATGGAAGTAATAAATAACGACATAGGTAACCTACACTCTCTCAACCCAAATCCAGTTCAGATTTTTTTGCCTATGTAATCTGGTTGATGCCTTTGAGAAGGCTACAGAAGCAATGGATGAGGGCATATTAATATGCACTGCATATCTAGACCTCGCAAAACTGTTCAACACCATCCCACTCTCTGGTGTTGTAGATAAAATATCCTAGCTAAATGTTAATACCGTGTAACTCGTTGGTTACCAGATTGGCTCACAGTAGAACCCAGGGAATTAGGATGGACTACTCTGCCTCCTCTAAATGACCTGTCACTAGTGGTGTACCACAGGGTTCAGTCCTTCGGCACTGTCTTTGACATTTACTTCTTGGAGGTCAGCTCTACTGTTAAGGGTTTATGGCAGACAGTGTTTGCAGAGAGCTGTAAACATGGAACAGTCATTAACTTCCTAGAGAGGACACCAAGATCCTCCAAGAGGGCCTTTCCTAAACCAATAACTGGTGTCAATCATGGACTGAATGCAAAGAAATGTATAATAATATCCTTCTGCAAGCAAGAAGTTCCTTGTAACTAATACATTGACAACATTCCCCTGAAAATTGATCAGGTAGTTGAGGACCTAGGAACCTGTGTAGATAAACTGTCCTTCAACCACCACATATCCCTGTTGCAAGAAAGTGCTTTTTCATTGCACAGCTTATTAGTAAGCGTATAGCATCTAGGTCCAGAAATATGGTCATTGTATTGTGTTCCTCACTCATCAGGGCCAGTCATTGAGTAAAATGATCCCTTTGGTATGCACCTGTCCAAACGTCTTAACACAACTCAAATCCCCACAATGCTTTCTTAATAATAAATCAAGGGCCTAAATCATAAAAACTATGCACATAAATAGAATATGTTGGACGGATAGATATGTATCACAAAGAATGTAACTTGTTTGGAATTGTCTTCCTTTCCACATAAAAAAATACTTCTTTTACACTCTTCAGATGTAATCTGGATGAATAGACTGGTAAATGCAAACTAATCCTGGTATAGCACACCTGTCCCTCATAGATAGAGGCAACATAAACATTCTGCTCATCTCTAAGTTATTCATTCTTAAATTTTAAGGGCTAAGTACTTGATAGGAATGTATGATTAGGCTTCTAAAGATTCTTAGAGATCAATAGTCTAATGAGCACCTGTGAATTTATAAATCAAATACAGTCTTGAAATTCAGCATGACTGTTCACCCTCAGCTATTTTTTCTATATCCCTGAGACTTCATCTTCCTTTTGGCATCAAATAGTCTCAGACAGTTGGGCTCTGAGTGTAATCCAGCAGGGATACTCTTGGCAATGGGAATCTCTTCTCTTTTCCAATAGATTCCTTCTTACCCAGGGAACCAGGTTGCACTGCCTCTCTCCTTCCATTCTGCAGAGCATGTTGTCTCAGGGAGTTAAAGAACCTTTTCCTGTTAGTCTTACTGGCAAAAGTTACTACTCAAGGGTATCTGCAGTTCCCAAACCAGAAGGATCCTGGAGGCTAATACTGGATCTTTGCTATAAATCTGTATGCTGGGATTCCATTTTTCAAGATGTTATCACTTTAGAATCTTGTGCCTTTGATCCCACATCTAGCTTTCTTGATAAAGTTGGATCTGAAGGACCTCTATCACCATATTCCTGTTGTCAAGCAGTTCAGATATTTCTTATGGTTTGTTGTGTCTGGCTTATATTATCAATTTTTTGTTTCACCTTTGGGGTCTCCACTGCTCAAAGAATATTCACAAAATGCCTAGCTCCAGTTATTGTGTACTGCAAACTCCAAGACATTTTTTTCCATATTTGGATGATTGTCTTATCTTTGCAGACTTTTTCCAGCTGCCAAGAGTCTCTAGCTACTGTTCAGGAACTTCTGTTTAATTTGGACTTTCAAAGCAGTTTGCAGAAGTTATCGCTCATCCTGTCTCACAGGATATTTTTTCTGGGATGTGTGGTGGACTCAGCCTTGTGAAGAGCCTTTCTTTCTCCAGACAATGTACAGATGTTCAGCAGTAGTTCTTTCTGATTTTCTTCAGTCCAATCCAAGCATCAGTAAGGTAGTTTATTTTGCTGTGTTAGATTTATCTTTCTTTCACTCTGTAGTGAAGTGATCTCCGTATGAGCCCTCCTGTCATCCATTTATGTGGTTTTCACCAGGTAACACACTGTCACCATTGTCCCTTCACTGATGAAGCAAAGTCAGTGAGAGAAGAGCAGAAAGCTGCTGTAGTTTCTTTGTGGAGGTGACTTGCTTAATTACTCCTGACCTAATTAACATGACAGCATTGTTATTTGAGGCTACACCTGTTATGAGGCACAGCTGCCAGAACATTCCAGCCTGGGCCCTAGAATGACAATGCCTTCATGCCCGCCTGGACCCTAGAATGATAATGCCTTCATGTCCGCCCACAGGTTTCTAGCCTACTTGCGTAATACAGCGCAGGCTACCAAGCTCTGTGAAAATTGCTGTCTGCCACTGAATGTCCCACTCCCAGGATTTGCATTTGTATTCTCCCTGTCACCATTGTCAGGCACTGCTAATCCAACACTGGTCGCATGGTTCATAGTCAGGGTTTTATCTCTCGGTGACACTGGGCTGGCTTAGCTTTAGTTTTTGATCATCAGATAACTGATTTTGCCTACTTGATTGTTGATAGCAGTCTCCAAGGAATAGTTATTTGGTACTTACGTATTATCGCAACCACATTTTTCCCACTCGCATAATTCTTAATGTTTCACAGACAAGATGGGTGGTAACCTAAGGAGGGTTTGTTAAAGTCTTAACTACTATTCTTGACAATTGTTTTTCAAATGTGAACAGGCAGAACGGCAGATTTCCTGTTCCCATGGTGTATCCTTTCCCGACATCTTAGCAGGACTGCTGCTTATCAATGTTAGAATTCCTGAAACTCGCCACAGTCTACCGGCCCATTTTAAATGTCATTACGTGTACAGACTGTAATGTCTGATTCTTACTTTTGTTACATTTGTGATTGTGTGCGAATCACTGACCATTTGCAGCACTGTAACTGGGTGCTGTGAGTAAACTTCACATTTACTGAAGTGTGTGTGCTTGGGAAGTGGGATAAAGTTCAACTCCCTGATCACAGGAGTAAGGCAGTGGAGAAAAGCAGCAGTCCCTGAGGAATCAACGTCCCCTTACTGACTACTTGTAGCAAGCACTTTTACTTCGGATGCCTATTGGCCATGAACAGTCAGATTGTGTATTATGCATTAAATTGCCTTTGCCGCGCTTGCAATCAGCAAGACAGAATTTGTGATGCGCTGGGGCACTGCAGAGTTCACAGCAAAAGTGAGACACGCCAGGCAGGAGTCGAAAAATTGGCAGTTATTCCTCTCCCTGCCTCCTAACCTGTGTGACACAGTAAAACTAACTTGCATAGACACCCCTTCCCAGGTTAATAAGCCTTTACTGTCACAAACATTAAGAAGTAGCATCTTACCCTCACCAAGAATGATGCCACAATATGAAGACAAGATGATCAATTTCAACAATTGGCTTAAGTACTGGTGTCATTCAAAGGGGATCCAATGCTTGTCAGCTTGGGATGATATGCTCGACAAGCCACGATGCTTCGCTAGGGATGGCTTGCACCTGTCACCCCTGGGCTTTCGGATATTGGCAAAAGCTCTTGCTACCCCCATAGTGCCTTTTTTAGGCAAGGCTCAAAAGACAAACCCACCTCCATAGGTATCACAAGGGATAAGAAACTAAGAGTAATGCTACTCAACGCCAGAAGTCTAAACCTCAAGATGCACGCACTCGAAACTCTCCTTAGCATGGAGAACATCGATATCTGTGCAGTAACAGAAACCTGGTTCAGGGCTCCCGAGAGCACCCCAGCACTACCAGGTTATACCTCATACCATGCTTTTCGGCCCCAAAACTTGGACCAAACCACAAAAGGAAGGGGAGTATCGATATTCATCAAAGATACCCACACCTCCAGGTTGGTGGCAAAGCACGAAGCATCAGAGACTATCCATGTGCAACTAACAGTGGGTAAAACTGCCTTCCAGTTTATAGCCTGCTACAGACCACCCTCCCAAACCCAGGAACCCCACTCGGCCTTCCTGAGAACACTGGAAAATATGAAAGTCTCTCCAAACACCATTATATTGGGTGACTTCAGCTACCCAAACATAGACTGGGAGCATTACTCTAGCTCCAACACCCTAGCCCAAAGGTTCCTAGAATTTATAAACTCAAATGCTATGGAACAACTTGTTACCACTCCCACAAGAGGGGAAAACATACTGGACCTGATCATCACCAACATGGGGACTCTTTGCTCCAGACCAGAAGTGTATCCCTCACTGGTAAGATCAGACCATAAACTAATCTCACTGGATATTCACATCCCGACCCCACCCCCTGCCCAGAAAACCACAGTGAAAAACTTCTCTAAAGCAAATTTCACACACCTCAAAACTGAGGTGGAATCCTTCAAAGCCCCCGGGCCTGTGGAAAATATGGCCCAGACCGCAGAATCCTTTATAAACGCATTCTATGAACACCTTCAGGAATGCATGGATCATGCGATCCCAAATAAAACCAAGACCCAATCCTCCAAAGTTAGACGTCCTGTCTGGTGGACCCCAGCCATAAACAAACTATACAATAGAAGGAGGAAGCTACTAAATGACAGAGCAAAATCCCAAAAAGGGAAGGCATCACTGATCAGTATTAGCAAAAAACTACAGGCACACATAAAATTGTCTAAGGCTAGCTTCGAGAGAAAAATTGCACAGGACACCAAGGATAATCACAAGGCTTTCTTTAGTTATGTTAGGAACCTATGCGGTAATTCCCAGATATGCTCAGAATTAGTCCAAAATGACAAAAAATACACTGAACCCACAGACATTGCCAACATCCTAGCTGACAGGTTCAGCGCAAACCCCCCCCCCCCACCAAAAGGGCAAATATCTATCCCAGCAGAGTGCTGCCCCCCTGACATCTCAGATGCTCAGGTAAGAGCCGCCCTCTCCAAAGCAAAAAACACAGCATCAATGGGACCAGATGGTGTCCCGGGCTGCGTCCTACATGAACTCCAAGAAGAGCTAAACCCAAACATAAAACTACTGTTCAATCTCAGCCTTACTACAGGATATGTGCCCAAAGAGTGGCGTACAGCAACAGTGGTCCCTCTCCATAAAGGTGGTGCCTCAACGGATCCTGGAAACTATCGCCCCATAAGCCTGACTAGCTTGGCCTGCAAAGCTATGGAAAGGATCATCATGGACCTCATAAATAAAGATACTGGGGACCTACAAACACTGGATCCTACCCAGTTCGGCTTTGTTAAGGGAAGATCCTGCCTCTTAAACCTGGTTGATTTCTTTGAAACAGTCACCAAGGCCATTGACGAGGGGAAGGTGGTCCACACAGCCTACCTGGACCTCGCAAAAGCCTTTGATAAAATACCCCACTCGGGCATTATAGATAAGCTCACCAGCTTAAATATAAACCCCTATGTCACTAGATGGATCGCAAACTGTCTCAAGGACAGAACCCACATGGTTAGAATTGCTGGAGCCGGGGATTCAAAGATGGCCGCCATTCTTTAAACACTGCAAGTCTACAGCTCTTCAGATATCAGAAATAAAATCTAACCCTGTGGAGACATCACAAGAGTAAACAAGCTAATTGACAGCAATAACTAAAGTACTAAGATCTATCTTCATTTCTGAGAGGAAAAAATAGAGAAAAAATATTTCTTAACAGCAGGATTGGAACTGATGGTCAGCCTGACTCTGAACAGAGCAACAAACAAAGGAATTCTACATATCTCAGCTGAAGCCTTACTCCTGATATAAATACGTTTGCAGTATATCAAAATGTCAAAAGAAGACAAAACTATGGAAATCACAACTTCTAAAACTAAACTATCAGCTTTGCAATCACCGGAGAAAGAAGCTATCTTTAAAAGACAGAAAACAGTTACACAAAGGGAGACTACAAAAACAGGAATAACAAACAAACCAGATCAACCGGTCAGCATGGAGGAAATTAAATCAGCACTGCTACCTATTCAAGAAGCCTTAAAAGACTTATCAACTCAGATGGATAAGGCAGAAACCAGAATAGCTGAAAGTGAGGATAAAATAATAATGCTTACGAAAAAAACAGACTCTCATAACACAGACATTCAAATCATGCAAAATAAAATTTTGGACCTGGAAGCAAGATCCAGACGGAATAATATAATAATTAGAGGAATCCCAGAAACAATCCAATACAATGAGCTTAATGCTACCATAATACAAATACTTGAAACACTGTTTAAGGACTCTGACAGTGTTAAACAGATTGTTATAGAAAGAGCTCACAGAGCAATCAGAGAATCATTTGCTTCAAATACACCTAGACCTGTTTATGCTAAAATACTGAATTACCAAGATGCAAGCAAAATACTTCTAACTATTAAAAGGAATGGTGGACTTATCATGTGGCAAGATAACAAGATTTCCATGACACAGGACTTACCAATACAAATAAGACAATCCAGGCAAATGCTAGTTTTGATTGAAAAAAACATCAGATTCCAAATGAAATTTCCTAATACTTTAACTTTCACAGTGGATGGTACTAAATATTCAATAAACACTAAAAAAGAAGCAAAACCTACCTTTTTGAAGCTTTTCAAAGCACTGCCACCTTCAGAAGCTTGATCAAAGCATTCAGGCTTTTCTTTCAGCATCAGACAGACTGGGATTCCATATTTACGACGATCCGAGGCTTTATAACTCTTTGTTTGTTCTTTTCTTTTTGCCAGGCCCTGGGAAACACTTAATTACCTCTTTATCTCGAAGTTCCAGCGTCTCCACGAGGTTTTTCCGAAGATTTATGGCTTCAACAATCGTAAACAAGCCACGAAGTAGCAGAAAGTCCTTTGGAGCCTGCAGGGGGACTGATTTCAACGTAACGCATCCGGGAGGTCCGTCCGCGAACTGGTTCCCCTGTTGCGAAATCAAAATGGAGAAAATAAGCTGATCAAGCAGGAAGGACTATAGGGAAGCTGTAGAAACTGTTTAAAGTTAAAAACGAAGCTTCCTGGACTTATTTGGAGGGTAAATAGCTTCAGTGGGATAGGAGGAATGTACAGCTGTTCAGGTAGGAAATACTAATGTGAATGAGCTGGTTAAAAAAGAAGAGTTCTATATTGTACTGTGAATGACTATGGTAATTGTGTCTCTAGTTCTCTGTTTTTGTTGTTTTTTTCTTTCCTCTCTTCTTCTCTTAGATAGCTTTTTGTTTTTTTTTTTCATTTTTAATTAGGAAATGTATGTGTATGATTTGGCTAATAGAGTAATATGATGATGTTTGTATAACAAATGTATGCAAACTGTGAACTTGAATTGTTTCAAATATTACAGTTAGTTTTTCCCTTTCTCTAGTATTTTAAATGTATTTTATATAGACACAGTCATTTAGCCATATGCTTTCTGTAGTACAGTCTTACTGTTTCACATAACATTTTACAAGTTTTAACAGACTGTTACTTTTGAAAGAAGACAATTAACTAAAGCAGTTAGAACATTTAATTAAAATAAGCTTAGAAATGTCTTGCAATGTTTAACAACTGTTTGTTTTATCTAAGAATTAATAATTACTAGTGTATATGACAAGAAGTTAAAATATATTAGGGTTATTGCTGATTATTAATATAGTGAGATATTAGTTAAACTGGATTTACATACAACAATTAGTAAATGTGTTTGATTATATAAATATGTCCAGAGCTGTAGTTCAGTAGTTAGTAGTGTTTAGTAGGGAATGTTTGGATTAAGCTTTGTAGATTTAGAGATAGTGGTTGTAGGTTTTTTGCATGGGGTTTTTATGTTAGGTTGCAGAGTTAGAAATTTAGAGAACCAGAGACATTCAAGTAATGTGAAAAACCTATGTACATCCTGGTCCAGAGGAATAGTGGATAAGCACTGGGTAGGGATGGGATGTCAGATTTGCTTCCAAATAATTCATGACCAGTTAAAATACTGTAATCTAAGATTATCTCTTAATAGTAGGAATAGGAATACACTTTTGAAAAGCTTCACATGTGGACAATAGAATCTTGGAATGTTAAAGGACTCCAGAACATGCGAAAGAGGAAGCTATTTTTACACCTGTTTTTCCAATCAAAAGCAGACTTTTTCACTACAAGAAACTCTTTTGACTAATGATCAGTGGGATACATTGAAGGATAAGAAATGGATTAGGGAGATAGTGGCGGCGGAAGGGACAACGAACAGTGCAGGGGTGGCAATTATAATTAAAAACCAATACCAAGAAAAAATCTTAGATATCAAGGTAGATAAAGAGGGACGGTGGTGCTTAGTGATTCTGGTATCCAAGTTCTATGATAAACCCATAGTACTTATGAATATATATGCCCCTTCCACGAATCAGCACCATTTTATAACTTCACTTTACTCCATCTTACAACAATATAATAACTGTTATATATTAATGGGAGGGGATTGGAATTCATATCAAGATCCCAAATTAGATAAACTCGGTTCATCTAAAGCTTTTAATAAACAGGCAATGTTAGCATTGAAAGAATTTAAAACCGATTTTAAATTATATGACCCATTTAAACATACACATACGCATATGAAAGCAGAGAATTTTACTTTTTACTCAAGCTGCCATAAAATGTGGTCAAGAATTGATTTTTTTTTTATCTCAGAAGTACTGATTGCGGCTGACCCATGTGTTTCTACCCAAGCACGACAACTATCGGACCACTCAAAGATTACATTAACATTAAACAATAATAATATGAGTAATAGGAGACTTCGAGGATATAATTGGTCTTTAAATCCATATTTACTAAGGAAAGATGACATATTGAAAGAAGTTAAAGAGACACTCAAACAGTTACTCCAGAACCTCCTCAAAAATAAACACCCTGTTGATATAGAATGGGCTACAACTAAAGCCCAAATAAGAGGGATTTTCCTTCAGAAAGCTACATATTATAAAAAAATGCAAAATAAGGAACTACAAGAATTACAAACCAAAATGAAGTTACTAGATCAGGAGTTAATGAGGAACTACAATAAACAAACAGAAACAGACTTATTAAAATATCAAAAAGATTTGTTTTTATTACATAATAGTAAACTATCATTTTATGAAAAGAGAAATTTAGTAAAATACGCGAATCATATTCAGACTCCCTCAAAAGCACTAGCACGAATTATTAACCAAACGAAATCAACATTATTAATACCAGAAATATGTTATAACAATAGAACATATACTAATAAGGTAGATATTATGAATACTTTTGAAATAATATTTGATCAGGTATATGGTGATCAGCAGATATTTTTATCAGACAAAGTTAGGAAAGATTTCTTACAGAAGATCACATTCCCGAGTATTGATAATGTGTCTCATAGGGATTTAATTAAACCGATTTCAGTGGAAGAAGTAACAGAAACAATTAAGAAGCTGAAACCACATAAAGCCCCAGGGCCGGATGGACTGACATCTGAATTCTACAAAACTTTTAGTGAGATTTTGAGTAGAATACTTCCACAGACATTTAATTATATAATTCAAAATAAAATTAATGATCCCCACTTTAATGCTTCAAAGACAATTTTGATACCGAAAGATAAAAGTGATCTTAAAAACCCAGATAATTATAGACCCATTTCGCTCTTGAATATTGACATGAAAATTATGACATCTATTCTGGCAAATAGACTGAAAAGGGTCACAAATCTAATAATATCAGAGGAACAGGCGGGGTTCATGGATGGAAGACAGACCACTGATAATACATTAACGCTTCACACATTAATCTCATATGCCAAGTACAAAAATTTCAATATTTATGCACTCATAATTGACGCGCAGAAAGCATTTGACAGAGTTAACTTGATATATCTATTTGATATGTTATCATACTTCAATATACCTCAGGATTTTATCTTAACATTAAGGAAAATATATAATAACGCATACACAAATGTATTTATCAATCAAGAATACTCTAAAAGAATACAAATTAAAAATGGTACCCGACAAGGGTGCCCATTATCTCCTATTTTATTTAATCTCTATTTGGAAACATTATTTTTACATCTTAAACAAAATGTTTTTTACAATCCCCCAATATTATATGGTATGAAGATAAATACGGCTGCTTTTGCAGATGATTTAAATATATACTGTACCACACCCGTATCAGATACTGAGAAAATATTAAAAGCAGTAGAAGACTTTGAGAAAATCTCTAACTATAAACTTAATTTTAAGAAATCCAAAATATTCCCACTAAAGACACCTACACCATTTTCATTGCTACCATTGATAGGACAAGTAATGACGGAAGAGAGAACAAAATATCTGGGTATTATATTTTCAACTGATAATAGAGATTTTTTTATAAATAATATTAAATCAACTTGGGATCAGATAACATTAGATTTGACAAGATGGAGTAAACTGAAATTACCAATGATGGCAAGAACTGCAATTATCAAAATGAATGTTCTTCCAAGAATACTATATATACTTAGAGCCACACAACTTAGAATCACGAGGAAATTTTTTAAACAGCTTCACATAGGACTAGGGAGATTTATTTGGGAGCCTAGGAAAACGAGGATAATATACGTGAAATTGATGGCTCCAAAAAATAGGGGAGGTCTAGATTTACCGGATTTTGAAACTTATTACTTGATAATTAATGCTAATAGAATTTTAAGGGTGATTCACTTTGATAAGGATAGTCTGAAATGGGCACCCAAATGGTTGGTCTTAACATATAGACATGTAACTAAAGTGAGAATTAACTGTAAAGCTCTACCCTTTCTGAATAGAGGAACACTCAGTAAATTTGACTTAATGGAACACATAAAATGCTATATAACTTCAATTCAAAATCTTTTTACCTCATTAAACTTATTAAAGTATATGATGGTATTTCAACCACTTCACAAGAACCCAAACATATTATTAGGGAAGAAATTGATAGACTTACAGAAATTCCCTCTAATAAAAGATTTAATAATGTTGGATTTCTACCCCTTGCTTGGGATATCAGTTCACGATATTTTAAAAGAGAAAAGTCTCCCTATTTCCTATCTAATTATTATGAGACAATTAAAAGATCTGGCTACAAATTATTTTAATAACTTTGAATTTAAAGAAGAGGAATTAAATATCTGTCGTAATGTTTGGGAAGCTCTGATACAAGACAAAAAATATATAACTTCCTCATATAAACTGATAAAAGAGATGAAGTATAATAAACATATTCTTTTATCGAATTACTGGAGGGAAAAGTTAACATTAGTTGATGATAAGAAGATCTTGGAAGCATTTAACATTAAAGTCTGTATCGCTACAAAAATTATTATTTACGCAATTGATGATATTCAACAATGCCTATTATACCCGTCTTACTCTTCATAAATTTGATTCAAAGAACTCGCCTAACTGTCCATACTGCATAGACCAGACAGCTGACCTGCTTCACATGTTTTGGAGTTGCAAATGCATTTTTAAACTTTGGAATTCATTAAAACTTCAATTACAGAAAATGGGCTACCAACAATCAACACTCTCTTGGGAATTTATGATCCTACATATTCCCCCAGAAAATTTAGACAAATCAAAAAAGATCATAATCATGAATATTTGTTTATTAATGAAACTATACATAGCTTCAAATTGGTTGAACCCGACCCAGACATCTTGGGAAAATTTTAAAACATTAGCTATAAGACATATATTAGCGCACAAACTGTTACTCAGTGATTATAAGAAAAACATAAATAATATTAAAATATGGGAGGAAATCTTTAATATTGTGTTGGCCTAGAGGTTCTTATCCACTGTTACTTAGGATATATATTTATAAGACGGACTCAATCTTAGATTAGTTATTGATTGTAATAATATTAAAAACTGATGGTATGTTCATGTTATATTTCCTTATAATAATCTGTTTTAATATATATATCGTTTGTATAACTTTTGGAAGCAATCATGTAAATATTGTATATATATATAGTAGTGTGTAGTTATGTAATTGGAAAATAATAAAGACTGATTATTGAAAAAAAAAAAAAAAAAGAATTGCTGGAGCCATGTCAGACTCCAAACCAGTTACAAGTGGTGTCCCACAAGGCTCAGTCCTGGGACCTCTCTTGTTCGGTATATATTTCTCGGAGGTACAGGCCAACACGGAAGGACTGTGGCTGACCAAGTTCGCAGATGACTGCAAACTGGGTGCCATAATCGACTCTTCAGTCGACACAAGCATCCTCCAAAAGGGCCTCATAGAAACAGACAACTGGTGCCAGAGCCATGGCCTCAAGCTAAATGCCAAAAAGTGTATAGTCACCCCGTTTGGCAAAAACAAAGTGCCCACAAATTACCACATAGGTGGTAATCCATTAAGTACAGAAGAAGTAATTAGGGACCTGGGGACCCAAGTTGATAGCATTCTCTCATTTGACAACCACGTGGCCAAAGTGGTTAGAAAAACATTTTATATAGCCCACCTAATCATGAAGGGATTCACATCTAGATCAGGGGACGTCATCCTGCCTCTTTACTCTTCCCTCATCAGGCCCATAATTGAGTACAATGCCCCTTTTGGGATTTACCTTACCAGACACCTGCAGCAACTGGAAAGACCCCAGAAGTACCTCACCAAGAGGATCAAAGGGCTCAAACAGATGCCATATGCTGCCCGGTTAAAGAAACTCCAGCTCTACTCAGTGGCATACCGCCTGTTCAGAGGCGATCTGTGCCTGACTTATCAACCCGGAATTAATGGACATGCTGCACCTCAGAAAATCCAAATCCCATCGAGCTATGCACTCGAGAGACTTGAACCTCAGCACTGAAATAAATAGGACATGCTGGAGGGACAGATTCATAACCCAGAGGCTCCCTTCACTCTGGAATAAAATCCCAGTCCAGGTTAGGCAGAGTCCCTCATTGACTCTCTTCAAGAGGAATCTTGATGAGTGGATGGGAGATCGTAGGTTTACCCCGGGTATCACTTCTGTGTCACTGCTAGACAGAGGCACAGTATACTAACCTCGAAAAAGGGCATAGCAAAATAAATTTAAAATGGGTGGCGAAAGCCAAACACATTCTGGCTAGGCTTATAAATGCCCTAGGGCAGATAGCCTAGTATGAACCTATGAACCTATGAATTATGCGAGTGGGAAAAATCTGGTTGCGATAATACGCAAGTACCTTACTTTGGCACCTCAACAAAATAACCCAGTTCCTGAAAAATCCACTGGATTATAGGCAGGGTGTCCATCTGTGTACACTGGCATTATTGGTACATGAGTGGACCTGATACATTTGAATGATCAGCTGTGGATAGAGTAAAATGCCTGTTAGCTAGCTGTCTTAGCATGGAGGTGGGGGGAGGGGGATGAGAATGTTGGAATTACCATAGCCTGTATGAACTCTAGTGGTGACCATGGACCTTCCAGGCTGCAGCAGGTTAAAAATAGAGAGCAAGTTATTATGTTCAGTGCATGACATACAGGTGTATACTTCTTGTACTGTCGTAATTGTATGGGCATCCTCTCAGAAGTTAAAGAAGCAAAATGTCAGCTCCCACAATAGTGACAAGTAAACTTCATCAATTGAAATTCAGCTTTTAATTTTCATGAAAGATGTAATATTCAAAACATTATTAGGTTTAACAGGGCTCTGTTGAATAGAGGACAGAAGTGCTACTCATTTATATTCCTCTCTAGGAATGCATAAATAAAGATCTAACACCTATTATTACCCTCAGGCCCCATAAAAGTCTTTGGTGTACAATATTCCTATTCCACTAAAAAAATGTGGTAATTAGATACCACCTATAACCTCTGAAAAGCAAGCTCCATCCATCTGCTGACCAAGACGAAGGGACTAGACTGTAACAAGTTCATATTCAAAAGATCTTTCTGCACTCCTAGTTGGCAACCTCATAAAAGTGGGTTTCACAGTGGCCAGTAGACTAATATGCTATTATATTTTTCACAGGACTCAAAGTAAGTCTTTAAAAACCTTGATGTCTATTAAAGAAAAGATGAGTGTCACCAAGAACCACTAAGCAGTTAAAAGAGGCATTGTAGAGGAGGAAACTCTATGCAGATTTATTCACTTTTCAAGAACCACTAAGCAGTTAAAAGATGCATTGTAGAGGAGGCAATTCAGTGCAGATTTATTCATTTTTTAAATACCATTGTTTAAGTGTAGGGTAGACTGCTTCCATCAACATGTTGTGCATTGGAAATACCATTTGGATATTATTGATGTTTTGCATGGAGGAGGGAGCATAGTTTCCCTAATACAATTTGTTACATATGTAAATGAAAATGATTAAGGAATTACATTTACTTTTTTAACAGATTTGAATGTGAGTCACTAGTTAGGTGCAGTATTAACAACTGTGACTGCACCATAAACCAGCTCAGCCCGTGGTAATCACATGGCTCTGATTTCCCATACTTGAACACTGAACGACAGTTGTTACTTTGAAATGGGCAATTAACTCAGCTACATTTTCAGTCATGTCATTTAAACATTCCTTAAAAGGCTGTATCAGAGATGGCCACTAATGAAAATCAAAGGAAGCAAAGTAATGAAAAAGAAGGCAGTCACAGTACTGTTGTAAGTTAATGGGAGGAGAGAGACAACTACAGTAAATGATCCCCTCATCATAAAGTTTTGTCTCTGTCCTCCTAAAATGATATCAAGGAGGTGAAAGCATTGATTATAAAACAAAATTATGCAGTATGGCAGCCCCCTTTCAGGCCATTTTGTGGGGTATAACGAATTAGAAAGCAGTACTAACCACTTATTTGATACAGAGATGCTAGTAGTTCAAGAAAATTAAAGAAATGCTGAAAAGCATTTATTTTTTCTGTTCGAGGGTGTAGTTCTCTTTTAAAGGAAAATTCTACCTTCTATAGTTTAACTCAACTCATACAATATGATTCCAGTACTGTGCAGGTACCTGATACTTGTTTGTACTTAAACTTTCATTTCCTCACTTTCATGTCAAAGGAGGGCAAAGACCACCCACTTTCTTTTTTTAAGCTTAACTTCTCACGAGTTACAGAGGAATTTGTCTACAAGTGCATGACATACCACAGACACAGAGAGATTTGTAGTCAGGAGTTCAGGCCTGCTGTAAACAAGACAGGGAGGTGTGAAACTGTTTTCCGTTGTCTTTATTGCAGAGAGGAAGGGAACTTATACTGATTCACAGCTGCTTACAATGTAGCCATGCCTTTCATAGCAAAGCAGAGGTTCAAATGCAGTTGTCACTTCTTTTAACACATTTACGTAAGCAGCATCACAGTGTTGAAATATTAAGCTTTAAACTTTTAAATGTTTGTGCTTTATACTTCTTTACATTTTAAGATGATTTGAATGTAGTATCAAAGATGTCTGTAACATTTAGAGAAAAGGCAGATTTTTTTAATGTAATTCTTGTAAAGTATCGGCACATTTACCAAAGTGTAGGGGGAGGGGCTGTCAATTTATCTTGGACTACAAAAAGATACTTTGAAGAAAGGCTTGAAATTTAGTTCTGGTTGCAGCTGTATAATTCCATAGAATAGTATATTATAAAACAAGCCCTGAAACACACACAAATGAAGGCCTTTAAAGTAAACGAATCAGTACTGTTACAGACAGTATATAAAATGACAGTGACTGATACTAATCCCATTATATGTCAATGGAATGGGACTACACCACTACTTCCTTATATGTAGCATGACTCATATGTAGTATTTTATTTATTTATTTGCATTTGTTTACAGGGAAAGTCCACTGGGCCTAAAAGAGCCCAGCCCATTTTCATCGGAGGCCTGGGGAGAAAAGCTCAGACAAGAACATAGATACAGAAAACATTAAACATTAATTTGTAAAAAAGCAGATACAGTGATACAGATAGTGATTAAAGTAATATATATATATACAGAATATGTACATAAACGGAGGAATTTTGTTGGTTGCCAGATGAATTCATTCAGAGAGGTATAACTAGAGATATATTAATCAGCATTATTGTACCAGTATCAACAAGTGATGAAAAATAATAATGTGGAAAATATCAGTCAGCAGTAGCAAAAAACAGTTTAGTTATCATATAAGGAGAAGGAAGAGGTTAGGTTAGGTTATAGAGCAGGTACATAGCCAGAAAGAGTTGAGATGATTTTTCAGTATTTGTTTATAAGGTGGAGGTGCTCCCAGTGTTTCTTATAGAAGGTGGAAGTGAGTTCCATAGTTTGGCGATGGTGAAGGAGTAGAGGAGTTGAACAGCAGATAAGGTGGGCTTTTCTACTTTTAGAAGTAGATGATTTTCAGATCTTAGTTGCCTACTGGGTTGCTATTGGGCAAGTAGTGTCGAGAGAGCAGGACAGTCTCTGGTTCTGTAGATTATTTTGTGCGCTGTAGTTAATTGGGTGAATGAGAGATGGTGGGGGGAGTTCCAGCCAGCCTAATTGTTTTGGTGAGTTACAGTGGTGGGATGAGAATTTGGTCTTGGTGGTAAATTTGGCTATTTTGTTGTAACACATATCAAGTTTGGATTTTGCAGAATTTTGAATATTATTGAGGAGAGGAGTGCCAAAAAGAAGAAAGGGTAATAAAAAGGTGGTTGCAAGGGTTTGTCTAGTAGAGAGACTAAGAAAATGTTGGCGCATGTAAAGCATACCGAGCTTTTTTTGTGTTTTTTGATGATGATGTTTGTGTATAGGTCAAAGTTAAGGTTTTGATCCATAATAATGCCTAGTAGTTTAGTGTGTGGGACAACTTCTGTAGCGGAATTGTCTTTGGCTTGTATAGTGAAGAGTTTTTTTTTTTTTTTATCTAGGGAGTGGTTTTCTTAAGGGTAAAAGTATTAATTTATTTATTTATGTATTTATTTGTTTATTTTGAATTTAGGGCAAGATGATTGTTAAGCATCCAAGATTCAGCAGAGTTGAGGGCATTCTGGTGATTTGCTGGAGTTCAGAGCTGGAATTAGCAGTGCATATTATAGAAGAGTCTTCAGCATACTGGATTACTGAGCATTGTGGGAGAGTGGAGTGAAAGTTGTTAATAAAGATGCTAAATAAGAGAGGACCAAGTATGGAGCCTTGGGGTACCCCTGTGGAAGCACTGAGGAAGGGAGAGTAAGACTGTTGCCATTTGGTGGATTGCTGCCTATTGGAGAGAAAGCTAATGCACCATTGTAGGGTAGGTGGGGAAATGTGGAGGGAGGATAGTTTAGAGAGGAGGATCGTATGGGAAATGGTATCAAAAGCTTTGGAGAGGCCTAGGAAAAAAGAAGTGATTTTTTTGCCAGAATCCCATGTCCAGTTAACTGTATCAAGGAAGGAGAGGAGGGCAGTGATGGTGCTGTGTCCTAGTCTGAAACCATGCTGAGTGGGTGATAGAATTGAGTTTTCAAGCAGGTGGTTGAGGCGTTGGGCATGGATGCATTTTTACAGTATTTTAGAGAGGGGTGAGAGAATTGCTACGTGCCGAAAGTTTGTGGTGTCTGTGTTGGTGCAGCCTTTGTGTAAGGGGAGAATGTAAGCTTTTTTCTAGATGTCTGGGACTATGGATTCTTTAATCGATCTGTAATGAGTATGCTGATGGGATAAGCTGTAGAGATTGCAGTTAGCTTTAGGAAGTATGGGGGTAGATTGTCAGGGGTCAGAGTACAAGGTTTTAGCTTAAGTGAAAGTTTTTTTTTTTTTATTGTGGAGGTGGGTATAGGGGAGAATTTTAGGTTGGACTCGAGGGTAGGATTGTTTTCTGGGATGATATGGTCATCAGCTGCCTTGGTGGTGGTGGTGCTAGCTGTAGGAATGGTGGTGGTTAGGTTAGCTATGGTGTCATTGAAGTAGGAATTGAAGAGGGTGGCAAGTTTCACAGAGGTTGTGTCTGGGTCAGGGGATGGGTTGCTTTGAGAGCCTGGATGTAATAGTTTGTTAATAGAGGACCAGCATTTTTTGGGATTATCTTTATGTTGGCTTTGTAGGTGGAGGTAGTGGGCTTCTTTATCTCTGGTTATTAGTTGTTTTACCTGGTTACAAACTTATTGTAGTAGATTTGAGGGGGTCTTTGTTTTTCTGCTATGATTTCCAGATTTTATCCTCTGCATGTCCTCCCCGCCGTCGAGTGGTGTTTGAAAGACATGCGTGAATGGGTGTGCCTTTGTTGAAGGTTGGGCGTCGAACTGGCACCTCAGCACCATAAAAATCTACTGCCAATCATTAGCAGACCGGAGTTCTGCTGTGGCGACCCCTAACTGGGAAAAGCTGAAAGAAGAACATCCCTTCCGGACATGACTTATTTGGTGGATTTTGAAAGCTAGCTTACGTGGTTATGTTTTATTTGTTTTTGGTGGGTGGGTGCTTGCCTATTTATGATGTCTAGGAATGTTGAGTTGAAGAATTCAGTAGCCTCAATAAGTGGTAGGGATTTGAGGGGTTTCCAATTTACTTTAAGGTTTCATTAAATATGGATGACTGGAACTTAATTTCTGGTTGATTTGTATTAGTGTTGATCTGGGGTTGGGGTAGATTTGCGTAGGATATATGCTGGGTGGTGGTCACTAATGATATTAGGTAGTGTGCCTGCAGTGGTGATATTGTTATGGTTGGACACTAATATCCAGTCTATTGTGGAGCCCCAATTGTTATTTTTGTGCGGTCTGGTGACGTCTTGAATTAGTTGGGAGAAGTTGTAAAGTTCTATGTTTTTTGAGGGGGTTTTTTGGGCAATGTCTAGACAATCAATGTTTACATCACCTAGGATGATTGTTTCATTACCTATGTTTTGGGATGCCCAGGCAAGTATGTTCTCTAATATTGGTATGTTGTTTCCTGGAGGAATATACAAAGCGATTATGCAAATGTTTTTATGATTGTTAAGTTTTGTTATAGAGATTAGTAGTTTGGCTGGGGAGAAGTTGGGTGTTAGTTTTGAATAGAGAATTAAAGTATATTTGCTAGGGAAGATTATTGCTCCTCCACCTCCTCCCTTGTGGGGGCCGATCAGCTCTTAGGCATGAATAGCCTGGGGGGAGAAATTCTGTGTCTTTTACATATGATTTCAACCAGGTTTTGGTAACTGCTATAATATCAGGGTTGTTTTGTGAAGTCCATGCCTGGAGTTCAGGTATTTTGTTTCTAAGGATTTGGAGATTTATGGTTGATAGCATGAGAGATTTGCTAGGGCTTACTAGTAGACTTGAAATTGATTATGGGAAAGAAAAAGGCTTGAAGAAAAATAAGATCACTTTGATAAGTCAAGCCCCGTGGATAGCCATATTGCAGAAAACATGTTAAGATTCTGTAAGAAGCAGTCAGAGTGATTTTGAGATGTTAGAATAACACAGAAAACAGAGATAGTGTGAAAAAAATAGGTTTTGTGGTTCTAAGGTGGTGAAGCCATGGAGTACTTTAATACTACCTTCTTAGGTATCCTTAATCTTATGCCCCACAATGTGTAATTCATACTAAAACCAACTCTGCCCCCTGGATCTCAAAGGACACAAGATCCCTACTCAAACAAGGAGACATAGCTTGGGCAACCTGGCATACCAACAAAACAAGTACAAATCAACAATACTTCCTAGAGCTCAGAAACAAAGCAAAAAGCAAATACGTAATGACGAAAAAAGTTATTATATCCAGCTACAAAAAACTCACTACAACAATCCAAAAAATTCTGGTCTGCAATCAACCACATTCTCCAACCAGGCAAAAATCACCTCCCCAAACCCGAACATTGAAGGTGATAACAATGATATTGCCAACCAGTTTGACTATTTCACCTCCTCCATCCAAAAGTTATTCAACAATTTCCCCACTACTACTACAAATACCCTCAGAATACAAAACTGTTACCATAACACCAACACCCAGTTCTCTCTTAAACCAGTTCCAGCTGACCTAATTCGTAAACACCTTGCCAAATTGAAGCCCACCACTCTCGCTGCTGATAAACTTCCCGTTGATTACCTCAGGATTGCCGCTTCTGCCATCACCTACCTTATTTCCATACTCATCAATAGATCCACAGCTGAACGCACTGTCCCCCTCTCTAGAAAATTTCTTACGTCGTCCCCCTACACAAAGGTGGTTCCTTAACAGAACATCATAATTTTTGCCCCATAGCTATACTATCAAAAATCTTAGAAAAATGTGTACACACCTAACTACTGAATCATCTTCTTCAGTATAACCTGCTAGCAAATTCCCAACATGGATTTCGGCCAAACCATAGTACCACCTCTGCCTTTATATCATTTAATGACCACGTCAACCAGCAAACAAATCTCAGTAACTTAGTATCTGTTGTCTTCCTAGACCTGTCAAATGCATTTGACACAGTATCCTACTGCAAATTACTATCGACTCTCTCTGAGCTCAGTCTGGATAACTCCTGTCTACCGGGGTTAAAAAATGATCTGTCCCTCTGGCAACAAGCTATTAAATGGCATAACACTCTCTCCCCTCTCCTCCCAGTAGGACAAGGTGTTCCGCAAGGATCCATTCTTGGTCCCTTACTGTTTTCCATCTTTACCAATAACCTCCCCTCGGCTACCCAACAAACTAATGTAGTACAGTATGCTGATGACACCACCCTTATTTGCTCAGCCTCCTCTCTACAGTTACTCCAAGATAGAACCTATGATGCCTTCACTACTATAGAAAACTGGCTAAATTCCTCCTAACTCGTATTAAACCCATCTAAGACCCAGCTCATGATCTTCCACCCATTCAAAACTTTCACCCCCACCTCACCATTCTCAATAACATTCTCCCTTATCACACCAGTAACTCAAGTCAAGCTACTAGGTGTAACTATTGACCAAAACCTAAAATTTGACAAACATATAGCTCTAACAATTGCCAAAGTTCGTAAAAAACTAGGTTCACTCTAACGCTGCAAGAATTTCCTCACACAGGAATCCCAAATCACTGTCTCTCAAACCCATCTACTCTCCACCTTACTATACGCTTCCCCAGTTCTAACTAACCTAAACAAATCTGACTTTCTGAAACTGTCTACCTGCTACAATAAAATCTCAAAATTTGCAATGAATGCTAAGTTTCATTTTCACCATTGCCTTTCCCTGAGACAACTAGGATGGTTAGAACTCCCTAGCCTACTAAAATGCAATCTTCTCCTGACCCATCAAGTGCTATACCAACCAAATAAAATTTCTGCCCTGTCTGGTCTGCTCACCTTCTATAATACTGCGCGTCAACTAAGATCTTCCAATATCGCCCTACTGAGTGTTACCAATTGCTTACATAGCTCAAGCCATTCCCTTTATTCCTATGCAGTTGCTAAGGCCTGGAACTCTCTTCCCCCGACATTAGATGTCTAAATAGTAAACATACTTTCAAATCTCTACTAAAAGATCTCCTACTCAAAACTTGGATATGTTCCTGTACAAAACCAGACTAATTTCACCTGTTCTCATCCGTCATTAGACCCACTATACAGTAGAACGCCCCATTTGGTATGTACCTCACAAGACATCTGCAACAGCTGGAAAGGCCGCAGAAATTCCTCACTAAAAGAATCACAGGCCTAAAGCAGATGCCCTATGCTGACCATCTAAAAAACTCCTGCTATACTCTGTGGCATATCGTCTACTCAGAGGTGATCTCTGCTTAACATACAAGGCCGTGTCAAACCCTGAGCTGATGGACATGCTCCACTTAAAGAAATCCCAGTCCCTCAGAGCCACATGCTCCAGGGATCTAAACCTTGTCATCACAATGAACAAAACATGCTGAAGGGATAGGTTCTTGACCCAGAGACTCCCCATACTCTGGAATAGACTGCCCATACATGTCAAGCAGAGTGCCTCCTTGGCCCTCTTCAAAAGGAACCTTGATGATTGGATGGGAGGTAGGAAATTCACTCCGGGGATCACGTCAGTCACCCTGCTAGACAGGGGTCCAGGGAAGTAAATAATGTGGGAAGAAATATCCAGGGAATTGTTATGGCTAGGCTTGTATAGGCTCCAGGGACGATAGCCCAGTACCAACTGTGAACATATTGGCAACCTCCAGACATTTGATCCCACACAGTTTGGTTTCATCAAGGGGAGGTCATGCCTGTTAAATTTGGTCGACTTCTTTGAGACATTCGTCAAGGCCATGGACAAGGAGAAGACGGTGCACGCCATCTACCTTGACCTGGCCAAAGCCTTCAATACTATTCCCCACTCAGGTATAATAGATAAACTCTCTTAACTAGGCATCAATCCATATGTTACCAGATGATTAGAATCCACCTAGTCAAAACAGGGGAAGCCACCTCAAGCAGTAGACCCATAACGAGCGTTTTACCCCAGGGATCAGTTTTGGGGCCTCTGTTGTTTGGGATGTACTTTTCTGAGGTACAGGCCAAAACCAGTGGGCTATGGCTGACCTAGTTTGCAGATGACTGCAAGCTGGGTGCTGTCATCAATTCCCCTAGTGATGTGGACATCCTCCAAGAGGGTCTCACCCAAACAAATGACTAGTGCCAGAAACATGGCCTAAAACTGAATGCCAAAAAATGCATCATCATCCCCTTTGGGAAGAGTGACATCCCCAAAAATTATCACATTGATAATAAGGTTCTAAGCACACAATCAGTCGTGAGGGACTTGGGCACCCAGGTTGATAGCAAACTGACTTTTGACCACCATATTGCCTCCATTGTACGAAAAGCTTTCTACATGGCTCACCTCTTTAGGAAGGGTATCTCATCCAGGGGCAATGTGGTCATAACATCCCTGTATTCTTCCCTCATAAGACCCATTATTGAGTACAGTGCCCCTTTCGGCATGTACCTCACAAAGCACATGCAGCAGCTGGAAAGACCACAAAGGTTCCTCACCTGAAGAATCCAGGGCCTCAAACATGTACCCTTCATAGACTAAAGGCCCTGTCCCTCTACTCAGTCTCCTACAGACTCCTCAGAGGTGACCTCTGTCTGGCATACAAAGCAATCTCAGATCCCGCCTTGATGGGACTGCTGCATATCCGCAAATCAAGCTCCATTCGAGTAACCCGCATGTACAACCCCAACCTGGTCTGTGACATCAATAGGACTTGTTGGTGGGACAGATTTTTGTCCCAGAGACTCTCCTTTTGTGGAATAGACTCCCTGTTCACGTCAAACGGAGTACCTCATTAACCCTTTTTAAGTACAACCTGGATAACTGGATGGGGAACAGAAAATACACCCCTGGGAGTCCACTTGTGTCCCTGCTGGACAGTGGCATAGGGTGCTGACTTGTTGGAACATGGGCTAAATTCTTGGCTAGGCTTGTAAGGACCTCAGAGCCAATAGCCTCATAACTTCTTATGATCCTGACTTTCAATATCCCTAGATCACAGATGTACTGTGTAGTTTCACTTAGTGCATAGTACTGTGAACTAGATGCTTAGGCCACCATTATAGTTATGATTTCTAGTTTATGACCCTGTTTGGCTATGGAAACTTATTTTTGAATTTATGTTCAAGCAATTGTATATTTGTTGTGTAATATCTTTTTAATTGTTTCTCAATATTCTAACCACTGTATGCTGCATCATTTGTAAAACTCTGATTTTACTCTTTTTATATGTTCGATGCTCTTTGTACAAAATAGCTATGTTTATATAATTTTTTATAATTTTTTTACTATGTATCTGGAGCTTTTCTTCCCAGGCCTCCTCTGAAAATGGTCACCTTGTGTCTAGTCAGACTAACCCAGTAAACAAATGGAATAAACAAATGGAAAATCAGTCAGTCAGTCAGTCTTTGGTTTTTGTCAACACTGTAAGTCATCCTGCAAAATTGTAGTTCCGCAAAACACCAAGAGATGGCAACAGACAGATGTATAAAGTTTCAAATACAGCTCTTGAATGAATAAGAAACATGCAGACTAAATTGCAGTTTGAAATTAGTTCAAGAGGTTTGGACAGTGCAGTGTATCTTTAAAAAAAAAAACCCTTTCTGCCTTATTCTCCTTTGCTAGTTTTGCAAGTATAATGGCTGAAAAACCTTTGGGTTTCAAAAAGAGTAAAGATTGTGGGTACAGGATCCCTTTGCCTGATGCCCACGACTCTTGTGTGTGTTGTCTAGGCCCTTCCCATTTGAAAGCCTGTTGCGAAATATGTAAATCTTTTAATCCTAGGGATTTAGTCGACAGAAGGAGTAAACTGATTTTGAAGGGACTTCAACTTTTTCAGAGTCACTGGCTGGTGCTCATCCCTCCAAGTCAGGCCAAAAAGAGTCAAGAAAAAGACTATTAGAAACTTCTTGAACCTCCACTCCTTTTTTTGGATCTGACCAAGGAGCCAGCTCAGATCATCTTGAAACTGTCGGATCCAAAGACTTAATCTTTGGATATGACTGTTTCAGATACAAGGTCTGCCTCATCAGATCCAGTTCTTTTGGTGCCAGAGGAGCTTCTCTGGACCGGATATGTGTCTTGTCTGGACTCTGTCCCCTGTTGGCTACCATCCCCCCTTTTTAGACATGTGCCATCACACTAGGTCTTCTTGATTAGCTTCTTCTTCCTGTTCTTCCAGGAGTCTTGCATAGAAGATGTGGCTAGAATGATGAGGATGATTCTCTCGGCACAGATATAGGTGGGAGTTCTCCCAGCTCCTACCCCTTCGGATCAGGAAACCATCATTAGCATCATTCCACCCATCTTGGCACCTTCTCTGATCTGTCCTTCAGCTTCGGAGCCCTTGGATCCAAGCTTTCATTGTATCTTCGGCTCCGATACCTTTTCTGAGTGGACCATCTCCAAATGTGTTGGAGCCGTTTGATGCTTGGAGCAAAATAGCCATTGTCTGCTCCCGGGTGCTAGAGTTGACTCCAAAGCTGTAGGAGCCATCCCTGCCCCTCAGGGCCTCAACATTGGACAGTTCAGCTCCGACTTCTCCCTTGAGTGAGCTGCCTTCCGGTCAGAGGGAGACAATGATGTGGAAGCATGTCTTCTCAGCTCCGTCTCCCTGGGGCATTCTGTCTTTGAGGTGGTAGAGACAGCATTATCTTTTAGAATACAGATGATTCCACCCCCCCACCCCCCCAATCTGCCATCTAGTTCCCATATATCTTTGTGCTGTGAGCCTCATCACTCTGCTCCACAGGGACAGCCAACCCAAAGTCTCCAGGCTACCCAACACGATGTCCTTATATTTTCTGATACTTCTCTGGAGCACCCCACTGAAGAAGTCCTTAGGATGAGGAAGTGCAAGAGGAGGCACTTAGACTCCCCTCGAGAGTCAATCACAAAAGATACTGATTTCAGTGAAGGGGAAGGGTCTTCAAATCACCACCTGATGATGTTTCCTTTGGAGACATTTTGAAGATCCTTAAGTAAAGGGGGTGGTTGGTCTACCAATAACCCTTCCCAAGAGGAATCTGTATTTCTGAAGGCATTTGGGTCTGGCCCATCTACTTCCTGAGTGACTCCATCCGCTGATAAGCTCTCTGATTTGATCACTTGCTGGGCATGGAAGAATCTGATTCTGTTGAGCTGATCCCTAAGAGACCATATAGGATCCTGGCACCACCAAAGGTAAAAAGAGTTGTGGAGCAAAGGAGTGCCAGTAGATGCCATGGTTGTAGCAGCGGCCACAAAGAAAGAACTCATGGAGCAAAGTTTATCAGTTCACCCCCCCCAAACAGGGAGTCTAGAGTGTTGGACATATTTGGGAAGCATGTTTACACTTCAATGACATTGTACTTAAATCACTGAATTATTTGGCGCACTTCACCAGACTTGAAAGGGATTTGATTAAAGAACTCTCCAAATCTCTCTCAGGAGCATTAACTGCTGAGGCACAGACTTCCATTGCCTCAAAGTTGGCTACCTTACAGCCCATTGCAAATTTGTCCATAAGGCCGATTTCATATGCAGCTGAAGGTACCTCAAGGGCGTCAGGTTCAGGCATTTCCATTAAGAGACCTGCCTGGATGCATCTGTATGATTTTGTGGAGTTCTTTAAGTCCTCTTTTGTCAATACTTATTTTGACAGAAGTTCATTGTTTGGCCCTAAAGTTAAAAACACTCTCCAGGTGTGAGCAAGATGGTAAGACCCTGTTTGCAGTTGGTGTATGTTTTTCGACTCCTCAAAGTACCTTCTCTATGAATCAATGAGGTGGTCAGAAAATGTGGTTCAGAGAGTCCTAAGGTCCTTTCCATGATCCATTTGGAGAAAGTTCCCCCAGGGACAAAGGGGGGAATTCTTCTGGAAGACATCACTCATATAGCAGAGGAGGCTTACAGAGCCAGAGGTCCAGAGGTTCCTTCTCCAGTAGACCCTACCAGTGCTCCTGAAAGGAGGCCCAATTGCCCACCTCTGGACGCATTCGGGGGTCGTCTATCCCTGCAC
Source organism: Protopterus annectens (assembly GCF_019279795.1). Taxonomy (NCBI): domain Eukaryota; kingdom Metazoa; phylum Chordata; order Ceratodontiformes; family Protopteridae; genus Protopterus; species Protopterus annectens. The sequence goes on along the minus strand of NC_056737.1, from coordinate 182,448,287 downwards.
CAGAGAGTCTGGCTACACATTACAGAAGATACATGGGTACAGAGGATTATTTCCAGAGGATATATCATTTCCTTTTCCCTACCTCCTCTTTCAAAAGTAAACAGAATTCCCGATGTTCCACCCAGTCAGAAGAAAACAGCAGCTCTAGAAATAAAAAAAAAAAAAAAAAAAAAAAAGCTGCTAGAAAAAAGTCATCCAACAGGTCCACCCCCAGACCAGAACGAATCCAGAACTTACTCAAGATTCTTTTTAGTGCCAAAGAAAACTTGGGACTGGAGACCAATTTCGAATCTCAGAAATCTGAACAAATTGGTTCAGTATACAAAGTTCTACATGGTCACAGTTCAGTCCATTTTGCCTTTTCTGCACAAGAACGACTGGATGTGTTCAGTAGATCTTCAGGATGTGATACCATCACATAAAAATTAACAGGGAATCCAGAAGATACCTACACTTCTGGCTGGGAGTCAGTCATTACCAACTCAGAGCACTGCTCTTTGGCCTCAGTAGAGCCCCCAGGGGGTTCACCAAGTGCATGACAGTAGTAGTAGCTCACTTGGACTGCATGGATTCGGAGCGTTTCCTTACCTGGATGAATGGCTCATAACCACTTTGTCCAGGCATCTGTTGTTCAGAGCAAGACACTGTACTCCAGTTGTGCTCTCACCTAGGTATTGCCATCATTTCAACAGATCTCAGCTAGAACCAACTCAGGTGCTAGAATTCATATCAGCCTTGTTCAGTAATTTATCAGTGACAGCCTCCCTTCCCCTTCCAAGGATGCAAAATATTCGATTTCAAGTGAAAAGATTATTCAAAATTCCTCACTGTCAGCCCAACTGATTCTACAGGCTTTAGGGTCAATGTCTGCTGCCATAATTCTGGTCCTATTGGCAAGATGCCATATGAGAATTCTTCAGTGGATCCCGACGACTCAGTGATCCATCCTGTTACCAGCCTTTGTCCACCCAGATCAAAATAACTTAAAGCATGCATAAGGTACCTGTGGTGGTGGATTTGCTCAGAAAAGATTTTACAAGGTCGCCCTTTCATAATTCCTCAGCCCAAGCCATAGTGACCACGAACGCATCCCAGTTTGGGTGGGGTGGCACTTCTTGGGAAAGACAGTCCAAGGCACCTGGTCTCCAGAAGAGGCCAGCACATGTCAGTGTCCTAGAAATTAAAGCAGTTATCCTAGCATTGCAGGCCTTCCAAGACTTTTCCCTACAGGGACTATTGCATATTGTGAGATGGACAATATGTCAGTAGTCTGATACATCAACAAACAAGGAGAAACAAGAAACTCTGAGAGTGTGGCAGTGAGTGATCTCATCCAGTCGATTTCTGATAGTAATCCACATTCCACGGAAATCCAGCGTGATAGCAGACAAGTTGAGCAGGTCCATCCTGTTGCCTCACTAGTGGTCTCTCAACAAGAAAATTGTGGAGAAGATATTCCATCAGTGGGGCCAGCTATGTTGCGGTCTGTTTGCATCTCTCTCAATAACAAGTGCAGCAGGATTTTTGCCCTGATCCCCCCACTGGGGGGAGTCACTGAAAGATGTTCTTTTCCATGATTGGCCCCCTGGTCTACTCTTTGCTTACTGTTCAATTCCTCTGATTCCCAAAGTTTCTTCAGAAAGCATCTCGATTGAAGAGCGCAGTAGTCCTCATTGCCGCTTATTGGCCTCATCAGATTTGGTTCCCCTTCCTTTGGCCTCATCTGATTCAACCCCCTTGAATCCTGGGTCCAATTCCAGACCTTCTGTCTCATCCAACAAACATGATTCACGTGGACATTTTAGGCCTAAAGTTGACCGCATGGTTTCTCCAGTTCCATTGGTAGCTAGACAAACCAGGCTGTCCTTCCCTGTTTGTTACATTCTTTTCTCTTCCTACAACGCTTCCATAGGAATATTTACAAAGTAAATAGAAAAGATTTGTTTTTTGGGCACAACAGAAAGACACTGACCCCTTTTCAGTGCCAGTACTCACAGTTCTTGAATTTTTGACTAGTATTTTTAATGAAGCAGCCAGTTCAGCAACGGTTAAAGTACAATTGGCTGATTTTTCTAATTTTCATGTTGGACTCGACAATTCTACCTTAGCTTCATCACAACTCTGTAAGGCATTAATATAAGAAACCTTTTTGCTAAGACCTCCCTTTAAAGATCCTACTCCACCATGGGATTTAAATTTAGTGTTACAAGCTCTGACTCAGTCACCATTTGAGCTGGCTGCAAAATGAGAGTTAAAGTTTTTAACTTGGAAAACTATATTTTTGGTAGCTATGACAATGGGTAGGAGAGTTTCAGAATTACAAGCCTTATCTTCTAAACCTCCTTATTTAATTTTTCGTAAAGATAGATTGTCCTTATGAACCAATCCATATTTTCTTGTAAGGCAGTGTCAGGATCTAACATTAGTTCAGCGATCAGCCTTCCAGTCTTCTTCCCAAAGTTCTCCAACATTTTACTTTTGTTGGACTTTCACAAACAGTTATGTTTCTGTATGCATAGAACTGAAAAATTCAGAATATCAGATCAGTTATTCATCTCCTATTCAGAATCAAGATTGGGAAAGCCAGTTACCAAAATAACTTTAATTGGCTAACTGATTGCATTTCCTTTGTCTACAACAAATTGGGTTTATCCCTGCCAAAAGCCTTGAGGGCTCATTCAGCTAGATCCATGGCAACCTCTTCACTATTTCTATCCAGATATTCCGTGGATGATATTTGTACTACAGCCACGTGGTCTAATCCTTGTACTTTTATTATTCATTACAGTGTTGATCTGGTCTCTAAGGGAAGAGCAGCCTTTGGCTCAGTAGCACATAGGAATATCCTTTCTTTGAGTCGTCCCAGGATTCAGGTAGCTGGGGACTTTCTCCTATATGTTTAGGAATGAATGAAAATTAACATCATCCGTTAAAGAAGTTATGTACTCACCATAACATTCCATCTGTGTTGTCTATGTTCATTCTTCCTCAAGTCCCTCCCCCTTCCAACCCCCTACATTTCTTGTTTATGACTTCTGGAAGAATGATAAGATACTGTCGGAACCAAAGTTCCTCTTTTTTGTGCTCCAGATAGTGTTTCTCATGTAACCATTATTTCTTAGCTTAGCAGTTAAGAGCAGCAAACAAGATCTGAGGTATGGAAGAGGACTATGGCATTTTGGGTAAGGGAGGAGTTTGAGAATTTGCACTATATATACGAGCTGTAAAAAGTGGCCGAGTCGGATCTGAGGATTGGATCCGAACACACATGTTGAAGAAGAATGAAAATGGACAACACAGATAGTGTTATGGTGAGTACATAACTTCTTTTTGTATTATCTCATGTACCACTCTGTACCACTCTCTTTTATATAGAGAGTATGTATATATGTTGTGAAGTAAAAGAAAAGAAAAAAAAAACACGCAAAAAAGAGTTTTTGTGCAAATTGTGTGTATAGGTTGCCATCAATTAAGCTGTCAATCCATGCAAACACAAATGGTCTAAAATTCAATTGTTCTATCAATTGATAGTACTACCTGCAGCTATGATAATAAGGAAGCACTATCATTTTGTGGATATTAGTATCAGTTTTCTTACATGTATAAGTAGTACTGCAGTTTGCCTTACCACTGTGTATTGGATTGTGCAAGTTGGTGCATTTTCAGGGGTTTTTTTTTCCCTTTTTCCCCACTGTAATGTGACTGTGGAGTTGCTCTCTCTCTCTCTCTCTTTTTTTCTGTGTATATGTAAGTGTCAGACATCCTGTCAAAATAACTAAATACCTTCACCATTTGGTCAACAGGTATGCAAGATCGGCAATCCCTGGGTAGGATAATATTTCCTTTCCTCAGGGATTGTACAGTCACAAAATTTGAGTATAGAATTTGCAGGGGGGGGGGGTTGCAGGGGGGCTTGCTCCCCCTTGCAAAAACACTTTCCATTGATTTAGTTTGCTCCAAGGTAAACCATGGAGCATGGAAAGAACGTGTTGATGTTTGAGACTTTATGATGTCAATGTACTGGGTGTTGGCACACTGTTCGATCAAGTGTCTGACATCTGTGTGTGTGTGTGTGTGTGTGTGTGTGTGTGTGTGTGTGTGTGTGTGTGTTAGAAGTGGGGATTGTGTCCCCCCTGCCCCCCCCATAAAAACATTTTTATAGGGTTTTTTGAGTTATGCTGGATTTAAACAAAGCGTGTTAGATCACTTTTGTTTCAATCAGTTGTGTTTAGATATTGTGTATTTAGCTCAAATGGTTTAGACTAGTGTGTGTGTGTGTGTGTGTGTATTATATATGTTAGAACTGTTCTTGCAAATGTGCAAATGCCTTAATGCAAGCAGATGTGTATACATATGTTGTATATATTAGAACTATTGTTGCAAATGTGCAGATTCCTTAATGCAAGCAGAGATTTTTGTGTCTGCCCGTGTGCATTCACACTGAATATGTACACCCAAATGCTTGTATATGCAGATGCAAGTATGTATTTCATGAAAGCAGCGGTGAAAATAGTGATAGCTCCCTTGTTTATCCTCAACATGAGACATTATAGTGTGTTAATATAGTTTTGTTGGCGCTACTACATATTCTTGATATTTGTTTTATTTTGTCTTTTAGTATACCTTTGCAGTTTAGTGGATCACTTTAAAATAAAGAAAAAAACATTTTGTTTGGGAAAACCTTTCACACACCATATTGTTTCTGTTTATATAGTGACAGACTACACATTGATTTCAAGCTTTTCTTCCAGCAGGGTATGCAGTAATGGGGCGACTCCGGTTGGTCTTCATTTTCTTTAAACATTCCACGGTTAGTTCAATGAATACATTTGAATTGCTAGTATGCCTAGTTAAAAACTGGATTTTCCAGCTGTAGTACTTGTTTTAGTTTCATTGTTGTTTGCTGTTTATAGTCACACTGTGAACAAATGCATTCTGACCCCTGCAGCCCTAACAGCACAGCAAGAGGTTTCATCATATGCTAGAAAATGAAGTAGTGCAAGACAGCTAGACTCGAGGCACATAGGGCAGTGAAGCAGGAATGAATTACAGGGCAGTACAACGAAACAGACGAGAGACTTAGAATTCAAAGTAAAATAAACAGAAAGGGGGACTCTAAAGGCAGCTGGAGGTGAGTTTATATCTAATAATTTGGAGAGACCTTTTATCACCTATGAGAAAATGGGTGGAGGTTTTAAAAAGTGGGATGTAGGACTCATTTTTACAACATGGATCCATATATGCCATAAGACTTACAAATCAGTTGATGAATGTATATTAAATGACACAGGTTTAATTTTTCTAGCCATTGTCTAGTATGAGCTGTGGGATTCACATTTTGATCATATTCCAATCAGTAGGTACTTTAGCTAGTATACGTTCATTTACATATGGAGTTTGTCTTTCAAAAATGGGTTATGCATGAACAGACTGTCACTGTAGCAGTTGAGATTGTGCCAAATACTGAATACTTCACCCCTACTTCATACCTGCTAGGTAGGTCAAATTACACATATGCAGATGGATACTAAAAACTAACTGGTGCATCATTTAGGATTAGTATTTTAAATGAAATCTAAAAATACTAATATTTTTAAATGAAATCTATCTACTTCCGTGGTTGTGCAGCAGTAGCGTTGTTGCCTCACAGCAAGAGGATCTCCCGTTCGATGCTCGGGCTGGGTTGGGAGTGCCTTCTGTGTGGAGTCTACATGTCCTCCCCGCGGTCGAGTGGGCGTTCGAAAGACATGCGTTGAATGGGCGTGCCTTTGTTGAAGGTTGGGCGTCGGGCTGGCGACTCGACACCATAAAAACCAACTGCCAATCATTAGCGGACCAGAGTTCCGCTGGGGCATCCCCTAACCGGGAAAAGCCGAAAGACAAACAACAACATTTTTAAATGAAATCTCTTTCATTTGATGTCTTTTACTGACATCGATGAGGTTAATGGCAAGTACCATTTCTTTACCTAAGTTTTTCAAGCTATTATTTCACTGACACACTTTTAACACTGTGTTCTTTATTGCTTATATTTGTTCAAAAGTTGTTTGGAAGCTTATGGCGAAGAGACCCACTGAGAAAATCTGTCACATCAGTGGTACGGGATAGACATTAACAATGTCCCCATTAAGGAGATTTTCCTCAGATATCCCAGGTGAAAATGCGTGATCTCCCATCCAGTTATCCTGACTGGTTTTAAATGTTACTAGGGAAGTACTCTGCTTGGTATTTAGGGGCAGCCTGTTCTAGAAATAGGGTATAAGCCAAGTCATGTTCCTGTTGCACCTTCAACTGTTGATGTGGAAGCATATGTTTAGGTGTCTTGCACAGGCATTTACTTTACCACTGGTTCTGCTAAGGTAAAGAAGAACAAATGGTGCTGAGTCATTTGTTCCACAGTAGGCTGAGCAGAGAGCACTCCTTCAGGAATTTGCATGGTATGGAGAAGAAGGACAAGACTAATGGTACTGAGATCTTCTTGTTGAAGAGAAGTTGAGATCCCTGAAGTTTGTTTGTGGTTTGTGAGGTACATACCTAAATGGACATTATTTTAATGTTAGGCCTAAAAAGTGAATAATGTTGGACTTTATTTGGACCTTGAGGAGTTACCACAAAAGATATGCTATGCAAGGCAGAAGGATTTTCTAACTGCACGGAGTTATAGTGGAAGAAGGATCTGTTCTCAGCAAAGGTACCTAAGCCCCTGATGACTGGGTCAGATTTGAGTTGAAAGTTGAATATTATCGATATGGTAAGAAGTAATTATGCTAGCTTTACTAAAGGAAGATGTACTTCATTGTATGCCATTGAGAGTAAGCCTATCAGTTATTTATTTGGTCCACTTGTTGCTTCAGAATTTGAATGCTAGAATGAGATTTGCTAACTGCTGTTTGTGTTTGTCAGTAAGAACATTGAGTAAAATGTTGCTATTCACTATGAAGTTAAACAGTACTGCTGGGGACTCACTTTATACCCACTACTTCTCCAAACTTTGTAACTCCCTACCAGTTTACCTAAAGCAAACTGACAAACCAAATATTTTCAAAAATCAACTGAAAAAAATACTTGTATAGCTCCTGCTGTTCTCAACACCTGGATAACCCTGTGGCAGTATTAAACTTCTAACTACATTGTACATAGCTACATCTCAGCACCAGATGCTGCTGCTACCCCTTAACTAACTTCTTCTAAACCTACTCTTAAACAGTTTTCTGTCTTGAAAGTCTTTCTCTAATTAACTAATATTATTTTCCTTCTCACAACCAAACACCTTCTTTTTTCCAGCTGCAACTCAAAGTAATCTTATTAGAAAATGTTAGCTGCAAGCATTTCCAAGTTATTATATGGGCTGTATGTTGTTCTTAATACAATTTCTAACAAATTAAGCTGTTTAACTGTATTATATTTTGCTAAACATCATGAAATTCCATTGTTTGATTTTACGTAGTGTAACATTTTCTATGTGGAGCTTTTCTCTTCGGGCCTCCAATGAAAAGGGGTTTTTGCTTCGGTCTTGACTATCCCAGCCAATAAATTCAAAATAAATATGTAACTGATTTTTGGAGTAATTCTTGAACATAGAAGAGTTATTAGGGAGGAGGTCAGGGGTGTGGTGCATTTAGAGAAAATGTTTGTGAGGAAAAGATCTAGTAGAGTAACATAACACAGCTGGTGGTCAGGAGGGCAGTTTGGTGAAGTTTATTTGCATATACAAATTCCAGAAATCTGTAGACATATTTATTGTTGGTAGTATATCTTTGCTAATTTATATGTAGATAGGCAAAGTCACTCATAAGACAATATTTGGTTATATAGTTACATTTTTAACTAGTTAAGACATTCTTTATGCTCTAAAGATATCACAGGTAGAATTCTGCAACTGTGCTACAATATAGTAAATATACATATATATTTTTTTAGTGTAACCAGGACTTCAACCAGTTACATGTCTGTATCACACAGAATCTGGGGAGAAACACTGGGGTTATGGATCATTTTTACAGTCATCATTTTAGGGTGCTTGACTGTAAGCTGAAGTCCAATGTCTGGCTTAACTGTTGGACCTGGGCGCCTTTCCTTCATGGCCAGGCTGATGTCATATTGCTCCTGACATATTCATATACCTGATAATATGGAAAAGCATCTGCCAAGTTGTCTTCAGTTCTTACTTTCCATGTTTGAAATGCTAGCAGAAAGTGTATTCATAAGTTCATCTGTCCAGGCCAATGACCAAAGAGCAGAGAAGATAAGAACTACAGTGGGGGAATCCCTTCTGCTGTCTTACCTGTAATTTGCATTGTTTTTTTTCTGCAACTTCTGCTGGTGTTTGGACATTGGGGTAGTGGATGCCTAACAAGGAGGTGCAGGTCATGTCTGCTCCTGAGAAAGTTAATAGATGTGCTTGCAGATGTCAGATAATGCAGAAGGAGTTGCATGACAAGTACATTTTCTCCAAAGTATAGAGTAGAATGTCAGATTTGCCAGTGATGAAGGACCTTTTGATTTGTCTTAAGGCCTTAAAGCTTACTTGACAAAGAAGAAACTCAAAGCCATCTTAAGTAAAACCATCATATCTGGAGAGTTGCAACAACCTGATTGCATGGACATTCCTCTCAAACAGAAAAGAACAGTAAAGTAGGGCCCAATAAAGAAATTGAGAGAGACACGAGAATTTGGTCTTTCATTGATGGACCATAGGTCTGAGGACATGGTGTTTGTGGAGGCATTCAAGCAGCCTCTGAACTTGATGTCTGCAGCAGCTATGGATTCTAGTGATACTTCTGCAGTTGTGAAACTGCTAGCTTTCAGTATGCCCCACCAGCCTAAGGGGTTAATTAGACAAGTGTTGTTGATCCCAGACAGTCTGACAGACCATCGTCTGAATGATGCCTACCATTAAACAGGAGGAGAGCAGTGTCCTTTTCACGATTATTAAGGAAGATGTTTCAGCTCTCAGGAAGTCAGAACACATGAATGTCCTGTGGGTTCAGAAAACCTGGAGGCCACTTGTTCTTGTAAGAGCTAGATGTCATAGGCCCGTGCCTTTACAGAAGCTAAGCTGCTGCCTTATGGTGAGCTGTCAGGATACCTATTTAGTTTTTTTTTTTTTTTTTTTTTTGGGGGGGGGGGGGGGGCAGCTACCAAGCATAATCTCAGTTAAAGGGTTTCACACAAGACAGTTCCTTATCTGAAGAAAGTCTGGCCCCAGGAGTCTTATTTTAGATCTTAGAAGACTAAACAAATTCTTTGAGGTGCCAAAATACAAGACGGTGTGACACTGCAAGCCCTACTTCCCATGCTAAACTTTCAGGTACTCCTTGTTGTGAATCCCAAGGATGCCTCCTTCCGCAGTCCCATTTACAGAGGTAACCGGTAGTATCTGCGTTTTGTGGGAGTAGGGGGTCATCATTACCTTTTGACTTGAGCACTGCACCCAGAAATTTCACAAAATGTCTGATCTCAGTGTAGGACCAAGAGCATCCATATATTTACCCATACTTGAAATGACCCTTTGATTCAGGCCCCGGCCCAGAAGGAGATGCAGATATCTGTGGACTACATCATGCACTGTCTAGCCACTCTGTGTGTTACCATCAGTGATTGGAAATGTATTTGGTGTCCAAGACACAAGGCATTCTTTCTGGGAGTACTTTTGCATTGGTGGGAGGGTGGCCTAATGGTTAAGGTGTTTGCCTTTACAAACACAAGGTGCAGGCTTTGAGTCTCACAAGGGATAATTGGCTAGGCTTAAAATGGCTCGCAAGGGCAGTTAGCTTAGTATGAATCTATGAAAAACACCAACAGGACCTACCTTCCACTAGAGAAAGCTGCCCATTTTTTAGCCCATAGCAGAGAAACCCATACTGAAAGCCATACAGATTTTTGACTATACTATGCCACGTGGTATCTAACATTTTGACAGTTCCGTTGGTCAATTACACATGAGGAGAATACAGTGGTTCCTCAGGACCATGTGGGACCAGCACTGCAATCTACTGAAAGTTACCATCCTGGTGTTATGTGCCAAGACAGAACTAATGTATGGGTAAAACAACTGAAAAGAAACAAGGGTCAAGGGTGTGTCTTTCTGGCAATCAGTGCCCAATCAGATCCTGACTACAGATGCCTCAGACTAGCCTGGTGACCTAACATCTTGGACTTAAAAGTGCAGGGTACCTGGAACACCAGGGAGCAAAGATTTTACGTAAACTTCAAGGAGATGATGGCAGTCATCCCTGCAAACATCCAAGGCTGTCTGGATGACAGAAATTCTGAATACCATTACAAATGACGGGATAGTAATGTAATACATAAACAAGGGAAATCACATTCTTGTCATTGCTGAAAAGCCGTGCATGCCTGAGACCAGACTTTGCTGTGAAACATGTCATTGAAAACTACCCATATACCAGCACAGGAGCTGTTACTCAGGACCTCTGTTGTATGTACATGAATTGTTGCTGTACAGGGAAATATGCCTAGGATCTGACATTCATATGGAGTTTTTCAAAGCAGACCTTTTTGCTTCTCCAGCCAACAACTGAAAATGTCTGCTACAAAATACTTAACAAGCTGGACTGGGTAGGTTGGGTAGGGGATGCCTTCAGTCTCAACTAGGTGGTTCTTTTATTGTTTCCTTTCCTTCTGATATTCTTGTTTCCCAGAATAATCTAGAAGGTCAAAGATATGAGGACAGAAATGCTTTTCTTAGCCTCTTTGTAGTCAAGGCATCATTAGTACTGTCACATCATTCATATGGCAAAAGAGAAATGCTTCCTGCTAAGCGTGTGAACCTATTGATGCAGTGCAACAGGTTGCTGCAACATCCTAGTCTGATATTGTTGCACATTTTATGTCCCTATTACCATTTGCATGCCTTTTTTTTTCTTCCCATCTTAATTGAATTATTACTTGTGACATAGGCAAATTTACATTTATACAAAAGTAGTCAAACTGCATTAAAAAGTTCACATTTACAAACATTATACTTCGCATGTATTGCTGTATATCATATAACCTAAGCGATATTACATTATTCAATTCCTGCCTTTTTTTTTTCTTATATAAACAAGAAACATCTTTAATAAACCATCACTTATGACACGAGCAATCATACATTTATATAAATGAAAACAAACTACACCAACACAATCCTAGTTGCAAGCATTTTACATCAAAACCATAGTGACACACTCCGATTTGCAAACATTATATGTCACATATAATCTACCTAGTCATTTTCAGTCAAACATTACATAGCTCATTTAAGTACTGCCTTCCTCTAAACCTTATTCCTCCCCTGTATGTATTGTTCCCCCATTTTTCCTGTGTAGTTTGCTTCTACCCTTTTCTAAAGATCTCAATTCCAGTTATTTTATCTCTGTTGCTATATTCACTACTACTAATATAGATGGTTTTAGATTTTGATTTCCATTTTCTAGTAATTGCTTTTTTGTCAACCACCATAATTAGACACAGTAAGGCCTTACCATGTCTAGGCAATTCTAGTTCTGTGTTATAGTGCTGAAAAATCATCTCCCTCATCCCACCAATCTGTCCACCCAGCATCCCCAACAGTGCATCTCACAGGAAACCCTTAAAGTCTGCCAACTCACTGCAGTCCCAGAAAATATGTTCCCAATTACCTCTTTCTTCCCTTTCACACCTTCAACATTTGGTGTCTACTGGAGGTAAAATTCTGTGGAGTATAAAAATATCTGTGTAAACATTTCCAAACAAAAATGTTAAGTCTTCTAGATTTTGTTGCATATCTGGGAGACCTACATATATCTTCCCATTGTTTCTTTGTGAATTGCTTATCCAGTCACTCTTCCCAATCCTTTTTAACCTCCTCTGATTGATTCTTATAGTTATGCAGTACTTATATGCTGTACTGATCATTCCTTTTGAATGACATCTTCTGCTCGGGTCTACTAAATACTCTATCAGTGCTGGTCTTTCATTTAGGACCCACCTACTTCTTTCTCTTTGCCTATACACTATCAGTCCTTGATAAGGAAGGCAGTCTCTAACCTGCAGTCCAAATAAATTCTTGGCTTCTTCCCATTCTGTCATCTTTCCTTCTCTAGTTATTGGCTCCCAAAACCTCTTCAACAAACTCTAGCCCTCTCTTGCCTGTCATCTGTATCCCTAATTGCAGTCATCCCTATCGGCAGAATCTCCTTTCACCACTCCCATTTTGGCTTAGTTCTTAGAATACTTTCTGCTACTTTATAGATATAATATTCTGTATGATTATTGTTACTCTCCTTCAAGGCCTTTGGAGAAATTTTTTACCGTGGTTTCCTTAATGGGGGGGTGGGGGCGGGATGTGGATATCAAGGGTGATTAGCTTATGGTCGGATTGGACTAACGAGGAGTTGACTTCAGGTGTGGAACACCGGTCACTCATGTTGGTAATGACTAGGTCTAGGATATTGTTGCCCCTGATGGGGGTGTGGATAAGTTGATCCAGGGCATTGGAGTTTATAAATTCCAGAAAGCGTTGTGTGAAGGAGTTGGTACCTGTGTAGTTTTCCCAGTTAATAGTGGGGTAGTTGAAATCGCCCATTATTAGGGTGTTTGGTTGAACCCTAATATTTTCCAGTACATCAAGAAAAGAGGAGTGGGAATCCTGGGGCATGGTGGGGGATCTGCGGCAAGCTACAGTTTGGATTGCAGTTTTGCCCAGAGTTGGTTGCACTTGGATAACCTCAGATGCATTATGCTAAGCAACTAGCCCGGAGGTGTGTATATCCTTAATGAATATGGACACACCTCCGCCTTTGGTGTTCCAGTCCAGGTTACAGATTGGCCGAAAAGTGTGGTATGAGTTATAGCCTGGTAGTGCAGGGGTGCTCCCTGGAGCCTTGAACCAGGTCTCAGTCACTGCACAGATATCGATGTCCTCCATTTTAAGGAGTGCCTCTTGTGAGTGCATTTTGAGATTTAGACTTCTAGCATTGAGTAGCATTACCCACAGTTTTGCTTGCCTGTTCCTGTTACGGTGGTGAATTTGTCATTTGAACCTTGCCTAAAAAAGGCACTGCAGGGGCGGCAAGAGCCTTAGCCAGTCTCCGGAATCCCAGGGGCAACAGGTGCAAGCCATCTCTGGCAAAGCATTATGGTCTGTCAGTCATGTCATCCCAAGCAGACAGATACTGGATCCCCTTAGAATGACACCAGAAGCTTAGCCAATTGTTGAAGTCAATCATTTTGTCCTTGTACTGCAGTATCATTCTGGGTGATGGCAGAATGCTACTCAGGGCTAGGTCATACCTGCCTGGGCTACAAGATCGGAGAGCTCTTCCATGTTCCTTTTCATGTAGTCTAGGTAGGTACGTCTCAGGTCATTCACACCAACATGGACAATGACAGAGTCATATTTGTACTTGTTGTGGAGTGACCTGAGTGCGTGGGGTATGTGGTGGATCCTGGCACCCGACAGGCAGCTGACAGTAACCTTCTCCTTGTTTAGCCTGGTGAGTGGGACATCAGTGTGCCTGACTATAGAGTCACCTATGACTAGTGAGTTGGATACGTTGTTTTGCCTTATTGGCTGTGGTTGAGTGGCACACCGAGTCTGTGGGCTATGTGTCATTTGGGTTGTGTTGGGGGGTGGAAGTTGCTTGCGTTTCTGCTTTGGAGGTCTCTGTTGCTTGGGCAGATTATTATTGAGAGCCTCCATTAATGTTTTTGTGCTTCTATGTGTGGATTTTGGTGGTGTAGATTTAGTGAGACTATGTGATGAGTGTGGTGTGGTGCAAGTGTTTACCTTCTTCTCTTGAATGTCAAGTTCAGTCTTGGTTGGAGAGAGCTTTACCTCCAGTTTGGCTAGATAAGTGCATCTCTCACAGGTTATAGTGTTGGGTGGTAGGAGGAGAGGGTTGTCTGCGTACATGAGGCAATTTCTACATTGCCCCAAGATGTCCAGCTTCATCAGATAGTCAGGAGAGAACACCGGGAGCTGATCCTTGGACATGCCTGAATAAAAAACTATTTTCCTCTAGATAAGTGAGTACAAGAGCTGTTTTTCTCTAAGCAAGTGAGGAAAGTTGTTGTGTCTTTCGGCTTATCCCGGTTAGGGGTCGCCACAGCGGAACTCCAGTCCGCTAATGTTTGGTAGTAGATTTTTACGTGCCAAGTTACCAGCCCTGACGCACAACCTTCAACAATGGCATGCCCATTCATACATGCCTCCACACAGAAGACGCTCTAGCTGAGAATCGAACGGGACAACGTCTTGCTGTGAGGCGACAATGCTACTGCAGCACCACTACCGCGGTAAGCAAGTGAGGAAAGTAAGTGCAAAAATTGTTTTCCTGTAGGTAATGAGGAAGGTTGAGTGTTATAGTAATTAGTAGCTTATTTTGTGCTTACAACAAGTTCTGAACAAGTGCTTGAGCACGAATAAGCAAATTCAAGTGCTAAAACTAAGAATCTGTATCTGCACTAGGCTAGTTACAGAAATCAGAAAGTTGAGAGAGCCGGAAAAGATTGCCCAGAGAGCCAGTAACTACAATTTCTGGGCCAGAACCACTCCTTATGTGGTAGACAGGTTACCTAGTGCTTACCACTCCCACTGACAAGCTAGAAGGCTTCCCTCCAACACAGAAAGGCTTGGGGGGGAGGAGGGGAGCTCAAAAGCTTACATACAGTCCTGGATACAGCAAACTGTATCTGGACTACACTATTTACAGGAAAGGTAGGAAACAGGCTTACAGTTTTTTTTTTTGTTTTGTTTTTTTTTTTTTACAGAAAAGTAGCTAAAACAGCAGTAAAAACAATTCAAATGCAGTGCAAGCTAGCACACTTGAGTATGTAGCAATATTAGACCAAACATGGCTTAAAAATGCAATTAAATTAAAAATGACTAAAAACAAGTGCAGAAGGAGTGTGTTAGGTAGAATGTGGTAAAGAGATGGGACTGGGGGGAGTGTCCCAGATCAAATCTACAGTGGGGCGGGCAACTGCAAAAGCCACCAAATTTAAACAACAAACTAGAAATAAGGAGAGTGGGTGGGTGGGACAAAACACTTTCATCAGAGATATACTAGTGAATCAAAAATAACAGTGCAAAACTCTGACTAAAATTAGTCCAGCCACAGTTTGTAGTATACAATTCTGAAGAACCAAAAAAATATACTTAGCTCTGTATATTTCCAGTTAGTTTGAAAAGAGCTCTGTTATACACGGGTTCCAGCAAATGTAATTTTATCCTTTCCTTTTGCAAAGATCTCACTTCCGGTTCTTTATCTCTTTTACATTATTTAATACTTCAAATTCAGTTGGTTTAGATTTTGATTTCCATTTTCTAGTAATTGTTTTTGACAACCAATATAATTACACTTAATGTGGCCTTACTATGTCTAGGCAATTCAGATCCTTTGTCCATGCTCAAAAGAATCATTTCATAGGTTTAGGTTCATAGGTGGGTACTATGCTATCTGCCCAAAGGCATTTATAAGCCTAGCCAGAATGTGTTGGCTTTCGCCGCCCCATTAGATTAGTTCCCTGTGCCTCTGTCCAGCAGAGCCACTGAAGTGATCCCCGAGGTAAACTTTCTGTTTCCTATCCACTCATCAGTGTTTCTTTTGAAGAGTGTTAGTGAGGTGCTCTGCCTAATGTAGATTGGGATCTTGTTCCAAAGCATGGGAAGTCTCTGGGACAGGAATCTATCCCTCCAGCATGTCCTATTTATTGTTGTGGTGAGGTTTAGATCCATAGAGCGTGTGGCTCGAGGGGATAAGGTTTTCTTTAGGTGGAGCATGTCCATCAGTTCTGGGTTGGACATGGCCTTGTATGCCAGGCAGAAATCACCTCTGAGTAGGCAGTATGCAACTGAGTACAACTGGAATTTCTTCAGTCGAGCTGCATAGGGCATCTGTTTGAGGCCATTGATCCTCTTGGTGAGGTACTTCTGTGGTCTTTCCAGCTGTTGCAGGTGTCTTGTAAGGTACATCCCAAATGGGGCGTTGTACTCTAAGATGGGTCTGATGAGTGATGAGTAGAGGGGCACAATGACTTCTTTTGATCTGGATGCAAACCCTTTTGTGATTAGGTGGGCCACATAGAAGGATTTTCTAACCACTTTGGCAATGTGATTATCAAAGGTGAAATTACTATCTACTTGGGTCCCCAGATCCCTTATTACATTTTCCATATTTAGGGGACTACCACCTATGTGGTAATTTGTATGTACTTTGTTTTTTCCAAAGGGGATGACTATGCACTTTTTGGCATTTAGCTTGAGACCATGATTTTGACACCAGTTAGTGTCAGCTGGACTGTCAATTATAGCCTCTAGTTTGCAGTCGTCTGCGAACTTGGTCAGCCATAGTCCTCCTGTTCTTGCCTGTACCTCTATGAAGTATATGCCGAACAGGAGGGGTCCTAGGACTGAGCCCTGGGGAATGCCACTTGTAACCGGTTTAGAGTCGGACCTAACTCCTGCAACTCTCACCATGTGGGTTCTGTCCGTGAGCCAGTTGGCAACCTATCTTGTGACATAGGGCTTTATGTTCAGGCTGGTGAGCTTTTCTATAATACCAGAATGGGGAATTGTGTAGAAGGCCTTAGCGAGGTCTAGGTACGCTGTGTGTACTACCTTTCCTTCGTCTATAGCCTTGGTAACTGTCTCAAAGAAGTCCACCAGGTTTAGGAGGCATGATCTGCCCTTAACAAAGCCAAACTGGGTAGGGTCCAGTGTTTGGAGGTTCCCAATGTCTCTGTTAATGAGTTCCATGATGATGCACTCCATAGCCTTGCAGACCAAGCTAGTCAGGCTTATAGGGCGATAGTTCCCGGGGTCTGTTGTGGCTCCACCTTTGTGGAGTGGAATAACCATTGCTGTGTGCCACTCTATGGGTATGTAGCCTGTGGAGAGGCTGAGTTTGAACAGTGTGTTTAGGTGAGAGGTTAGTTCGTCTTTGAGCTCGTGTAGGATGCAGTCTAGGACACTATCCGGTCCCATTGATGCTGTGTTTTTGGCTTTGGAGAGGGCTGTTTTAACCTGTCTGTGATTTCAAGGACTCTACATTCTTCTGGTATGGTTATGGGCTCTTTTGGGGGTGAGGTTTGCGCTGAACCTGTCTGCCAGGATGTTGGCGATATTGGTTAGTTCAGTGTATTTTGTGCCATTCTGCACTAACTCCGAGCAGATCTGAGCATTGCCACTTAGATTCTTGACATAGCTAAAGAATGCCTTGTGGTTATCTTTGGAGTCCTTGGCAATTTTTCTTTCAAAGCTCGCCTTGGATTATTGTATGAGGATCGTAGTTTCTTGCTGATATTGATCAGGGATGTCTTCCCTTCTTGGGATTTTACTCTCTTCTGTACTTGTTTCCTCCTTCTATTGTATAGCTTGTTTATGGCAGGAGTCCACCAGACTGGTTTCCTTTTCTTGGAGGAGTGAGTCTTGGTTTTGCTTGGGATGGCACGATCCATGCATTCTTGTAGCTGCCCATAGAATACATTAGTAAAGGATTTTGCAGCTTGGACGGTGTTATCCTTCAGCATGGGGGCTTTGAAACTTTCCACCTCGGTCTTAAGTAATGTGAAGTTTGCTTTTGTAAAGTTTTTCTCGGTGGCTTTCTTGTCCGGGGGCAGGGGCAGAATATGGATATCCAAAGTGATTTGTTTATTGTCAGATCTAACCAGCGGGGGTTGACCTCTGGTGTGGAACACTAGTCACCCATGTTGGTGATGACCAGGTCAATATGTTGTCACCTCTGGTAGGAGTGTTGACCAGTTGAAACAGGGCGTTTGAGTTTATAAATTCTAGGAAAAGTTGGGCAAGGGAGTTAGTACTCGAATAGTTCCCCCAGTTAATGTTTGGGTAATTGAAATCACCCAATATTAATGTGTTTGGTAGGACCTTTATGTTTCCCATTGTTTCCAGAAACGTGGAATGGGGGTCCTGGGACATGGTGGGTGATCTGTAGCAAGCTACAATTTGAATTGCAGTTTTGCCCATTGTTAGTTGCACATGGATGATCTCTGAAGCATCGTGCTGTGCCACTAACCTGGAGGTGTGGCTATCCTTGATGGATATGGATATGCCCCTGCCTTTTGTATTTTGGTTTGGGTTCTGTGGCCGAAATGTATGGTATGAGATGTATGGTATGAGTTGCAGCCTGGTAGTGCTGGGGTGCTGTCTGGAGCCTTAAACTAGGTTTCTGTTACTGCACATATATCTATTTTCTCCATACTGAGGAGTGCCTCGAGTGCGTGCATTTTGAGGTTTAGACTTCTGGCATTGAGCAGCATTACCCTCAGTTTTTTGTTACTTGTGCTATTTATAGCGGTGGGTTTGTCTTTTGAGCCTTGCCTAAAAAAGGCACTATGGGGGTGGCAAGAGCCTTGGCAAGTATTCGAAAGCCTAAAGTTGACAAGTGCAAGCCATC
The DNA here is from genome assembly GCF_019279795.1 of Protopterus annectens. NCBI lineage: Eukaryota > Metazoa > Chordata > Ceratodontiformes > Protopteridae > Protopterus > Protopterus annectens. Next base: position 182,429,883 of record NC_056737.1, on the reverse strand, counting down.
TCTAGCTAAGCAGTGTGGCTTGTCGAGCATGTCATCCCAGGCAGACAGACACTGGATCCCCTTTGAATGACACCAGAAACTTAGACAGTTGTTGAAATCGAGAATTTTTTAATTATACCGTGGTGTCATTCTTGGTGAGGGCAGGATGCTACTCAGGGTCAGGGTGATACTGGCCTGGGTTACGTGATCAGAGAGCTCTTCCATGTCTCTTTTCATGTAGTCCATGGAGGTACGGCTCAGGTCATTCACACCAACATGAACAATGACAGAGACATATTTGTACTTGTTCTGGAGTGACCTGAGTGCTTGTGTTATGTGGAGGATCCTGGCACCCGACAGGCAGCTAACAGTAACCTTCTCCTTATTCAGCCTAGTGAGTGGGACGTCAGTGTGCCTGGCTATAGAGTCACCTATTACTAGTATGTTGGGTATGTTATTTTGCCTTAAGGGCTGTGATTGCATGGCACACTGGTTTTGTGAAGTATGTGTTTCATGGTTTGTGTTGGGGGGTGGAGGTTGCTTGAATGTTTGCATTGGAGGTCTTTGTTGCTTTTGTAGATTTTTATTTAGAGCCTCCGAGTATGTTTCCATGTATTTATCTGTGTTTTTTGCTGGTGCTAGTTTAATGGGTCTATGTAAGACTGGTGGTGTGATGCAAGTATTTCCCTTCTCCTCTTGACTGTCTGATTCAGTCTTGGGTTGAGAGAGCGTAGCCTCTAGTTTGGCTGTATAACTGCATCTCTTGCATGTATTAGTGTTTGGTGGTAGGAGGAGGGGATTGTCTTTGTACATGAGGCAGTTGTAACATTGCCTCAAAATGCCCGGATTCACCAGTTGGACTGGAGAGTACACCTGAAACTACCCTTTGGACATGCCTGGATAGGTACAGTGAACTGTTTTACTGGATGGCTGGTAAGGTCGAATAGAGAGCCTTGTCCTACTGTACAGTACAGGAGGGTCTAGTGCTAGGGTTTATAAGTGCTTGCTATAAGTTTTGAGCAAGTGCCGGGCTGAGAAATTAATGGCTTGAGTGCTTAAGTTGAAAGTTTGTCTAGTTCCAAGGGAAAAATTGAAGAGACTTTCTGGAGCCTGTAATAGTTTTACCCTAGCTAACCGGCACTGCCCAGCATGCAAAACCAGGCAAATATGGTATTTATAGCAGGGAAATGAAAGAGATAGAAATTAGCCCAAAATGGCCAGTAAACTACTAATTTCTTGCCTGAAACCACTCCTCCAGGGACAGATAGGCTGCTCAAAGCTCCCCTCTCTCACAGGTGAACAGAGAAACTTCCTTCTGTCCAAGTAAGGTATAGGCAAACACAAAGATTTGTAACACAGGCCTGAATTCAGCACTAACTTGAAAACTGGACTATACTAGCTTAGAAAGGCGGGAAACAAGTATATATGTGTATATATGTGTGTGTATGTATATATATATATATATATATATATATATATATATATATATATATGTGTGTGTGTGTGTGTGTGTGTGTGTGTGTATGTGTATATATATATATATATATATATATATTTATTTTTTTTTTTCAGAAAATAAAGCAGATCCACTCAAAAAAACTGTTTAAAAGCACAGAAAAGGATACTTATTGTTATATATCGCAGATCAGAGTTGTAGTCAATGCCCCCAGTAATAAAGTAGGAAGAAACACAAATACAGTAAAAGCAGATGAATAAAGTGCAATTTCTTGTATGTATATATATATATATATATATATATATATATATATATATATATATATATATAAAACAATAGTAAACGAACAAACCGATTTAAACAAGTTACCCAATTAACCAGAAAAAAGCTCAAAACTGAGCCCTGTTCCGGCAGTCAATCAGACAAGTTCTAACTGCACACCCCTGCTTACTAGGGTGCAGGGGAACCTTTTCCAAAAAAAGATGGCCTGGATCAGTGCTCAAGTTATACAAACAAAGCTAGATTCAGCAGGCTTGAATCTGGTCTGTGCTACAACAACAAGGCGCACCAATTTCAGAAAGAAACAGTTCAAATAAGCAGTCACAATAAGCCTGTGACCAGAAATTCCCAGCTCAGAAGGGCAGAATCCAGCCTCTCCTCCCACAAGAGTACAGACCACAAACCTTCTTAATGTAGAATAACTAGCCTTAAACCCAAGTGCTTAAGCCAGAACCAATACACTTTTAGAATAGCAGACACTGGGCCTTCAATCAGCAATTCCCAGCATTGAAGGGTGTAAAGCTACCTGTCCTGCCACAACAGTTCAGACCACAAACCTTAATGTAAAACAGCCTGTATGAAGCCCAAGTGCTTAAACCAAACGACTTAGAATAACAGTTACAGTTTAACCAAGCTACGACCAAACAGTAATAAATGCAACAGAATAAATAAAATGGAGTATTTTTAAGAAAAGTAAAGTAGATGGAAACACAAATACAGTAAAAGCAAATGAATAAAGTGCAAAAATTTTTTTTTTTTTTTTTTTTTAAGTGCAAGAAGAGAGGAAGGAAGAGCCTAAGTGGGCTGGCCTTCTCAAATCTTCTCTCTGTATTAAGTAGAGTGAACACTAGACACAGAATATGATCTAACTGTACTCAGTTAAGTGAGGAAATGAGATGGACCCAGGAAGAGTGTTCTAATACAGACTTACAGGAGGGGCGGGCAATTCCAGAGCCACCAACACTAATACCAACACAGGAACAAGGAGGGAGGGTGGGGAACTAACTGCAGAGAGACACACAGCACACTGTTCAGAAACACACAGTTAGGAAACAGAAAAAAAATGAAAATACAGTACTTTTAAAACTGCAAGTTTGTACTTAACAAAAGACTAAAATTCACAACTGCAAGTTTCACTTAGCTTCAGCTTGTAATGCAGATGTTTGTAGCCAAGCACGTCTCTCAGGAGTTGAGCATAAAATGATTTCTCAAACTTTGTGGCTAGCACTTAAAGTACAGAGGAATCCCTCTAGGCTATTAAATATCAGATAAAGAAGTGATACCAACACCCTCTCTTATAGCAAAATAACTGCAGAGAGACGCACAGCACACTGCTCAGAAACACGCAATTAGGAAACAGAAAAAAATGAAAATACAGTACTTTTAAAACTGCAAGTTTATACTTAAAAGACTAAAATTCACTACTGCAAGTTTCACTTGGCTTCAGCTTGTAATTTCTTCAACTTGTAATTTCCTTTGTTGTAGTTGTTTGCACCCCCAACATTACTTACAAGAGTATTCTGTATAGAATTTTAAAAATCTGCCAACTCGTTTTATTCCCAAAAAACGTGTTCCCAATTACCTCATTCTTCCCCATGGCACCTTCAGCATTTGTTATTTGCCTGAAGAAAAAAATCTTTGAAGTCTGCTTGGGGCATAAAAATACCTATGCAAACATTTCCAAGCAGAAATCCTAAACCTTCTGGACTTTGTTGCTTGCTTGGGGCCATACAAATGTTGTCCCATGGTTCCCTTCTTAATTGCTTTTCCAGTCTCTCTCTTCAGTCTTTTCTAAGCTCTTCTGAGTAATAGTCATCATGCAGTGTTTATATGCCCTACTACTTATAGCTTTTTACTGTTTTACATCTATGGGGTGTGGAATGTCACACTTCTAGCAGCCCACACTCTTCCTTGCATTCTAGAGCATTTTCTGAAATATCTGCTTAAAAAGCATAAGATAAACACAGGTAAATTTTTTGTGAACAATATTTTATATTAAAACTGTACACATAGCAATGTTATCAGTAAGAAGTATCCATTACAGTGATACTAGTCAGTACATTCATAGTCTTTCCGTAAGTACTATAATTAAGCAATTGCCAACAAATTGATGTGTTATATTGAAGATTAAACAAAGTCAACCGTCGGTACATCACTGTACCCACGAGTCATTTATTGCTATTATACAGTGACGTTATTTAAGAAAGAACTTACTTATTTTCTTAAATAATGTCATTGTCATTGTATAATGGCACCATGGTGCTCCTCTGCACTTTTTCCACATTATTCCACTTTGTTGATATACTTTGCATGCGTATGGGACTTGCAGTAAACAGCAGAGAAAGGAAGATCTCCTTTGCTTTTGAAAAAAAAATACAGTAAAATTCTAGTGGTATGAGAGAGACACTGCAAAAATACAAGGAAAATCGGGTACGTTTCTACAGTTTTACAGAATGTATCTGATTTTCCTTGTATTTCTTTTGCCAGTACATAGCTCTCGATCTTTTAGCTCAAGAAATGTTGTAGAGCCTTAAATAAGGCAGAAAAGGTCTATATTGTAAATGTTACTTATATAAATGTAGAAAGTTGCTAGTATAACAGGATTTATGCTTTTGTGTATTCCATCATTATTTAGTAACTTCACTCCTCAGTGATTTGCCGGAAAACCGCAAATTTTATGAGGGACAAACCTAAAATGTGAAGCAAAATTTTGAAAGCTTGAAACATAGAATTCCAGAGGAAAGTCTAGTTTCACTTCAGCGACTGGACTTCTTTTTATTGCTATATGCTCAATTTACAACGGGCACACTGTTTGGGCTGACCAATCGGCTTGCAAGTTTTTGAATACTAACAACCTGTCACTGTATAATATATAATAATGCACACAAGCCCAGAATTATATTTTTTCTACACTTTCATAAAAAGTGATTATATCTTGGAAACTGTACAACCTGGGCATATATTGTTAAAAAACTTTTGTTAACCAGATATAAGTTTTCACATGAAGACAAGAAATTCCTCTCTTATTGAATGCTTGAGATTTTAAAGAAATATGAAAATATATGCCCAGTTTTATAATTAGCTATATAAATAACCCTGAAAAATTTTAAGATGTGTAACTTACGGTACAAATATCGGTGACAGTTTCTTCAGTGTCTAAAATTTCACCTACTGCCATGCAGTAGTTTTTAAATCACTTTAAGTATTAAGTACACATGGAAATATTGATTATTTTCATAATTGTTAACAGCAGTATATTCAGTGTAGTGTGATATAAATGAGCATTGGCAATGAACGTTCCTGTCTCCCACCATATCATTTCAGACTATACCCCTCAGTAGCTTGTAGGTTTCTCAGTTATGAAAATATGCACATAAATATAAAAAAATATGAATAATAAGTGATGAATGGTGATTATTTTCCATACTGCAGGGCATTTTAGATTAACAGTCTTAGTGTCACTTTGTTAATAAGTCCTTGCTCTTTCTGTTACTGCTTGTTTTTAACTGGTACAGTGCTTAGCTAAAGAAGCTAGATACAAAAAAGGTCTGGATGCCATAAGGAGCTTTGAATGTTATACAGACATGGTGCTATAGGCTTGAAATAGTAGCTTCTGTTTTAGATTTGTCTAATATCTACACCAGAGCCGGTATTTCACTTAAGATTCCCATATTCCATTCACATGGATTCTTAGTCATAGATTGTTACTAGGCTTATGACTTAGGAGGCCTTTCCAAGCCTAGCCAAGTTTTCCTGAAAAAATAATGATGTGCTGTATTCAAGCAGGACATTGAGGGCTAGGGCTTTGTAAACTACCTCTGTCCATAAGGGACATGGATGCCAGGCCTGGTGTAAATTTCTTAGTCCTCATTCACTGGTCTAGGGTGCACTTAAACTAGGTAATAGATGAACTTAGCTTCACATGGATGGGCAGTCTGTTCCATTGGATGGGCAGACTCTGGGACACGCATCTGTCTGTCCAACATGTTCTGTTTAAGTCAAAGACAAAATCCAGGTCTTTAGACCTTGTATTCCTGCTACTGTTTGACTTACGAATATGCAGGAGATTCATAAGTGTGGGGATTCCGGATGCCTTGTAAGACAAGCATAGATCACTCCTCAGCAATCTATAGGAGACTGAGTACAGGGAAAGGTCTTTAAGGTGCTCTGAATAAGGCAAGTTTGTTATGCGTTGTGTTCGTTTTATAAGGAACCTCTGTGGTTGCTTTAATTACTGAATATGCCTAGTCGGGTACATACTGAAGGGAGCATTGTACTCTTTGATTGGTCTGATAAGGGCAGAGTACAGTGGGATAATGACCTCTTTGGACCTAGATGCCATGCCTTTACTTAGACGTTCCACAGCATAATAAAGATTTCCTCATCACTGTGGCCACTTGGTGGTCAAATGTAAGGCTGATTATGGGCCAACTCTTAGGGGCATATTATAAAATTGGTAATTAGCCAGGATGATTGACTTCCCAAAGAGTACACTTATGCATTTCCTAGTATTGAGTTTAAGACCATGGCTTTTTCACCATTTGTTAGTGAGAGATAGGCCTTATTGAAGAATGCTAGTGACTTCAGGGGAGTTGATGATGACCCCCAGCTTACAATCATCTGTAAAGTTAATCAGCTGTAAATTTTCAGCATTTGCTTCATTTCAGTGAAATAGATGACAAAAAGGAACAGACCCAGTACTGAGCCCTGGGGGACTCCACTAGTGAATGGCCTCTTGGTGCAGGTGGCCTCACCTGTTTTGACCTCCTGGGTCCTATCAGTGAGCCAATTGGCTATCACGTAGGTCATAAAAAGGTTTATAACTAAATTAGTGAGCTTGTCTATAATGTCTGAGTGGGGTATTGTGTCAGAAGCTTTGGCCAGGTCAAAGTAAGCTGTGTGTACAATCCTGCCTTCATCCAGTGCTTTGGTGCCTCTCTCAAAAAAGTCCAGAAGATTTAATAAGCATGACCTTCCTTTAACAAAGCCAAACTGTGATGGGTCCAGCATTTGCAGTTTACTTATGTCCTCATTTATCATGTCCATGATGATTCATTCTATGGCCTTAAATATGAGGCTTGTCAGACTTACTGGCCTGTAGTTACCCAGATTAGTGGTTGGACCTCCATTGTTAAGGGGGATGACTGCAGCCATCTTACAGTCCTTGGGCACAAAACCTGATTGAAGGCTCCAGTTGATAGCAATTCAAATGGACCAAAGAGATCATGTTTCATGCTATTTGTTAAGCATCCCAGGATGTTATCAGGACACATCGACACAGTGTTTTTGGCCTTGGAAAGTTATTTGATTACCTTGTGCCATAGTAATGGTTGGGGGAATTGTGGCAGAGAAATTTAAGCTGAACCTCTCAGTCAAAAGGTTGGTAATGGCCTCTGGTTTCTCCTTTTTTTAATTTCTTCAAATCATTTGGGTTTCTATTACCATGACAGGAGTGGACCCATTCCTAAGTCAAAGTATGAAGTTCATGAAATTAGCATTGAGTCTATCTTTGATGTCAGCCAGAAGTGCTCTTCACAGCACCCGCAATGTGCCCAGTAACGACTCCTGCAATTTATATGGAGTTACATATATTGGTTTGTTTGTGTCTTTCGGCTTTTCCTGGTTAGGGGTCGACACAGCGAAACTCCGGTCCGCTAATGATTGGCAGTAGATTTTTACATGCTGGCTTGCCGGGCCTAATGCACAACCTTCACCGAAGGAACGCCCATTCATGCATGTCGCCACACAGAAGACGCTCTAACTGAGAATCGAACGGGCAACGTCTAACTGTGAGGAGACAACGCTACCGCAGCACCACCACCGCAGTCAAATCCACCACGGTAACATGTCTAAATACAATTGTAGATTCTTTTTTATAAAACCCATTGTTCCCACTATTATTAGAACTGTCTGGGTACCTTTCTTCCACATTGCTCTCGTTTCTGCCTGCAAATCCTGATATTTTATGACTTTGCGTCTCTCTGTATGCAGGACACTGTAGTCACTGAGTGTAGTGATTCAAGTGATCAATGCTACGTTTGTCTTCTTTTCGTGGACCACTATATCTGTTTTTCTCATGTCTGTCTTCTGACCTGTTGGTAATGGGTCATCCCATGTGATGTAGACTTCATAATTTTCTATGATGCGTTGTCTCGTTTCCAGTGTTTTTCAAATACTTTAATATTGTAATGTTTGCATAATCCCCAATTCAACAGTCTTGCCACATTATTATGCCTTTCAGTATACAGTCCTTGTGCCATTAGTTTGTCACAACTAGCAACAAGGTATGCAACTGTTTCCAATTCTGTTTTACAAAACCTACATTTGTCTGTTTCTCCTACATGTTCAATGGACTTTGTAAACCAATGTGTACTTAGTCCACTATCTTGGGCTGCCAATATTAATCTTTCATCTTTTGGTTTGAATTTGCCTCTTCTTATCTCATTCACTCCAATGGAATTCAGGAAGTTTGCATTGTAACTTCCAGTGTTCAGATCCTAACCCCTTTGACAGAATCAAATTATGTCCTCACTTTTCAAACAAATGTTTGTATCTATGGAGCCATAGGGGTATGAAAGAAGTATAAATGGCAAACTCTTCAGCACAATCTGTTTTTATAGTGTTATTATTATATAGGTTCTAGGTCTTAAACTGAATTTTACAAGTCACAGTAAACACAATAACTATTACATTTGTAATATTTTGTAAACAACTTACAATATCTCACCAGCCACTCAAGTTACACACATACTCTCCACATCATTTTATTCATCTCGCTGAGAGCTTTCATTTGAAGTTAAGAAGTTCTGTCAATGCTACTTGTCTGTTGAGAAATTTAGGAAAATGTGAAAATTATATCTATATAAATTAATATAATAAAAACAGTTAATATCTCTTTACCTGTGCTAGACAGAGGTTGAATATTAATGCAGCTGAGTTTGCCATTATGTAAACTTTAAGATGAAATCTTTTAAAAAAAAACATGTACATAGCATGGTTTTGGAATTATTGATGCAAATATGAACAAGCAATATTTGACGCGTAGAGGCATCAGTAGGAGTTAACTGCAGATGCACCTGAAGGTGTCACTTGGATGTAATCATTCCTCTGTTTGATCCTGATCAACATAAGGTTGTTCTAAGGTTGTTCTAGGAGTTTTGTATACTTGCAACTACATTTATGCATTTTCCACATTTCTTGCCCTCTCGTCTGATCCTTCACCTTATATTCTTTCTTTTGTTTTTTGGCACAGTCAGATCCTGCCTGATTTGTATCTAGTTCTGGTTTGATTTCCATTCCCGCTTGACGCTAATATGCTTCTGCTAGACTAAGAAGGGAAGTTATCTTAGATTTATTCTCTTCATGTTTCAAAACTTTCACTATGTTTGGGTCTTGTGAGGTCAGCAGATATGTATGCACTCCCACAATTGCAGATCTGTACATGTTATCAATTTCAAGGAGGCCTATACCTCCTTCAGAAAGGGGAATATATAGTCTTGGTATGTACTGATTTTTATAAATCATTTGATGAGCATGACGCATCCTTCTTGTTTTCCTGTCTAATATATCCAACACCTTTTGGGGCCAATCAGACACTCCATAACTGTAAGTTAGGACAAAAAGAGCAAATTGGTTTATAGCTTAAGCTTTGTCCCTAGATGTCAACTCTGTTTTCAGGATTAATTTAAGTCTTCTAAAATGTTCCTTACTGAGTTTTATTTGCATTTGTTCACGTTTTATTGTTGATCTTTCAACAATTCACAAATATTTATGCACTCCCTCTTGATGAAGTTCTTTCATATCATATTCATGCCAAAAGGTTGGCAATAGCCTCTGGTTCAGTGTGGGGTGATGCCATTTACAATAAGTTTTGATAACTTAACAGGACAGTGATGATCCAGAGGGAAGCAGAATGTAAGAAAATACCACTGTTGTTGGTGGGTCTTGATGCAGAGACAGCATTTGACAGAGTAAGCTGGGATTTTACGAGTAGAGCAATGGAAGCATTTGCATTCCCTGATGCAATAATAAGTTTAATTAGGAGGATATATGAGGGATCAGAGGCAAAAATTAAAGTGGGAGGGTTCCTGTCAGATAAGTTGTGTCAGAACCAGGCAGGGGTGTCCTCTTTCCCCTTTATTTGTGTTATGTTTAGAGTCCTTGGCAAAGAAATTAAGGAACGCAGAAACTGAAAGATATAATTGGTATGGTAATTAAGAAATGTTGGCATTATTTGCAGATGATATTATTTTGTATCTGATAAAACCAGAAAAAAGCATTTCAGTTTTGTGGAACATTTTGAGACAGTTTCAAGTCTCTTCAGGATATAAAATTAATGAAGATAAAACAAAGACTGTACCTTACAAAGTAAAATACTGAAAACCACAGTGGAAACCATGAACGTCACTGCTCGATCACCAATAATGTAAAAAACGTATTTATTAAAAACAAGGTTAAGCCCTTTCATCTATGCACTAGACTTCATCAGAACACTGAATGAATGAACTAAAAGGTTTAAATACTATAATACAACCAATGACATTCTGTTATTTGAATTCAAACAAAACCCAACATGTCATCACATCCCCTTCATGAATATGTAAATACTAAAACATTTACAGATTTACATAAATCACATCCTGGCTTCAATTATAGGTTTAATAGGTATGTTGTCATTAATACCTGGTGTAGTGGTGGCGTTCAGTAATTTTTGCCATCTCACCTCTTTTTCACTCAGTCTAGTGCATAGATGAAAGCGCTTAACCTTGTTTTTAATAAATACATTTTTTACATTATTGGTGTTCGAGCAGTGACGTTCGTGGTTTCCACTGTGGTTTTCAGTATTTTATTTTTTGAGGTTGCTACTACGTGGTTCTGGTTATTTAAAGACTGTACCTTCTAAACCATGTACCCACACATGAATTGGTTCAACATTACTTTCATTTCTGGGGACACAATAAAAGTAAGTATTTAGGATTATGGATTAAAAAGGTTTCTGTTGTGGCAGCTGAGAATATGTGGGAAGAGTCTGAACAAAATATATTACAAAAACTGAGAAACTGGAAGTTCTTGTTTTTGTATATAGAGGGAAAGGTACAAGCAATGAAAATGCTTTTTGTTCCTTTCATTATATAGGTCAGGCATATTTTTATCAACCAGAGGAGAAGTTTTGGTCTATAATGAATAAAGAGTTGAAGGAATTTTTCTGTGAGGGAAAGGGAGCAAGAGGTAAGTGGGATAACGTGATCTTTCCAGTAGAACAAGGTGGTTTAGGATTCCCTGATTTGAAGGGGGCTCTTTTAGGGCTGTACAACTAGGACTTGCGTACATAGCAGCAGAACACAGAAATGGAGAAAGGAGATTTTACCAGTAGGGATGACTGCAGGTATGGTGTTCAGAAAATTGTCAAGAGGGGCTAGATTTTCCTGGAGAAAACTGGCAAAGGAACCAAGGTGCTTGGAACAAATAACTAGAAAGGGAAAGGTAATAGAGGGGGATGAGGCCAAGAAGACATTTTGACAGTTTAATGACTGCCTTCCTTATCAGGGATTGATGTCAGAGTATAGGCAAAGTGAAAAGAATGGCGAGTCCTAAGTGGAACACCTGATTTAGTAGAGTTTCTAGTCAAATCTTGAACAGAAACTGCGTTTAAAAAGAAAATAATTAGTAGGATATATAAAATATTCCATAATAACTATAAGAATAAGTCAGAGGAGGTTAGAAAAGATTGGGAAGAGAGACTAGAAAAGCATTTTACATGGGAACAATGGGAAGACATTTGTATGGCCCCCAAGTATGCAGCAAAGTCCAGAAGGTTTAGGAATTTTGCTTGGAAGTGTTTGTATATAGGTATTTTATACCCCAACCAGACTTCAAAGAATTTTTACCCCAGTAGACAGCACATGTTGGAAGTGTAATGGCGAAGAAAGAAGTAACAGGGGACATGCATTTTGGGAGTGTCATGAGTTGGCAGATTTTGAAAATTCCCTACAGAGTACTGTGTCAGAAATACTGGGGGGGCAAAGGGTGTAACTAATAAATTGTTGTTTTGAGCTGGGACACCAGATCTGAATTGCATAGACATCGTAAAGCCTTAAGTTTCATTTTGTTGGCTGCCAAAAAATCAATTACTTGAAAATGAAAGTCAAAATCTTAGCCAACTGTTTTTGAAGTATTGTTGTTGTTGTTTGTCTTTCGGCTTTTTCCCGGTAAGGTGTCACCACAGTGGAACTCCGATCCACTAATGATTGCCAGTAGATTTTTACAAAACGCCGAGGTGCCAGCTCGACGCCAAACCTTCAACGAAGACACGCCCATTTACACACGCATGTATTTAAAACGCTACCCAACCACGGGGAGGACATGCAGACTCCACACAGAAGGCACTGCCAAGCCAAGCCGAGAATCGGCCGGGAGAACCTCTTGCTGTGAGGTAACAACGTTTTTGAAGTATTGAATATTATAAAAAAGATATAATAGCTGGAAGAGGGCTCTTTAGAAACAGGAAGGAGCAAACTATGTAGAAGTAAATGAAGTTTGGGGTACAATGCATGCAGAGTAATGCTCAGGAAGAGAAAGAAATGAGTCTTAAGGGAAGGCAGAAGTTGGGCTATTTGTGTAATTTGGATTGAAATACAGTTGTAAAGGAGGAGACATGGAATGTGTAATGTGTGTAAATGAAAAAAATGTTAATATGAAATCTTTGCGTGCATGTGTCTTTAGTGATACTTTAGTAAAGGTGTTGGGATTTCCAAAATGTCTGCACTTTGAGTAACAGCTTACTTTCAGCTCTCCCAGTGTGAAAATAGAAACTCAGAAAAGAAAGCCAGTGTCTGTTTGGGTAAGTTTCAGTAACTGGCTAGCAAGTGCATTGCCTGGATGCCAGCAAAAAAGAAACCCAGAGAACCAGAAAGAAAACCAATCACAAAAGTGAGGGGAAAATTTGATTGGGAAGAATTCTGCAGCTGTTAAGCAAAAAGCAGTGCAGGCTCCTGCTTTGGTGCAAGATACGATTTCTAGTAATAAAGAGGAAAAAATAAGTCAAATGTGCTTTGAGCTGATTAAACAAAGCAGTGAAGGAATATATTAACTCAAATAACAAAAAGGCAGGAAAAAATAGAGGAAGCTTTAAACAGATATTCAGATGAGGGGATAAAATTGCAAAAATCAGAGGTCAAAATGAAGAAAAGTCTGACTTAGTATGAAACTGTTGAAGAAGAGATGCTGCAAAAGATAATAGAATTAGAGCACAGCACACTTAAAGAAAACCTGAGATTTTCTGCTGTACTAGAGAAGCTGGAAGGAGCAGACTGTATTAATTTTATGAAAGAACAAATAAGCAACTCAACTGGTATTCCACAGCAGAAGTTATTAACTGGAGGAACATATTGTGTGTATACTCCATGTCTGGCCATAAGAAAGCAGCTTAAACCTTTAATAGTAAATATGTAATCTTACCAGAAGAAGGAGTTGGTTCTAACCAAACTGTGGCAGAAGGACAAAGTGCTAAAAGTGGAAGATGGTAGAGTGTTTGTAGAAAATGTTTACTCGCTGTACACCAGGCAGAAGAGGAGTAAATTTATTCCATTAATCCGGGAATGTTGAGAAACAGGTGAGAGATTCAAGCTGCTGTGTCCAGCTATTTTCAGAATATTCTTTCCTGGACGGTGAAAATTGTTTTTTGATACAGAGCATACTAAGGAGGAAATGTAAAAGTTTGTTCAAAAAAAATGAGCTATCAAACAAAAGGGAATTCTGCTTCTTGCTCTTCTGGTAATAAAACCCATAGGGAGACTGTGTCAGTGAAACCGTTCCCAGTCTTTCAAAAGAAAATGCTTGAGAGAGAGAGAAAAAAAAAAAGCACAAGGGTTGACTAGAAGACCCAGGAGTACATTGGAAATGAAGCAGAGGCTGGATTTGAGATATGGAGATCTACAGGAATAAAACTAGCAACTCATAAATTGACAAATAAATGTGGGATTACAAAGAATTAATTATATTTGTGAAATGTGACAGAACAAGAAAACCTGGAAATATTGAACTTCTTTGACGTTGTTAAACTTGTAAGGGACTCCAAAGCATATGTCCTACTTCATGCTATTAATGAAGGGCCGGATTCACGAAACCTCTGTGTAAGGCTTAATATGTCTTACTCGGAGGCTGCAGTTGAACGGTATGACATCAGCATGCCATGCATATTCATGAGGGCATGCTGAATCATACCCTAGGCTAACACGGTCCGTGTAGCAAAGTAGGGGGTGTGTCCGATTGCCGAGTACTGCAAAGGGACACGCCCCCAGAAGAGTCAGAGTCCTGAAAGTAAACACCCATGAGCGAGTCCGCTGAAATGTTAAGCAACACAACACCACACATCCCCACAGACTATAAACCCTACTGAAAATGTGTAAAATGTAAAAATAACAGTTTAATTTTTTTTTTTATAATTTCCAAAATGTTTGCCCATAGTTGCGCTCATTTGCGCGGGTATGCCCCTCGCTCAGCCATAGTTAGCAGACATTGAAAAGCATATAAGATCTAAATATGCAAATTAAGCCAAGTAGCAATAGCGTAGCGGTAGAGACATTGGCCAAAGAGGAGGTAGTCACGGTTCGAGCCCCCACAACATCATTCTCCATTTTTATTTAAATAAGTATGAAACAATTCCCTGACATATATGTAACTATCATTTAAGTAAAATGTAATGAAATGAGCCATGTATTTGTCAAGAAATCTGACATATTAAGTCAGGAAAAAAAGGATCATAATTGCCCATAGCTGTGCTTTAGCAAGCTGAATATGAGTGCCCATAGGTGAGCAGCACTTTAACAAGCTTAATATGAGTGTCCGTAGGTGAGCAGCGCTATAACAAGCTTAATATGAGTGCCCGTAGGTGAGAAGCACTTTAACACGCTTAATATGAGTGCCCGTAGCGTAATATGAGTGTTCATAGCTAAATAACGTGTTACCCAGCGTAAGCCATTTGCGCGTAGCTGTGCAGCGCACCAACCAGCTTACAGTTGGGCAAGCTGTATCAAAGCCGCCTTTACACAGACACACCTCCTAGCCTGTCTAGACAGTAGTAAAATAAATAAAGCAATGTCAAGGGTCGAACCCGGGATACTGTGCACCATAGTCAAAGTACTGAACCATTAAGCCATGACAGTTGTACTGAGAAATGCAGTATTAGCATATATATATAGGAATGAATGGAAATAGAAGCATGACAAAGCAGGTTTGCTTTAAGCTGATAAATATCCAAAATGGCCAATCACAGATAAGTGTGGGAAAACCGGCATATATAAGCCCAATAGGCGGGAATACACACCATAACTGATTGTAGTACTCATTTGCAGTCAGGATGGCAGGTGCAGGAGAGGGAAGTCACTTTAGAGCACAAAGGTGGGGTGTTGAGGAGTCAAAATATATGGTTTGGCTCCTAGTCCATGATCATGAAGCACAACTCATGCAGGGCCAGGTTCACTGGGGAACGTATAAGGTAGAGGCGTGGAACCAGTTGGCACATGATCTCAACAGTGCCACAGGCATTCCAAGGACTGGTGAACAGGTCCATCACCACCATGCGGACCTGAAGCGACAGAAGGAGGACCAACTGAACCATTGGATCCAGGAGGCCTGCCAAATGCCCAATGCCCCACTACTGAGTAAGTATCCATGTAATTAAGTATGTAAGAAATGCTATCCTAGCCTATAGTATGGAGAGGTATGTTCCAATATTACTTCATTTATATTACAGCTGCAGGTGTTCGTTCCACGAATCGGCGAGCCTATGCCAATAGGCTGCTGAGGTTGCGCCACCAGGCAGGTTAGTAATTATTTAGCTGCTATTGTTATAGAATATAAGTGAGACAGATTGCAAAAGAGTTCAATGTTGTAACCCAGTAATAAAGGTCAAATAAGCCTAGAAGAAAGATTCTGCTAGTATTGTAAGATTAGATAAGTGATGCAGCCTGGAAAAGAGTGTATTGCAATCCAGTAATAAAGATTAAACAAGTCTCAAATAGAGTTTCCACCTGTATTGTAATATCAGATAACTGCTTCATCCTGAAAATGAGTGGTGATCATTCAGCAAAGGATAGACAAGTGTTGAATACATCCTTTTAAATTCTGCCATATGAAATAAGTGATTCAGCTGGAAAGGATTGTCGTAACCCAGTAATAAATGTTAATAAAGCATAGAATTAAGTACCATTCTGAAATGTAAATATAAAATAATTGAGAGAGTGTGAGAAAGACAGTTTGAAGCTACCAAGAAAGCTGTAATAAGTCTGGAATAAAGGTATACTGCAGTCACTACATAATGAAATGAATGAGACAGCCACAACCAAAGAGTGTAATGTCTTAAATAAAATACAGAACCTGGACTGTGTCTGTCCCACAAATTGGATATGTTGCTGTACCCTTGCATTATGGAGATAGTATGGTTGTATGAAATGCTGAACATCCACAGTTGTCAAGACCCATATAAATCAAATGTAGCAGGATGCTGTACCTGCACACAGCCAGATATGAACATATATGAATAAAAATGGAATGTATATTAATGTAGCAGTAACATCCCCATCACCAACATTCCTAAGGTTACATACAGGAAACTGTACTAATACAAGTAGGGGATATATATCTGCATCTACTAGGAATGTACAGTATATGTATAGATAGTTTAAGTTGTTAATGTAATATTTCTCCACCCTATCCTATTTTCACAAATTATGCCATTCCACACCAAACCGGTTATGTGTATTCACAATTAATTCCCATGGACACTTGTCCTGTTGGTTCATACATATCTGCATGTACGTTGATGCATGTGCCCCGTTCACATATCCAAACCTGATGGCCTGTTGCCACCAGTCAACCCTGCATGCTGTTGGAATGTGCACTGTTGTTCTAAATATGCATGTGTTATGCTTGCTGCTCAGTGTTCGGAATTCATGGTTGTTTGGTTAATGGGAATACTGATGCATGCTGTTACAACTAATTTTGAATGGTGTTGTTTGTTACTAACCCAAAATGCCATAAAATACTGCAAAACATAGGACAACAGGGAAGGCGGGTTCCAGCGGACCCACCTTTCCCACTTCAGCTGGCGAGTGCACCTGGCACCAGTGCCCAGGCTGGGACCTCCTCCTCCGGTGGCCCTCTGCCACCTTCGGGTGGAAGTGCTGCAGGGGATGGGGCTCGTCCCCCCTCTGCAAGAGTGGCCAGAGGAGAGCCTCCACTCACCCTCCATAGGGTCCGGTCTGTGGTGCGTAGTGAGATAAGGCGTTCTGTGACTGATCCCCTATGCCAGCTTGAGGCGAGGGTGGCGCAACTCATGGGTGTGCCTGCCCGTCCTATCCAGCCCCCAGCACAGCCCTGGCCTGGGCAGTGAAGGTGCAGTGGTAACTGCCTATGGGTGGGGATTTCAGTTCCACTGTTGCCATCTGTGGGCTCATGGGCTTGCGATATCCAAACATCCGTCCCCGTCATTTGTGTTTACCCCCCACATGTGCCATACTCCGCCCCTGTATGTGTCTTGTTTGTCTTGTCTGTTAACCTCCCCAAATATACCTACTCCCTGTACCTCACATTCCACTCTCACCTGAAAAAAAAAATAAAAAAAGGGCACTCTGTTCCCACAAAAAATTACGCCCCATACATAGCTGCCCAATTCGCACACATGTCCACTGGACATGTAAACTGATGATTCTAATTGGCAGTACAACATATTTTGTTGTCCTCACTCCTCTCTCAGGGGTGGAAGGTTTCAAATTTCACACCAAATTTCACACATATGCACAGCTGTTGCTGATAAAGAAATGGGCAGCTATGGACCTTCCCTACACCCATCCTGCACACCCCAAGCTGGTTTCCCTACTGTCTTTCCCTCTTTGTGCCCCCTTTTTGACCACTTTCCTATTTCTCTATTTTCTTTTCTTTAAAAGAAATTAGCACGGGTGTTAGCGGGATTAAGCACTTTTAAGCAGTAGTCAGCGTGTGTGCGCTTAGCTAAGCGTAGCTAAGCATCGCGCAAACCCGCTTACAACTGCTTAAAAGTGCCTTAGTCACTCTGTATGACAAGGCCTGTAGTCCGCTCATCAGCAAAATAAAATACCCCTGTCAGTCTCGAACCCCGGACCTTGGAAACACTAGTCTGCATGAATTATCACTGAGCCACAGCAGATATACAAGAACTTGGTGCTGAAGAAATATATCATGAAATACAAGGAGTGAATGTAAAGGGAATATAGGAAGGCCATTACACAAAGCTTGTTCCATGTATCTTTACTGGCAATTCTTGTGGAATTGCATTACATTAGTGTGATAAGAGAAACAGCCATGCTAGTAGGTAATAATGTTACAGTAGCACCTTACAAACCCAGCACAGTATCAGAGCAGGATAAACACCGCCATATTTGAATAGGTAAGAGGCCAGACCTCCCAACTGTGACTGATTTGCAGGGATGTCCCTGATTTGCAAAAAATGTTACCTGTGCCCCACTGACTCCCTGTGAAATGTACTAACAGTAGGCAGAAAGGTGGGGAATCCCATGTAATGGTAACTGTCAATAAGTTAAAGTAGACACCACTTGCATGTCAGAAATGGTGTAGTAACACATATGCTCAAAATACCCCACAGTCACAACTGCTGAATATCTGAAATATATCACGGGTGTATCCCACTGATATGTACCTTTCCCTGAGGCTGGTCAAATATATACCTGAGAGTATCTGAGGCCTGCAAGTGTCAGAAATACACAGGCATATCAGCCTGTCTGCTGTTACACACTCTGCGAATAGCTGTAGAATTACTTCCACAAGCATGCCCTTATGTAGGAGTACAACACAGAAATATCAAAGGATGTAGCCATCTAACAAACTAATGACAGTATAGCAGTTTACAAGCACTGCATGTGCCTGATATTCATAATTGTTAGTGCAAAATGTTTAGTTGTCCTCACCCCTCTTTCAGGGATGGAAGGTTTCAAATGTCACAGCAAATGGCAAACATATGTACAGCTGTTGCAGTTAAAGAAATGTGCAGCTATGGACCTTCCCTACACCCAACCTGCACATCCCTAGCTGGTGTCCCTACTGACTTCCTGCTTCCCGCTTCCAACTATTTAAAAGTTCCTTATCCACTCTGTATGACCAGGCCTTAAGGCCCTAGTACTGCTCAGAAGCAAAATAAAATACCCTTGTAAGTGTCAACCCCCAGACCTTGGGCTCACCAGACTGCATGCAGTGCCACCAAGCCACAGCAAACATATAAGAACACAGTGCTGAAAGAAATATATCATGTATTACAATGAGTGAATGTAAATGGAAAATAGGAAAGCCATAGCAACACATTCCATTAAAGACAAATATCAGGCATTCAATGACTGAATGTAAATGGAAAATAGAAAAGCCATAGCAACACATTGCAAGAACTATTGTTGTATGCCAGTTAATCCACAACTCCCACAGGAAAGTACATACTCCCATGTAAACAGTGTTAGCATTAGCAGGTGTGAGTTAACATACACACTGAGAAGAGTGAACTGGAAGAAGCAACAGTCAGGTTTCAGTACAACATGCATTTCAGTGGCTACAACACAGCCTTAGATGTGAGAGATATACTAACCTTCTGACTGACACAACAATGTCCACAGCAAACCAGCATGATCCCCACCTTGCAAAACTGAAAGGCCTACGCGTACCTAACCTATCATTTTATAGCAGTGTCCTGAAATCACAGTGAGAACTGCAATTACCACACAGCAGGCTGCATGCAATTACTAAATGCTGGCCACCAATTGGTGCAGAGGCCATCACATGCACATGTGCAGATACCTACAAAAGCAGTTTGTACTGCCAGTCCACACATGCAATAATATCATTGCAGCAACTGGAGGGAGAGAGAGTGATAGATAGGTAGATAGGTAGATAGATAGATAGATAGATAGATAGATAGATAGATAGATAGATAGATAGATAGATAGATAGAGACAAAAAAAAAAAAGAAAAACCAAGCCAGCAAGCAAGCCAAAAGAAAAAAGCTGTCAGAGACAAAGGTAATGTAAACTACATAATCTAATAATCTACATACTGTGAACCCTCCATATGTGTTAGCAGTCTGTATCTACATGTGTATGAAGATGTGCATAGGGCAAGGGACATACTGCAACTGTTAGTGAAGGCTAGACATACATATGAAGGTTGCTATGTGCACATATCAGTGTAGGTTGTAGTGTGTGGCATTGAAAACAGCATGCAGTGCAGGTATATGTCATGTGGTGGTGAACATCTGTGGTACTGAGCCAGTGAGGCCTGCTACAGCTGTACGGCCTGAGGACAGCATAATGCATTATGCACAACACTGTGCAATATCATTACAGAATGGTATGTCTCACAACTGTTGCAGAAGTGATATTCCCACCATGAAAGGTGGGCAGTCAGTGTGCCTACATGTGCATGTATATGTACAGCAATGGATGTTTAGAAGTGTGTGTGTGTGTGTGTGTGTGTGTGTGTGTGTGTGTGTGTGTGTGTGTGTGTGTGTGTATATATATATACATATATACATATATCTATATATCGATATACATATATATATATCTATATATCTACATATATATATATATATATATATATATATATATATATGTACATAG
Source organism: Protopterus annectens (assembly GCF_019279795.1). Taxonomy (NCBI): domain Eukaryota; kingdom Metazoa; phylum Chordata; order Ceratodontiformes; family Protopteridae; genus Protopterus; species Protopterus annectens. Next base: position 182,409,513 of record NC_056737.1, on the reverse strand, counting down.
CTAGAGAGGTATGTATAGATGCATAGAGATATATGGATAGATAGAATATGTATATACATATAGATATAATAGACACATACATATATAGATATATATGTAGATACGTACATGTATACAGGTATAGATGTATGTCTATAGATATGTATATATATATATATATATATATATGGTTATATATAGCGGTGTGTGTATATATATATATATGTATATATATATATATATATATATATATATATACATATATATAGATATGTATATATATATATATATATATATATATATATATTTATTTATTTATATATATATATGTATGTATGTATATATATATATAGATATAGATAGATAGATATATAGGTATAAAGAGAGAGTGAGAGAGGGGGACATGGGGGCAGATGTACTGCAACAGGTGCCTGGTGACCAAGGCATGGACAGAAAACCAGTGTTGATACTGCAGTACCATACCCCAGTCCAAAACATGTTACCCACTAACTACCACATAGGTGGTTGCCTGCCTACCACTGGAGGTGTCAGAAGGGAACATGGGACACAGGTGTACAATAGCTTCCCCTTTGATATACACAGTGGCACACTAGTCTTGTAATCCCTGTACATGGTACGTGTCATCACAAAAGGTGTGTCATCTAGGGAAATGTAAGTCAGTGTACCCCTGTACACCTCACAATGTCCTATGCAGTATGTACCTCTCATGAGAACTACAGCAAGTGGAAAAGCCATAGACATACCTAACAAAGACTGATAATGCCCTCAAACACATTCCCCATGCAGGCTGACTCACAAAACCACAGCTAGAGTGCCTTGCATACTTCCTACACAGAGGTTACCACTGCTGGACATACAGAGTTATGTCACACCCATACCAGTTGGCCAACCACCATGGCAACACCTCACAATCCATCCAGCCTACATGACCTAGGGCCCTAATTCTTGTCACCGCACTAAACAACACATGCTGGAGGTACAGATTTCTGTACACAAATATGCCATACCCTGGACTAAACCACCCAGCATTAACAAACAAGGCTCCTTATTAGTAGATGTCATACATATCCGTGATGAACGTTATGGAGGTAAGTAATATGCCCTGTGAGTCACCTCTGTGTAACCGTTTCACAGCAGCAAGTAAAATCACATTACATGTGTACCAAAGGGCAGGGTAGCATATGGCTAGGCTGCCCTAGGCCCAGGACCAATAGCATGGTACCTATCTATGACACAATGCACACACACACACACGTCCTCAGTGCAATACCAGCTATGTGACATTGAATGAGTGTGACACTGACTGTGTGCAAGGTCTGTAAAGGTGTGATAGCTTAGCATGAGTTTGTGTCTGTCAAGGTTGTTGGTGTCCTTGGTGTGAGGCCAGAGAAAGATGTGTCAGTTATCGGGATGCAAACATAGTAGAATGGCATATGTTGTGCCGTAGTTCCCTGTGTACGACTGCTGTGTCTCATCATAGGCAGAAGCAATACATGTATGCTCAGTAAGTGGTACTGCTGTTGAATCCAGCTCACATATGAGCTGTTGTACTACCTGATGTTGTAGGCCTAAACAGTACAGTATGTTGTATGTTCACATTCTGTGTTAACACTGTCTGGTGTGTTACCTGTAGTCTGCACAGATTACATACCTCATGCATAGGTATCTGTAAGTAGGGGCACACAGCACTATAAGGTACATAGTTAATGCTCATCTCTGTCGTCATACATTTGTGTGTTGTATGTATGTGTAATGTGTGTGTAATGATGCCTGTACCATGGCCGCAATCACATGTGTGTTACAGGGTATGTGTGTGTACCTGGCAGCATGTATACTTTGTGACAGCAGTATGCTGGCTATAGTAAAAACTGTGCACATATGTCAGGTAGGGGTATAGCATCAAAGACTAGGGTGGGTTACCATTGAAACTGTACATGTGCATTGCATTCATTGCATGGGACGACAATATTCTTCATCCATTAGCGTGATACATACCCCCACTGTGAGGTTGTGCATTGTATCCCAAACAGTGTGCCGAGTGCTGGTGTATACTAGTTTGTTGTATGGAGTGTGGCAGGCACTGTCAGACAGTTGTGGGCTGAGCATATGTGGTATCGAACATGTGTATCCCCTGATAGACAGACAGATACTATATATGGCAGTTAAGTGATATCAGTACATTAGAATATTAAGTGTGCCACATGACTTGCTCACATATTTTTCTTTTCCTTCCTTCCAGGGTGATGGTGCATCAGCAAAACCCACCTTATACAGCAGCACAGGATCAGGAGATCCACCAGAGCCTGGTACAGAATTACTGTGTGCTGTTTTCCAGGACCAGCCAGAACCAGCATGAGAGGGCTGCACTGTGACAAGAACTTGTCTGTCGGGTAAATGACATAGGCATGCATAACCGGACATATGAGCAGGTATGCCATCACTGCAGTGATTTAATTAGACATGTCCGGCAGCGTGCGTCTGACATCCACAGACAACAGCTTGCCACAGGTGGTGGGGTACCTATCCACCCTCCCCCTCACCAGTGTGGAGGAGCACCTCCTAAGTGTTGTGACTCCAGGCCAACAACAAGAACATCCGCGAACGTGTCATCATGGAGGCTGGAGCCACCCAGCATGTTGAAATGGAGTGTGCAGGTAACATGCCATATCTGTAGTTGACTGTTCTCTGTACTGGTAGTCTATGCGTGTGTAAGATGTGTACTGTTTGTGTAGCTGTTAACCTGCCCATTCTTCTGCAAGATTGATATTTTGAGCATAATCTGTACACCTGTGAAAGCCACATGTTGTACTACTGTACTTTATCATACTCACAGTATCAAAGGCACAGTTGTGGCCACTGGCAATCACTCTGATATGTTTGCAGGTCCCTCTGGAGTGACAGCAAGGCAGCCAATCCATGCTGGTGAGTGTGTAATAACAATACTATTGCTAATCACATGTGCATGTCATATGGAGGTGTAGTGTGTGCACATGTAACACACCTACACATAATGCATGCTGTGCATGTTTGCTGTGAGACTATGCATATCCCATTATTCTTAGTAGCTGCCTCACTCACATGCAGTACACAGAGCATGACACACATGTGTGGCAACACAGTACTGGACATTGTATAGGCATTCCTGATACACATGTACATAACACACACACATGTTTGGCATACACACTACACCTTAGCCTGCTACACATGTCCGATTATGACACCTGCTGTATGGCCAGCCTTCAGTATCCCACTTATCATCTATGCAGCACACATAATATACCTGAGGGGTAGAGGCCTATCATGTCGTTGTGCAACAGTCTTGAACAAATAATACATTCATGTTAGGCAATGCTCACTATTGGCCACCTTACAAACCCATGTGACAAGTGGCTGTGTAATTGTGGATCTAGTCATGTTACTGCACGTCAGGTACAGCATGCTAGCTACCTGTCTGGCACACATTGTTATTGTTGACTGACCACAAGAAGCATGTTGATCATGGCTCACGTTACTACATCACATCCAGTTCCACTGACCACAAAAGTACACATAGCCGTCATGTGTTTTTTGTGTGTGTGTGTGTGTGTGTGTGTGTGTGTGTGTGTGTGTGTGTGTGTGTGTGCATATATATGCACCCACAGCTTGTAACACTTGCACAACATTGTTATGTCCTTGTACACATTGTGTCCCAGGGTGGAGACAATCACTGAACAACTACACACAAGCATCAAGTACATGTATACTATTATTAACAAGGGCTGTCTACACTTGCACTGCATGTTCCTGTGCAGCACATATTCTGCATGCTGACATGTGTGCAGTGATGTTTTTCCTTGTGAAACTGTTACCCACCCTAAAACAGTATTGTGTATGTGTTGGATTGCAGGTGTGTCTGTGTTTGTATCTGCTGTACTGAGGAGTGTGCATGTGTGCCTGTGTGCATGTGTGCTAATATCGTGTACACATTTGTAAACTGTGTTTTCTATCTTCCTCTCTCAGGTTCTGATGTTGCTCTGGTGGAGTGCAGCAGGGAACCTGAAGCCACTGCTGGGGATAGTGCTAATGATCATACATGTGTAATGGCACAGGGAGGTGTGACAGGGTCTGTCGTTGGTCAGCCAATCGACACTACACAGCAGTCAACCCCATCAGTGCGCACAGTCATTCTGCCGATACATCCATTGTCACCAATGTCCGTAGCTGAGGGACAGCATACAGTGGGCATTGACCAGGGTAGTGTGGTATCATTGGCACATGCATCCCCTCACAGCAGCCATGGCCAGATTCCTGACATGGTACCACACAGGCGGATGTCCAGGGGTTCTCGTGGGAGCATCCATGGTCGTACTGCCCCTGTCAGACGTGCCCACAGGGGTCTTTCAATCTCAGCTATGTTCCGGGCTGTAATGCAGGCACAGGCATGTATGGAACGGTACTCCAGACAGGGTCTGAGGGAGCTTAGAGCACATCGCACCACTATGAATGACACTATGCGTGACGTTGAGTCTGCCATCCGTAACATCAGCGAGGTCATTGATAGACGGGGGGGGACACATTAGATCTGTTCCACAACTACATGTCCAGGAGCCAGGACAGTGCAGGACATTTGAGGCGTCGACGTGGATGTATGCCAGCAACATTATCAGCTGGCAGTCGTCGCGGATGACAACAAACCCGCAGGCACTCACATAGTGCCAGTACCAGCCCCAGCAATGCTGGGTCTGTGCTGTCATTAGACAGTCCTAGAAGACCACGTGCACATGGCTCTGGACAGTCCCAGCAGGTACATGTGTCCAGTCAACAACCCACTGCTTCTGATGACAGTACCCAGTCTGGCTTAGTACCTGATACTGTCCGTAGTACCCCTGCCAGGCACAGGTACCGTGTCCGTGGCCAGAGACAGTGATCTGTATGACCTGGCAGGTACAGTCTGTGGCTGTCCACAAACACCCGTATATGGCAGCCACGTGGTGGACCTGTGTGCATGCATACACACACACACACATAATGCTAACACCTAGGGCTAACACATACACACACACACATCGCAGCAACATTGCCCCATCTTGTACTGTTGTCCCTCACTAACACACACATACATGTCGATTGGATGTGTCAATGGCAGACTCTGGCAAACCAAGTACACACCCTGTGCATATGATGAAACTGTGCCACCTCCTGCCATCTGTAACGTTGATGCTGGAACAGGATAGCATGGTACTGATGCACAGGGTGACTACATAGCACTGTAGTAATATCATGTTGTTAACAGTACAGTGTAATGATATTGTTGTGGGTATATTCGAGCATACATGATGCATTAACTATGTTTGTCATTGCAGTTTTGTATACATGAGTGTTAATTCCCAAAGTGTACTGTCTGCACATGTGCCACATGGCTGTTGTGTGTACCTGTGTCTGCATGTGTTGGGGTGTGGACAGTACATGTGTGATGTTTGCATCACCGATTTGCAGGTGTACATTATTTAACATGGTTAGCATGGAACATGACATGGTTTGACAGTATGCTGTGGGTGATACAGTTTCCACATGTCAGTGGTCTGCATTCTGATAGTATACACAGCTTACATAGCCTGACATTCAGTGGTCATTACATGGTGTCTCCTCAACTGATACACAGATGTAGGAACCTGGTGTCAGTGATATTCCTGCAGTACTACACTATACCAGTAGCCATTCTTACTGAGCCCCATACATCCCTGGGAACAATACTCTTTGGCATATAGCAGTCTCACGTACATGCCAACACACTATGGATATGCCATCCACGACTGCAAATACATACAGTGGCCTACAGTGCATTCTATACATGACACACCTAACCACCACAAGGGTATCACAGATACCTGTTGTCCAAGCCATGCTGTATTGCTGTAACGCAACTGTGGCATTGTCACCGGCATGTAGTTAACATAGTATTCCAACAGTACCATGTAGGTGGTAGCACCCATCATGTAGAACGGGTAATGGTGTGTACATGTGGACAGGTGTTATCTTGTCTATCCTGTGATATTCACATTTCCAAAGGTATTCTGCAGTACCTCGGTGTATCACCTAAGCAAGAAGGTGTCTGTATGCGTATCGGCAACAGTTGCCATACACCTGCACTGGATGGCCATCATTCACAGACTTTGCTGTGTTTTAACATGTCTGACATATACTCCAGACATGAACCCTCACCCACATTAATCTATCAAAGCTTTCATGGGTGTGTGTCACATAGTTGGCCTAGGACACAGATCACTGCAGTAGCCTGCTTTGTCACCAACATACATGTATGGCCTAAGGTCTGGTAAGCTGCGGCACATGGTGGCAAAGGTAACAACTGTATTCATATGGGGCAGGCATCACACATAAGAACTATTAAAGGTCATAGGTACATATCTGTATGTGGCAAACACATACCTGATGTGTGCATTGAAATGACTGTTATAATAATATGTCATACAATAATAAAAGCAAAACACACAACACATTCACAAACTGTGTGACAAACGCACACATGGCATTTGTAGGATTCAAACCCCTACCTGACTATGTTATGACACTTGAGAGAGACGCATTAGCACAGCGCGCTATTCGCATTACTGGATGATTTCCCTTCTCCTGCTGTATTTATAGGGTGCTGACATCATCAGTCTTTCCAAAGAGGAATGTACATCTTTTAGTGTGTTATCCCAGTCTTCAAAAAGGCCATTCCTTTCACAGTGAATTGCATACATATGAGGCCCTTTTGTAGGATGCTTGTGTCAGCTGGAGGGTCGATTATGGCGCCCAATTTGCAGTCATCTGCAAACTTGTTCACCAACAGTCCTGTGTTGGCCTGTACCTCTGAGAAATATATGCCAAACAAGAGTGGTCCCAGGACTGAGCCTTGTGGGATGCCACTTGTAGCTGGTTTGTGGTCTGACATGGCTCCAGCATTTCAGACCATGTGGGTTCTGTCCTTGAGCCAGTTTGCAACCCATCTAGTGACATAGGGCTTTCTATTGAAGCTGGTGATCTTATCTATGATGACCAAGTGGGGTACTGTATGGAAGGCTTTTGCGAGGTCTAGGTAGGCTGTCTGGACCACTTTCCCCTTGTCAGTGGCCTTGGTGACTGTTTCAAATGACTCAACCAGGTTTAAGAGGCAGGATCTGCCCTTAAAGCCAAACTGGGTAGGATCCAGTGCGGGTCCCCAATATGTTTTTTTCTGAGGTCCATGATGATCCTTTCCATAGCTTTGCAGACCAAGCTAGTCAGGCTTCTGGGGTGATAGTTTGCAGTATCCGTTGAGGCACCACCTTTGTGGAGAGGGTCCACTGTTGCTGTACACTGCTCTTTGGGTACATATCCTGTGTTAAGGCTGAGATTGAACAGTGGTTTTATGTTTGTGTTCAATTCTTCTTGGGGTTCATGTTGGACACAGCCCAGGACACCGTCTGGTCCCATTGATGCTGTGTGTTTTGCTTTGGAGAGGCTAGCTGTTACCTGAGCATCTGCGATGTCAGGGGGCCAGCACTCTGCTGGGATAGATATTTGCCCTTTTGGTGGGGAGGTGGGGGGAGAAGTTTGCACTGAACCTGTCAGCTCGGATGTTGGCAATGTCTGTGGGTTTGCTGTATTGTTTGTCATTTTGGACTAATTCTGAGCATATCTGGGGATTCCCACACAGGTTCCTACCATAAGTAAAGAATGCCTTGTGATTATCCTTGGTGTCCTGTACGATTTTTATTTCAAAGATGGCCTTAGACAATTTTATGTGTGGACGTAGTTTTTCAATAATACTGATCAGAGATGCCTTCCCTTTTTGTGATTTGGATCTATCATATAGTAGCTTCCTCCTTGTATTGTATGGTTTGTTTATGGCTGTGGTCCACCAGACAGGATGCCTGCCTTTGGAGAACTGGATCTTGGTTTTATTTGGGATTGCATGATCCATGCATTCCTGAAGGTGTTCATAGAATGCGTTTATAAAGGGTTATGAGGTCTGGGCCGTATTTTCCACAGGCACAGGGGCTGTGAAGGATTCCACCTCAGTTTTGAGGGGTGTGACATTTGCTTTAGTAAAAAATTTTCACTGTGGTTTTCTGGCCATGGGCTGGGGTCAGGATGTGAATATCTGGTGAGATTACTGTCTGGTGTGATCTTACCAGTTAAGGATACACTTCTGGTCTTGGGCATAGAGTCCCCATGTTGGTGATGATCAGGTCCAGTATGTTTTCCCCTCTTGTGGGAGTGGTAGCAAGTTGTTCCATAGCATTTTGGTTTATAAATTCTGTGAACCTTTGGGCTAGGGTGTTGGAGCTAGGGTAATGCTCCCAGTCTAAGTTTGGGTAGTTGAAGCCGCCCAATATAATGGTGTTTGGGGAGACCTTCATATTTTCATGTGCTCTCCAGTTGGCCAAGTGTGGTTCCTGGGTTTAGGAGGGTGGTCTGTAGCAGGCTATGAACTGGAAGGCGGTTTTACCCACTGTTAGTTGCACATGGATAGTCTCTGATGCTTCATGCTGTGCCACCAACCTGGGGGTGTGGGTATCTTTGACAAATATTGATACTCACCCTCCTTTTGTAGTTTGTTCCATGTTTTGTGGCTGTAAAGCATGGTATGCGGTCTAACCTGTTAATGCTATTGTGCTCTTGGGAGCCTTGAACCAGGTTTCTGTTACTGCACAGATATCAACATTTTCCATGCAGAGGAGAGTTTGGAGTGCATACATCTTGCAGTGTAGACTTCTGGCATTGAGTAGCATTACTTATACTTTCTTATCCCTTGTGATACCTATGGAGGTGGGTTTGTCTTTTGAGCCTTACCTAAAAAAGGCACTATGGGGGTGACGAGCCTTTGGCAATATCCAATAGGCCACAGGTGATAGGTGACATCCATCCCTAGCAGAGCATCATGTCTTGTCGAGCATGTCATCCCAGGCTGACAGGCATTGAATCCGCTTTCACTGACACCAATACGTAAGCTAATTGTTGTAATTGATCATCTTGTCTTCATATTGTGGCCTCATGTTTGGTGAGGGTAGGATGCTACTCAAAGTCATCAAGTTTGCATATACTACATGGTGGTAAATGCTGTTTAGCACTACCTTACATTGCTTAACACATGGCAATCATGACTCAGATGGTGCTGCAGGCTGCCTATGTCAGATGCACATACTGCACTCCCTATACATGTTTGGAAACAGGTAGTGTCAAGTTAGGCATCCCTTTTACTATATGTGGGAGTCAGAGAGAGGTATCATTTCCAGGGTTCCTACTGAGCCAGTGTATGCGCTATGCGTTGCCTCTTTGCCAAGGCATACTGGGCATGCCTCCTTCTGCCTACTGGGGCAGGCTCAGGTTGTTCCTCCTCCGAGTCACGCTCTGCCTGTGATGGCCTTGGCACTGGTGGGGGGCTGTTTGGCCCGTACCTATGCTGGTCCTGCTGCAGCTGTTTTCGCAGAATCATATTATGTAGCATAGCACATACCATGACAATTTGGGTACATGTAGTTGGTGAGTATTGCAAGGCTCCACCAGATGTGTCCAGGCACCAGAACCGTGACTTGAGCAACCCAAACACACGCTCGATTACATTTCGTGTTTGTGCGTGTGCCTCATTATGGCGTTCTTGTTCAGGTGTGTGTGCGTTTCTGATGGGTGTCATCAGCCACGGCTCCAGTGCATAGCCAGTATCCCCCACTAAGTGACCATGTGGGATGTCCCCATTGGCAAATGTCTGGTACAGATGCCAGATACGGGAATCATGGTAACTTCCAGGGCAGCCAGCACACACATTCATTATTATGCTTGGGGCATCACACACGACCTGGCAGTTGATGGAGGGGAAGCCCTTGCAGTTAATGTAGGCCCTACCCGCTCACCGGCTGGGGCTTTGATGCATATATGCGTGCAGTCTGTTGCACCCACTACCTCAGGGTATTCTGCTATTTGCTGGAAGAGACGCATATTGCTGGCCATACCATACAGGAATTGGGGAAATATACATGATCACCGACATGTGCTGACATGGCATCCAGGAACTGGTGCAGTACCCTGGATGCTGATGCCTGTGATATCCCCATCATATCACCAGTTGGTCTCTGAAAGGTACCTGTTGCTAGTATTCTTAGGCCAGCACATACCGTGGTTTCCACTGGGATGGGTTCCCCTCTGCTGGTTCTGTGTGTGAGGCATGGCCTGCACAGCTCAACAATTTGCTGCAGGAGGTCTCTGTCCACTCTATAGCGCTCCACTATCTCCAGCTTATGCAACCCCTGGTAGGTGACCCAGGGCCTGTACACTCTTCTCCGTCTCCTCACTGTGGGTTGTCCGGCAGCATTTGCATTGTCACCACTGTCAGCATGTTGCATATGTCGCCTTATAACAGCAATGGCAGCCACTAGCATTTTTTGTCTGAGTGAAACTTTTTCATTTTTCACTTCTAGTAGCTTACTCCAGTGTTTCAATGTCTCTTGAGAGAAACAAACTGCACTGTTGTTTGCAGAGTTTTAAGTGCAGGGCTGGGCTAGGCTAGTGTTCTGCCTGTGTAATTGCCTGATTCGGGTTGTTTTCACCTGCTAGCTTTACTAGTATTACCTGGTAGCTTCCTGCTATTTGTTGTGCTTCCTTTTTCCTTTCTGTTTCCTCAGGGGGAGCGACGCGCATACAAGCGCAAACACGCTCACAGCAGCTCACACGCACGCACACATGCTTAGACTGACTAAAACTTGCTTATTCGGGCTAAACGCGTGCACACCAGCGCAAACAAGTTTACAGGTCTTCCAACAGCCTTATACATGCTGACTCCGGCTTAAACTCGCGCACTCACGCTTCCACGCGCGCACTCTGTCTTACTCGGGTTTACAGGCGCGCACACGCGTGCATACTCGCTCAGCAAGAAACTTTGGTGTTATCCACAGTATACACCTTCCATTTCTTGGCTTTCCCTGGCCTACCTGTTGACACACCTCTTTCCATGATGTCTAACTGACACCTAACACATGCCACTGTCCTCCAATGGGCTTCACTACTTTCATACATACCCCCCTTGTGATGTCACCTGTCTCCTACTCTGTTCCTCCCCATATCCTACTCCTACACTCCACTGACTGTGCTCATTTGCTATGTAAAAGTGCGATTCACTATCCTAACACTCATTTACATAGGATTGCCTACTAATGCTTGGTTACATGTCTTAGACTGGGCTTCTCCCCTTAGCAACCCCTACTCGGTGGCCATGTTGTCTTCCCTTGCATTGTAATTTAACAGTTTTCATAAATTCTGTGTTTGTGGCTTTTATTGCCTTATTTTATGATTTTTATAGCGCAGTCCGTTTGCGCGGCGCTGCGCTACACTTAAACATTGGAAATCGGCGGGGAAAAAATTATTTTTATTTTAATTTTGCATCTGGGAAACTTTCCAATGGCCATATATTTGGCCATTGGCATGCTTCCTCAACCATATGCAACCTTTATTTGGAGCTGACAAGGCTCCATTGTGCTATTTGCAGAACGGTACTCCGTTGTCAACTGAGTACATTTCTGCAGCTAACACGTCTCCTACTCGGACAGGTTTGTGCTTCCTGGATCGCAGATTGACCTCATTTGCATGCCTTTCGACTGCAAATGAGGTAATTTGCATATCCCAGCCCTGTCCGTGTAGGAGACGTGTTAGGAGCTCTCTTACACGCCTCTACAGGCTGTTCGTGGATCGCTTGTCGGACATGATGGCTGCATGGAGTTTTACTCTACTCATAAACTCCATGCAAGATATCGTGAATCCGGCCCGAAGTTTGGAAAAACATTTAGGAGAGGGAAAGAGGAAGGAAAGTGTTAACTGTAAGTAAAACTAAATTTTATGCTTAAAATTGTATTTTTATAATGCTTGACATAACCTGCATGCTATAAAGTAAAGCTTTCTCAGTTATTTCTGATATGGATATTAAAGTAAACAGGTACCCCTGTTTTTCTCTTCTTTATTTCTTTCTCCTTGTTCTGTTTTAAGAAATGTAGACAACGCAAAGAAAAAGAGAAGGCATGTCTGGACAAAAGAATATGATACAAGAAAAATCGGGTCTATATTAGAACACTAAAGTTTTAAAACTTTGAATGTTCTAATATCGACCCCTATTCAGTGAACGCTTAAAATATCAAACATGCAGAACAGCAATTTTTTTCCCAGGGAAAAGAATTGCTGTTCCGAAACACATACACACAACACAGACACACCAAAAAAACAGCAATCCACACACATACATTTAAAATCCTACATGTAACCCTACACTAAACTGTACATACACTACTATCTATCCACTTACCTTAACCCAAACCCTAACTCTAAGGTCTGTCACTATCGCACACTCACCCACGCCCTAACCCTAACTCACCTACCCCCGCCCTATCCTAACGTCCGTCACAATCGCACACTTACCTGACCCACACCCTAACCTCACATCCACACAATCGCACACTTACCCGAATCCGAGCCATAACTTTCCAATACAGTGCTGAAAATAGTGAAGCCACAGAAACAGCCAACCGAATACTTTCCCTATGAAAAAGTTCGGTGTTCTGCAGCTTTGCTGTTTTCAGAGTTAGCTGAATAGGGGTCGATATTGCAACATTCTATGTTTCAAGACTTCGATGTTCTAATATATACCCGAAAAATCAATATGCTTTGTCTTTCTCTTGCATAGGGAAATGACTGGATTAAGGCCCTTGACTTGATCTAGCAACAGGTTTTAAGGAGAATCAAATGAAAAGAAAACTGAATATAATAAGTTTTACAATAGCAAATAAATGAGATGAAACTGTGGCAGAAGGACGAAGTACTAAAAGTGGGAGACAGTAGAGTGTTTGTGGAAAATGATTACAGACTGTACCAGGCAAAAGAGGACGGAATGAGAGGCATCTGTGTATCTGGTTCTCATGTCTGTATGGAGACAGTCTAATAAGAGGCAATAAAAACGGAATACTTTTTTCTTTCAATGGCTAGGAGGTGATGCATTTTGAAAGCATTCAAGTGTTTTTCTAATCTGGAGCTGAATAAAGATAAGAAAAAATATACATCACTTAGTGGAAGTAGAAGCACAAGCTGTACCACAGATCTTAGCATGGATAACCTTCCTTATAGGTGTATCCAGATATGTGAATGTGGCTGTCATTCTGGGGCAATTGTTCCTTTTAGGAAGATTAAACTTCAGTATTTGGAGATGTACATAGGTTTGTGTATTGGTATTAAGTTAATAGGTTTTAGGGGTGTTCTGAGGGTCTGTTTTTTTGAGAGTTTTCACTAAAACAAAAAGTGTTGTAAGACATGACATAGGTTGAAATTGATATGACAGGAAACAACTGTATAAAATATCAACCTGCCAAACATTAGTGTTTGTATTTAACAAAAAAGCTGAAAGTAGACATTAAAAACACAGGTGTTACACATAACAGGTGAGAATAACTTGTTAACATAACAAGAGCACTTTCTATGTTGTCTTTAAATGAAATGGTCTCACAGATATATGTAAAAAAGAAAGAGTAGTAAACTGTATTAAAAAATCCAGAGTGCAAGTAGTTATGCTACAGGAGACATATGTGGAAAGAACTGAGCATGTGAAGTTGATAAAAGAAAGAATTTCAGAATTATTATTCAGTGGAATGTCTGGGACAATGAAAAAGGGGGGTACTTGTATTAATTCCAAGAGGAGCTGCAATAGTGATAGAAGAGAAAAAATATAATAATGGTAGATTTGTAGTACTAAGGGGCTATGGGCAAAGGAGGAGGACTACACTGACATTTATTAATATTCCACCTAAAACTGCTATAATGGAGATTATGAAAATTCTTGGAGAAATAATTGGCCTTCATCAAGGAATATTACTTATAGATGGGACTGAAATTTGATTTGCAGCAGTGAGGATGTATCGGGGGGGGGGGGGCTGAAGAGAAAATATAACAAAAGAGGGTAGATTTTTGAAGAAATTTATGAAGATATTTGGCATGAAAGATGTGAATTCAGTAGTAGGAATTCAGGGTGAATTATTATAGCAATAACCGACGCCTGGGTGTGGGTAATGCTAAATTTACCCACGGTTGACGTGGTTTGGTCCCGGGGGCAAAGCCCGAGGCACCAAACAAAGCCAACCTTGGGTAAATTTAGCATTACCCACACCCAGAAGTGGGTTATTGCTATTATACCATGACATTATTTAAGAAAAGAAACTATTACTTTTCTTAAATAATGGCATAGTATAATGCCTGTTTACTGCCCTTCCGCAGATGTCTGGCATCCGGCAGTTCTGATGTACTGCGCGCGCAGTACATCAGAGTTGTGAGCAAAGCAACGGAGAAAGCAAGATCTCCGTTGCTTTTTTAGTGTTCGCTATGTTAAATGAGTTTAACATAGCGAGACAGTTTAAAATAAGCAACGGACATCTCCGTTGCTTATTTTAAAACTGTCTCGCCATGTTAAACTCATTTAACATAGAACACTAAAAAGCAACGGAGATCTTGCTTTCTCCGTTGTTTTTAAACACTGCCTCGCTATGTTAAATGGGTTTAACATAGCGAGACAGCTTTAAAATAAGCAACGGAGATCTCCGTTGCTTATTTTAAAGCTGTCTCGCTATGTTAAACCCATTTAACATAGCGAGACAGTGTTTTAAAAAAACGAGTTATACTAATGGGAAAAAGTCCGGGCGACCGGACCTTTTTCCATTAGTATAACTCGATTTACAACGGGCACGCTGGCCAATCAGCGTGCACGTTTTGGGGGGATCATGGTATAATACATTTTTCCCCAAGGTACAAAAACTGGGCTGGGTTAGGCATAAATTATATTTCACAGAAACATATGCATTTAATTGAAAGCTTTGATATGCATGTAATAAATATTTCAGATCATGTACCAATAACGACTAAAATAAAAATATAGGGTGATCAAATAAAAATGAAGTGCCGGTGGTTTCCCAGTTATCTGTAAAAAAAAAAAAAAAAAAAAAAAAAGAGAGGAATTTAATGAATGGGTAATGGAAATTATTTGGGAGTTATTAGGGAAGATAGAAATTTCTTCTGAGAATATAGCTAGGTAATAAGATAACATTAAAAAAATAGGGTGGAAATAAGAGAGGGAGATATGGTTAAGAAGTAACAAGGATTATTTAGCGGGACTGATGGAATAGGGGAAATCTCACAGAACAGAAAGAGGAGTAATTGCAGAATGCTAAACAGAAAATAATGGATCTGAAGTAGTTAACTTCATTTTATCTGCAATCTGTGGGTATTCAGATCCATATCGGATCCGAGCCGGCAACTTTTCAAGCATCTGCTCCAAGCTCCAATCTCCTCCCCCTTACCCATAACCCATCACCATCTCCTACCTTCCCTCAGATCTCGTTTGCCACTTCGTGCATTAGCATTGTGGTCTCCGTAGCTCTGAGCATAGTGTTGTAGTAAGTGCCTTTTTGGTCCTTTTTCGTGTGTAGTGAAAATGTGTTTTCAGTTAGTTCTCTTTCCTCCCCCAAAAGCTTGTTCATCTGTAAAAAAAAAAAAAAAAAAAAAAGTTTGTAAAGTAGTTTAGTGTAGGCCCTCCCTCCCCCATAGGTGTGCGTGCTTATAGTGTGTTGGAGTTTGGTAGATGGGCTGTGTGTGTCTGTGTGTGAGTGTGTGTGTGTGTGTGTATGATGGCTGATCAGCCCAAACCTACATTTAATAAATGCACAGAGTCTGGCCATAAGCTTTCACCGACGGATTGTCACTCTCTATGTGTTGTTTGCCTGGGTGTTCCACATTTATCAGTACAGTGCAGTGTGTGCGCCGGTTTTAACCCTAGGGCCTTGAAGGAAAGGAAGGGCAAACTGGTGGCTAGAAGTCTTCTACCGGATTCCACACTGGACTCATCAGCCTCAGTGTCCACAGCTGCTGCCCAACCTCCCCCTCAGGCTGGGACTCACCCTCCCACTAGACCTGTTGAAGGGGAGGCCAAAGGAAGAGACAGGAAAGAGGATAACGACAGAGAGAAGAAGGGGGATAGGTCCTGTGAATGGTCTCCAGATTGTGAGTCCTTCCCTAGCCCGTCTTCTAAGGTGTCGAGAACTGCATCTCCTCGGCTCCACTTCCCGAGATTCTCCACGGAGCCGATAGAGCCTTTGAATCCGATGCCTTCATCCAGGTCATCGCAGCAGCCAGCCAGATCTAAGTCGGTCACTTCCTCGCGCTTGACTCAGAGTCTCTCTGAATTGGATATGGACAGGATGATGAGATTTATTCTGACCTAAATCCAGATGGGAGTCTTGCCAGGCCCCTCTCCCTCTGGAGTGGGGACCTCCATGCCCTTCTTTCATCTGATTTCTCCTTCACCAATCCAGCCTGCGGTTTCGGGGTTTATGGATCTGAGGATCTTTGCAGATGGGGTTTGGCGCTGATGGTTCCTCCAACCTCGACTCCGGCGATTACCTTGTGTTCCTCTGATCTGACTAGTTCAGATCTGAGCAACTCTCGGGGCCGAGGACGGGGAGTCAGATCCGAGGGGTCGAGGTGTCTTCGGCTCCGACTTTGTCGGATCTGAGCCGTTCCTTCGGCACTCCGGCTACCCCAGCCTCGGCCCCGATTCTCACTGTGGACCTGGGGAGAGCTTCCTCTTTGTTAGGCGCTAAGGAGGTGCGCTCTCCACTGGCGTTCAATGTGGTGGAGAGGGTTCTCTCCCAAGGATCGAGACCCCAGCCTATTTCTTTGGATTGCGCCCAGACTCACTCAGATTTGGTTACGACTCCCTTCAGCTTGTCCCAGGGACAGCCCATGCTAGAGGAGACCCAGGCGGTTCCCCTGAAGGAACCCCCCATGGCTCATGAGCCCTCTTCAGAGAGTCCCACTGAAGAGGGTCCTCATAAGCACCTGGCTCATGAGCCCTCTTCAGAGAGTCCCACTGAAGAGTGTCCCCATAAGCACACATGTAAAAGGAGGCACCTGGACTCCCCCGAGTCCTTGACAGAAGACACTGATTTACATGAAGGAGAAGGTTCTCCCAGGTCACCTCCCGAGGATGTCTCCTTTGGAGACATCATGGAGATCCTCCACCAGAGAGGAGGTTGGTCAGCCTCAAAACCTTCTATGGATGAATCAGTGTTCCTGGAGGCTTTTGGCACGGGCCTATCTACGTCCTGGGTGTCCCCACCTGTGGATCCCTTAGTGGAGCTTATCACCATGAGGGCATGGAAAGAGCCTGACACCACAGAGCTGATACCTCAACGCCCGGACAAGATTCTCTCTCCACCCTCAGACAGGCTCTCCCATGGATGCTATGGTGGTTGCAGCAGCCACCAAGAGGGAATTGTCTCAGGAAAGTTCCTTGGTCCATCCGCCGGACAAGGAGTCCAGGGCGGTGGATCGATTTGGGACGCGAGTGTAATCTTCAGTGATGTTTATCTTCCAAGTGCTGAACTATTTGGCACACATTGTACTACTGCAGCGAGAACTAGTCATGGAGTTAACTGAGTCGCCCCCAGAGTCTTTGTCGCTGGAGGACAAGCATCTGTTCTCCACGAAAATGTCGACTCTGAAGTCAGTATCAAGCACGTCTATGCACTTCCTTTCCCATGCTATGGAAGGAGCAGCTAGGGTGGCTGGAACTGGCGTGGCTATGAGGCGACACACTTGGCTCATACTGCATCAGTTTGCAGACCCCTTCAAGGCATCTTTCATGAATGCTTCCTTCGATGGTTCCTCTCTTTTTGGGAAGACCGTACGTGACACCCTTGTCCAGAGTGAAAAGGATGGGAAGACTTTGTCTGCCATCAGAGTCTGTTTCTCTAGCCCTCAAAGATTGTTTTCTAGGAATCGGAGACGGCAAAAGAAGATGTGGTTCCAGAAATCAGAGTTTTCCCGGGACTCTCAGGGCAACTGCTCTCCTAGAGGCAGAGGGGAACAGGACAGATGCTGCCCCAGAGGCAGAGGGGGTCCGAGGAACTTTGGGTCTAGGGAGCCCTTCACGGACAGGCCTACGCAGCAGCCCTGAGGGGTTGCCCGACTGTCCTACTCTGGAGGCAGTCGGGGGAAGATTATCATTGCACCTAATGGCTTGGGAGTCCATAACTGCAGATCGTTGGGTGCTTCAAATAATATCCAGTGGCTACACCATCCCATTTGTTACCCCTCTCAGATGTCCCACCCGCTCAAAGGGAGACGGCAGCGCTAGAGATTTCCAAGCTGCTTCCATCAGTCCAGATCAGCATTTACTCCAGGTTCTTTTTAGTGCCAAAAAAGACAGGGGACCTCAGGCCCATTTTGGACCTGTCAACCTTAAACCTAGCTGTCGCCAAGCAGAAATTCCAGATGGTCACCCTACAGTCCATTCTACCTTATCTTCGTGGATGCGACTGGATGGGCTCAATAGACCTCCAGGACACTTACTACCACATCAAGATTTGCAGAAGCTCCAGGAGATTCCTTCGCTTCTGGCTGGGAACCAATCATTTCCAGTTCACAGAAGGAGGAGCAATTGCAGAATGATAAACAGAAAATAATGGATTTACTTTGATAATATGTCTGAGTTTAGAAAGACTGCTGTTAAGCAGTTGTTTTTTGATAACTACTCCAGAGCACAAAAACGTATAGTACAACAACATAGGCAAAAGGAAGTAAAAGGGGCTGTCACCAAGCTTAAGGAGCCTATAACAAGAGATCTTGTAGAGTTACTAGAAATATTTCAGAAGTGTTGTGTATAAAGCAGAGAAGTATGGAAATCAAGAAGTTGTTGTGTCTTTTGGCTTTTCCCGGTTAGGGGTCGCCACAGCGGAACTCCGGTCCACTAATGATTGGCAGTAGATTTTTACGTACTGACTTGCCGGGCCTAACGCACAACCTTCAACGAAGAAACGCCCATTCACGCATGTCGCCACACAGGAGACACTGTGAGAGTCGAACGGGCAACGTCTAACTGACAACGCTACTGCAGCACCAATCAAGAAACGGTACAAATGGAAATTTTTATGAAAGAATTAAATATGCCAAGGTTAGAGGTAGATGAGGCTGAATTAATAATAGGATGCAAGGAGATGAGATGAAAATGGTAATGGATAACCAATCTACTTGAAAATCCCTAGAAATAGATGGTATTCCTGTGGAAGTTTTGAAACTAGGAGGGGAAAAAACTGGAAGGTTTTGTTTAACAGTATTTTAAAAGGAGGAGAAGCACCAACATCCTGTAAGAAAGCGGTGGTGGCTGTATTACCTAAAGATGGTAAAGTCCCATCAGATCCAGCTTCATATAGGTCCATTTCAGTTCTTTCAGTGTGGTTTTATGGAGTCAGGGCAAACATTTGACAACATTAACAGAACAGTGATGATCCAGAGGGTAGCAGATTGTAAGAAAATACCACAAATGTTGATGGGTCTTGATGCAGAGAAAGCATTCAACAGAGTAAGCTGGGATTTTATGAGTAGGGCAATGGAAGCATTTGCATTCCCTGATAAAATTATAAGGTTGGTTAGGCTGATATACGAGTGATCAGAGACGACAATTCCAGTGTGTGTTCCTCTCTAATAAGTTCTGTTTGAGCAGAGGAAGCAGGCAGAGGTGTCCTCTTTCCCCTTTATTTGATTTATATTTAGATCCATTGGCAAAGGAAATAAGGGACTCAGAAATTCAAGGATATAAATGGTGTGGTAGTCAAGAAGAGCTGGCTTTATTTGCATATGAATATATTTTGTACTTGATAAAACCAGAAAAGGACATTTCAGTCCTGTGGAACATTTTGAGACAGTTTCAAGTAGCTTTGGGACGCAAAATTAATGACAATAAAATAAAAGCAATAGCTGTAAACTATGTACCTACACACAAATTGGTTCAGCAGTACTCATACCTTTGGGGACTTGTTAAAATGAAGTGCTTAGGAGTATGAATTAAAAGGGATTTCTGTTATGGCAGCTAAGGATGTGTGGGAACAGACTAAACAAAAGCTAATACAAAAACTGAGAAACTGGATGCTGTGTTTTTAGGATATGGATAGCAAGATAAAAGCAGTCAAAGTGTTTTTGTCCCTTTAGTTTTATATACAGGTCATGCATATTTTTATCAACTAGAAGAAACATTATGGATAGCAATTAACTGTTGAAGAATTTTATTTGGGAGCCGAAGACAGCAAGAGTCAAGTGGGATAAGCTGATCCTTCCAACAGAACAAGGTGGTCTGGGATTACCTCATTTGAAGGAGTATTTCAGAGCTACACAGTTAAGGCTGCTATATATAGCACAAGCAGAAAGCTGTAATTCGGAGTGGAAAGTGGTGATGATGAAACGGGGGAAGGTCAAGAAACTAGGAGAGACTGGGATTTTGGATGCAGATTCTTAAGGAGAATAACAATAACCATACAGAATATTATCTTCATAAAGTAGCAGAAAATATTCTTAAGAACTTAGCCAACAGGAGAATGGAGAAAGGAGATTCTGCCGATAGGGATAACTGAAATTAAGGGATACAGACAATAGGCAAGATGGGGACTGGAATTATCATTGTTGTTATTGTTAGAGAGGGGTAGATAATAGAATGGGAAGATGCCAAGAATTTATTTGGACTGCAGGCTAGAGATTGCCTTCCCTATCAAGGATTGATATCTGGGTGTAGGCAAAGAGAAAGGAGTAGGGGGATCCGAAGCAAAAGACCAGCACTGGTAGACTTTTTTGGTAGAATGTAGAATAGAACCTGCTGTTAAAAAGGGGATAATTACTAGAGCATATAAAATATTGTGTGATAATTATAAGAATCAGAGAAAGTTAGAAAGGATTGGGAAGAGAGACTGGATAAGCAATTCACAAAGAAATAATGGGTGAATTTATGTATGACTCGCAAATATGCAACAAAGTCTAGAAGATTTAGGATCTTTGAAGTATTTACATAGGTACTGTTATACCCCAAGTGGACTCCAAAGAGCTTTTCCTCAGGTAAGCAGTAAATGTTGGAGGTGTGATGGGGAAGAAAGAGGCAGTTGGGAACATATCTTTAGAAGTCTAATGAGTTGGCAGATTTTAAAAACTTACTGCAGACTATCAGAAATACTAGGTGAGCACATTGGTATAACTAACAAAATGATTTTTTTGAGCTGGGATACAGAATCAGAATTGCCTATACATAGTAAGGCTTTGCTGAGTCTAATTATAGTAGCTGCCAAAAAAGTGGGTCCTTATTATTTTAGCAAAAGCAAGGAATTGCGAATGATGTTTAGTCGAACATCATTACGCGAAATGGCAAAATACCGAAAGAATGGAACAGCATTTTTTTCCTAGGGAAAAAAATCACTGGGCCATTTTCAGGACTTTGCCGTTTCCTTCACTGTGGTGCAGTCTCGGAGTTGGTATATTTAAGTAGGGCCGAAGCCCATCACTTTATTTTGAGTTTTGATTTTTTTTTTTTTTAACGGATCAGCAATTTTTTTCCCCTGGGGAAAGAACTCGCTGATCTGTCTGATCCGTGTGTTTGACATTTTGGGTTTTTGGGGATTGTTGGTCAATTATATAGCGCTCGCAATTCAGTTTGTTCACTTATATACTATGGACCCCAAAATAGCAATTACTAGAAAGTGGAAATCAAAGTCTAACCCAACTGTACTAGTAGAAGTGAATATAGTAACAGAGCTAAAACAACTGGAAATTTGATCTTTAGAAGAAGGTAGGAGCAAAGTACATAAAACAAAATGGGAATTGTGGGAACAATACATGCAGAATATTGTTTTGAAGGAGGATTGAGATTTAAAAAAGGCAGGATTTGAATGAGCTATGTCATTTTTAACTGACAACAACTGGCTATAGATTATAAGTGATGTATAATGTTTGCAACTAAAATATGTTAATATGGGTAGTTTTCATTTATATAAATGTATGATTCCCAATCTTGTAAGTGATATTTCAATAAAGATGTTTATTGTTTAAAAAACTGGAAATTTTTAGAACAGTTCAGGCAGAAAAATTGTTTGGATGAGGAATGAGGTTTAAGAAAAGGCAGTCTCTGAATAATTTATATAATGTTGCTTAGATTATATGATATATAGCAATATATGTAATGTATAGTATTTGTCAATGTATACTTGCTAATATGGTTTGATTGCTTTTATGTAAATGTAGGTTTGCCTTTGTCACAAGTAATAATTCAGTAAGTCATTGGGAACAGAGCCAAGTCTCTATGTGTGTAGCTTTTTAACTGAAAGCTAAGGCACAGAGGGTTGAGGTGAGAATGACTGCGTCAGGTATTAGGAAATTGAGTCATGGAGAACTAAGGGGGTTTGTCCTGGATTTGGTAATCTTCAGTGTGTTTGCCTTCGACATGTAAGAGGGACTGCAGAATGGGATAAGCCTCTGTGCTGATATCAGAAAGCTAAGTGGAGCAGTGGAGTTGTGGGGAGGGGCTTTCAAATGATGTGGAAAGGCTTAACTCACAGGCAGAAAGATGGTTGTTGAGGTTCATAGCAAACACGTGCAAAATACTGCACTTTAGCAAGACTAACTTGGTATGACATTATCAGTTGGGAGGCAGGGACTTGATGACAGTAACTCAAGAAAAGGAGTTGGCTGTACTGGATACAGTTGCACTTGGACCTCTGGGAGAAGAGTTAAGACAGCAGTAGCAGCAGCAAACAAAATGCTGAGATGTATCCTCAGGAACACAGATTCCAGAAGCAATGAGGTAATGCTCATCCTCACCAGGACTTCACCTTGAGGTGCATGTTACTGCCTAAAGGAATTCCAAAAGAAGTTGCAGAAAAATTTGAGAAATAGAAAGGAATATGACCAGAGGTTTCGGGAGTAGCAGTACATTTTACTTCAAACCAGAAAAGACAAACAAGGAATGATGATGGTGAACAAGATCGTGTTAAGGAGAGATGTAGGGGTCATTCTTAACCGGAAGCTCATGGGGGAGGAGAAGTGGGCACAGAGGCAGATTGTATGGTCGAATTGCTCCCTAGACTTCTGAATGTATTTTTTTCAATCAGAAAGAGAGAGTTGTGTACCCATGCAATTAAAGTGCAGACTAGATGGACTTGTTTTACAACAATTTGTGTGCCTGCAAAAGTGTCATACTTAGAAAAGCTGATCTGAGCACAAACCACTGTTGTTTAAATGGGGAGGTGTTAAACCTATTGTTCCTGGCAAAGTTTTCATGTGGCCAACATTAACCTTTGTAAATTGATCATACAGGTATTGCAAAAATGGCCTCAATTGTTCCAGCTTTCTTATTGAATAAACCTGTTATGATTTAATATTGCAGTAACCTTTTTTCTTGAAGATTCACTTTTGTGGTGATTGTACTCGCACAAATACACTGTCTTTGTTATGGCTGTAAATGTAAATATGGTGCCAGTTAGATGATGTACTCTTGGTACTAACTTTTGATTTATTAAAGGAGAATGCAGATACATTTTTGATCATGTGATCCCTCAGTACCCGTTAAGAAGCATATTTCAGGCTGTCTTCAAGACTTATAATCCTATTTACAATACCCCAATTTTCTTGGTCTCGATTGTGAAGACTGGTAAAGAAGGGTGAAGGCTACCAACCTAACCAAATAAAATGTGATGCATAATGCTGGCATTTGTAAATATAAATGTAAAATACAGGCTTGTTTCTTAAATGAAAGAAAATAATGTAAAATGTTGAACTTCAAGATTGTAGCAACATTGCCATTTGCTGTAAGAAAAACTAAGTCAAGCATTTCATATCTTTCTTTTGAAGTTAAAATTATTTCAAATCTATCCTTTGATCTCTAGAGCTCGGAGTTAGTCTGTCTGGGCTAGCACATTCTATTGTTTTAACTTAAGGAATAATTACTAGAGTGTACATGTGAAATGTTTTTTATTGTTGTAGCTTCCTGAGCAGGTGTTAGCTTGCTAAATAATGTAGGCTGTTTGCCTGGGAACCCCAGGCTAAGTGTCAAAATGATGTAATGTGTATACTGGGAAAATGTGTATACTGGGAAAACCTAACTGTCAAAAATGATGTAATCTGGAAGGACCCAGCAGAAAAGTTTGTTAGTGATTTTAAAAACTATTGCTCAGAGAGAGACTGTAAATATATTTGTCTGACTATCCAACTCAGTACTGCCTTATGCTCTGTGTAAGTAAGTTACTTTAGAAGTATGTTTTCTTGTAGCAATAGCTAGGAATTAGAAAAGATTAGACCAAGTGTTTTTCTGTTAGGTCAGAACTGTACTACTGAATTATTTTAAGTTTCTGTGTGATCTTTGAACTCTTGAATAGCACTGTGGTGTAGTAGTATTGTCTTGTGTTTTTAGTATTTATTATTAAATATTTTTAAACCCTTTTCAACTGTGGCTGGTTTATGTAGAGATAAATTAAGCTCTAGAGTACATTACATACTTATAAATGATCCTGTACTAAGCCCATACAATAAGCCTTGATTGCGTAGTTACACTACTTTTGGATAATAATATTGCACAGAAATAACTGGACACCCTTTTAAGGGCCTTTGGGTAGCTGATAATTATTAGCTGGTGGTGGCAGGAAATACTACCATATAGTATGGGTATAGGGGCACAGCTGGAAAATCTGTGTCAGCCTTTCCCAGGAGTGTCTGTGAAGTTGTATAAATACTTATCTCAAAGTGTATGTGTCTGTGTTAGCTACTTGGGCAGAGACACGAAGCACTGGTTGGACAGAGAGGGTACTGGAGGTTTGCTTGTCAGCTAGGCTCCAATCTGAACCCTATAGGTGTGCCAGTGGGGAGTCTTATTGGGGACCTGGAGAGCAAGGGAGCAACCAGCCCCAGACTGACTGTGATCTCTGTGTGTTGTTAAGGGAAATTGCACTTTGCATTTGTTATCCTTTCTCTTATATGAGACTCCCTCTCTGGTGTTAGTGGTGAGGATTGAGGCTCCTTGATTGCTGGGCCAGGGTACGGGCTTCACATTGATGGCTCTACATTTAAGAGGAAATGCGTCTTGTTGCATACCTCCCCTCTTTTTGCTGTACCTAATAAGTGTTGTTGCTCTTAAATTATGCCTGCGTGCAGGAGGAGGTACCTTATACATTTCAGACTCATATTCTGCAGCACCAGGTCCCACTAAGGTACTTCTTGAAGTCTATTTTGGAAACTTTGCTCAAATTTATTAACAAAATTAAATGATTCATAAATCACATCAATATATTTTTATTTTTCCAAATGAGTTTCTTACCACAGTAGATGAGATTCTTTTTCCAAGGGAAGAGTTAGTTTGTCCCAAATAAAGTATTTATCATAGTCTTTAGCAATTTTTTGTTTTAAGTCTTACTAGCAGTCACGTTTTAGTTAGCACCATTATCACTCTTTTTGCTGCACTCACCTTTTACCCTGACACCCAGAATCAGAACCAGCTGCTGCATATTTATTTCTACTGGTCGACCGTAATAGTTAGACTAGGCTAAGAACTACGTTAAAGCAGAGACCCAGAGTAGTAAGCTGTACATATATTTTAACATATATTTTGTTAATAGCATCCTTCTTAAAATCTGTGGTATTCTCATTCATCATTTCCTTCACCTTGCCCTTTGCCCTTCATCCTTACTTCCTTTCTTTATTAATACAGGAACTAGTTTGCTTGTACACAGTAATGCCTCCTGCTTCTCATTAACCTGAACCATTGGATGAAGCCTGTCATTTTCCTGACACCAGTCAATTGACACTTTGGAATTCTTATCACTTTCATTTGCTAAAACAATTAGCATCTCATCTGAAAAACGACCTTGTACATTTCAGCAGTTTTGAATTTTTTGTCTCCACTGTCAGGTAATCCTTGCAGTTAAGTTTTTACAAGCAGAGTGCCACTTTCCTAACTATCCTTTATACACACCTTCTTCAAAGCAGGTTTTTATCTGAAAATGACTAGGTTCGTTTCCTGGTACACTGGCCAAATTTCCCCTAGTAGGTATGAATACCACGTGGGTGTCTTCCCTGAAAATATGTCATAAGCGTAGTGAGACTAACCCAGCCAGCAAAATATAAATAGAATAATAAAAAGTTCAACAGGAATGAATGAATGAATGAGTGAATGAATGAATGAATGAAGCAAATCTGTTTTTCAGTTGCAGGCAGACCCATGCCAGTACACCTTCTAGGAAAACTCAAGTCTTTCATACTCCACAGTACAATAAGCATGATCAGGTAATCCACCAGAAATAAAGGTAGTGGTGTCAGTAAAATCCAAACGAAATAGTGGTCAACTTCTTCCAAGATGGAAGCTCTTGCTGCTGTTTTAAACTCAAAACAGAACAGCATTAGCAAAGCCTGTGGTAGTGAAGATTTTCACTTCATCACCAGAATTCGGTATAAACAGCATGCATTTAGCAAACCCAAATGCCGGCTTGCACTGGTAGTGCAGTATAAAACAAATGGTTAAAAGACGTGCTGTTTGCAAAACAATGCATTGTTTTGTGCCTAGATTTACATTCAGTACTATGCATGGGTAAGGAATATGAAAAATTGGATCAGTATAGGAAGAATACATTGCCAGCTACCCAAAACCTTGCATGACATATAATATTTTGAATGTCAATCTTAATTTTTGTTTTCCATTTGCCACACACTTTCTTAAATGACTTAACCATTTGATAGGTCACTGTTCTACACTGTATTTTTAAACTTACTGATTTGTAAAATTTTTAATTAGTTAATTTTATTTCAATTGATGTAATGTTTTGATTAATGTACTCGTATTCAGTTTGAGGCCAGTGTAAGGCAATACTCAGCATTTAACAATGCTTGTTAATGTATAAGTTGTTGCTAGTCTACTATTCTGATAGTATTAGTATCATCATTACTGCTCAGTGGATTCTGTTCTCACTACTGCTTGAAAAGTAGTGTGTATTTCAACAGAATGGGGAGAGAAACATTTGCCCTGGACTGGATCATGAACTTTGCTGCAGTATATTTTTGACCCCTTGACTCGGTGACTGCATGAGGAAACCTTGAAGTTGCATGTTTCATACACCACTGCTTGCATTTAAAGTTTTTATTTTTTTACTGTGTACGATATGTTATCCTTTTTTGTTGTCATTTTTGTAGTATTGTTTGTGTCACTACGTTTCTGTTGCAAATTAAATTGCAATGTAACATTTCTTATGTTAGTTTCATAACTAGGTGTGTAGCACCATTTAGATAATTCAGTATTTTAACAAATCTAGTGAACCAAAATGCTAAGTGAAAATAAGTAAAACAAACTGAATTTTCCTTTAAGCTTCAGACCTTCAGATTATTTCAGAAACATGTAGAATAGCACATATGTGACTTATAATGCTCTAGTGCATCCTAATTCACATCTTTGTGTGTAAAAATATGATAAAAATAAACAAAAGGGCAAATAATGCTTTACAAACAGTAGGTATATTTTATTTTGGCTGCAGGTGCAGTAACCATCAGACCACTTTCCTTTAATTGCATGTTAGATATTTTATGCACATGCTCTTTGACATAAAATGCAAAGCCGCCGTGGTAAATCCCTTTGACTTTTACTCTGTCAGTGTCATTTGGTGCTCTTGAGAAGAGGGAAGAAGGAAAGAGCGGTGTCCCTTACCTTAGGGTCAAGTCCTGTTTCCCAGGAGTAGAAAGAGAAATTACTTCTTTATACTTGGTAACAAGACAGAGAGGTGTGAAACTGTTTGTCTTTATTGCAGAGAGGACGGGAGCGTAAACTGATTCACAGCTACTTACAATGTAGCCATGCCTTTCACAGCAAAGCAGAGGTTCAAATGCAGTTGTCACTTCTTTTAACACATTTACATAAGCAGCATCACAGTGTTGAAATATTAAGCTTTAAACTTTTAAATGTTTGTGCTTTATACTTCTTTACATTTTAACAGCATAATGCATCCGAGATTATCCAAGTGCAACTAACTCTGGGCAAGACCGCAATCCAAATTGTAGCTTGCTACAGACCCCCCCCCACCATGCCCCAGGATTCACACTCCTCATTTCTTGATACACTGGAAAGTATCAGGGTATAACGCAACACCCTAATAATGGGCGATTTCAACTACCCCACCATTAACTGGGAAAACTACTCATGTATCAACTGTTTTGCTCAACGTTTTCTATAATTCATAAATTCCAACGCCTTGGATCAACTTATTCACACCCCCACCAGGGGCAGCAATATCCTAGACCTGGTCATTACCAACATGGGAAACCGGTGTTCCACACTAGAGGTCAATACCTCGTTGGTCAGATCCGACCACAAGCTAATCAGCCTAGACATCCACATCCCACCCCCAGCCCCAATTAGGGAAACCATTGTAAAAAAACTTCTCCAAAGCCAACTTCACACTTCTTAAGACAGATGTGGCAAACTTCATGACACCCATGCAGACGGACAATAGAGGTATGACTGCCAAATCCTACACAAATGCACTTTATAAGCACTTACACGAGTGCATGGATCATGCTATCCCTAATAGAACCAAGATGCTATCCTCCAAAAAAAAAGAAGCCAATCTGATGGTCCTCTGCCATAAACAAACTCTACAACAGAAGAAAGAAGCTGTTGCAAAAAAGAGTAAAATCCCATGACTGGAGGAACTCCCTGGTCAACCTCAGTAAGAAGCTGAGATCCCTCATAAAATCCTCCAAAGCTAGTTACGAAAACAAAATTGCCACTGACTCTAAAGACGACCACAAAGCATTCTATAGCTATGTCAAGAATCTAAATGGGAACACTCAGATCTGCTCTGAGTTACAGTACAATGGCACTAAATATACAGAACCAACTGATATTGCCAACATCCCAGCAGATAGGTTCAGTGATAACTTTACCCCCCTCTCACCCCCTAGAGGGCCCATCTCTATACCTGAAGAATGCAAAGTTCCTATAATCACGGCTGCACAGGTAAAAAACACACTCTCCAAAGCCAAGAACACAGCATCCATGGGACCTGACAATATCCCAGGCTGCGTTCTACATGAACTACAGAATGAACTGGCACCCTACCCAAGTACCATGTTCAGTCATAGCCTCACCTCAGTTTTTTACCCACTGAATGGCGCACCGCGACGGTTATCCACCTCCACAAAGGGGGAGCCATTACAGACCCCGGGAACTACCGCCCCATTAGCCTGACGAGCCTGGTCTGCAAGGCCATGGAACATATCATCGTGGAACTCATAAATAAAGACATTGGTAATCTCCAAACTCTGGACCCTACCCAGTTTGGATTTGTAAAAGGCAGGTCATGTCTCCTAAACCTGATTGACTTCTTTGAAGCAGTCACCAAAGCCATAGATGAGGGTAAAATGGTTCACACAGCTTATCTAGATCTCGCCAAGGCTTTCAACACCATTCCCCAAGCTAGAATTATAGATAAGCTCACTAAACTAGGTATAAATCCCTATGTCACAAGATGGGTTGCCAACTAGCTCACTGACAGAACCCATACTGTGAAAGTAGCGGATTCCAAATCCGACATCAGACCAGTGACAAGTGGAGTACCACAGGGTTCAGTCCTGGGTCCTCTCCTGTTTGGTATCTACTTCTCTGAAGTGCAGGCCAACACAGAAGGTCTTTGGCTAACAAAGTTTACAGATGACTGCAAACTAGGAACCATAATCGAAACTCCTAACGATGTGGACAAACTACAAAAGGGCCTCACTGAGACAGATACCTGGTGTCAAAGCCATGGCCTGAAGCTCAATGCCAAAAAGTGTATTGTCATTCCCTTTGGTAAAAACTCTGTACCCATGAACTACCACATAGCTGGTAGTCTATTTAATGCCGAAAATGTGATGAGACCTTGGGACACAGGTGGACTGTAGTCTCTCCTTTGATAATCATATCGCCACATTGGTCAGGAAATCCTTCTACGTGGCTCGTCTCATCACAAAAGGATTCTCATCCAGAAAAAAAGAGGTCATTGTTCCCCTCTACTCATCACTCATTAGACCCATTATAGAGTACAACGCCCCTTTTGGTATGTACCTCACAAGACATCTACAACAACTAGAAAGACCACAGAAATACCTCACAAAGAGGATTACTGGCCTCAAACAGATGCCCTATGCAGACCGTCTCAAAAAACTACAGATTTACTCCATCGCATATCGCCTACTCAGGGGCGATCTCTGCCTAACATACAAAGCTATGTCAAACCCAGAGCTGTTGGACATGCTCCACTTAAAGAAATCCCAATTCCTCCGAGCTACACGCTCTAGGGACCTAAACCTTGTCACCATAATAAACAGAACATGCTGGAGGGATAGATTCCTGTCCCAGAGACTTCCCATACTCTGGAACAAACTACCTGTCTGTCAAACAGAGCTCCTCATTAGCACTCTTCAAGAAAAATCTTGATGATTGGATGGGAAATGGGAAATTCACCCCGGGGATCACTTCTGTGGCTCTGCTCGACAGGGGCACAGGAAAATAATTTTCTTGGGTGGCGAAAGCCAGGGTACATTTTTTGGCTAGGCTTGTATGGGCCCTAGGGCCGATAGCCTAGTACCTACCTATAAGATGATTTGAATGTAGTATCAAAGATGTCTATGTCATTTAGAGAAAAGGCAGAATTTTTTTAATGTAATTCTTGTAAAGTATCGGCACGTTTACCAAAGTGTAGGGGGAGAGGCTGTCAATTCATCTTGGACTACAAAAAGATACTTTGAAGAAAGGCTTGCAATTTAGTTCTGGTTGCAGCTGTATAATTCCTTAGTATATTATAAAACAAGCCCTGAAACGCACACAAATGAAGGCCATTACAGAAGTAAAAGAATCAGTCCTGTTATAGACAGTATATAAAATGACACTGATTTATACTAATCCCATTATATGTCAATGGAATGGGACTACACCACTACTTCCTTATATGTAGCATGACTCATATATAGTATTTTATTTATTTATTTGCATTTGTTTACAGGGAAGTCCACTGGGCCTAAAAGAGCCCAGCCCATTTTCATTGGAGGCCTGGGGAGAAAAACTCAGACAAGAACGTAGATACAGAAAATATTAAACATTAATTGGTAGAAAAGCAGAAACAGTGTTACAGATAGTGATTACAGTAATATATATCTATACAGAATATGTACATAAAAGCAGGAATTTTGTTGGTTGTCAGATGAATTCATTCAGAGAGGTATAAATAGAGATATATTAATCAGCATTATTGTACCAGTATCAACAAGTGATGAAAAATAATAATTATGGAGAAAATGTCAGTCAGCAGTAGCAAAAAGCAGTTTAGTTATCATATAAGGCGAAGGAAGAGGTTAGGTTATAGAGTAGGTACATAGTCAGAAAGAGCTGAGATGATTTTTCAGTATTTGTTTTTAAGGTGGAGAGGTGCTCCCTGTGTTTCTTATAGAAGGTGGAAGTGAGTTCCATAGTTTGGCGATGGTGAAGGAGTAGAGGAGTTGAACAGCAGGTAAGGTGGGCTTTTCTACTTTTAGAAGTAGATGATTTTCAGATCTTAGTTGCCTGCTGGGTTGCTATTGGGCAAGTAGTGTCGAGAGAGCAGGACAGTCTCTGGGTCTGTAGATTATTTTGTGCACTGTAGTTAATTGGGAGAATGAGAGATGGTGGGGGGAGTTCCAGCCAGCCTAATTGTTTTGGTGAGTTACAGTGGTGGGATGAGAATTTGGTCTTGGTGGTAAATTTGGCTATTTTGTTGTAACACATATCAAGTTTGGATTTTGCAGAATTTTGAATATTATTGAGGAGAGGAGTGCCAAAAAGAAGAAAGGGTAATAAAAAGGTGGTTGCAAGGGTTTGTCTAGTAGACAGGCTAAGAAAGTGTTGGCACATGTAAAGCATACCAAGCTTTTGCTGTGTTTTTTTGATGATGTTGTTTGTGTCTAGGTCAAAGTTAAGATTTTGATCCATAATAATGCCTAGTAGTTTAGTGTGTGGGACAACTTCTGTAGTGAAATTGTCTTCGGCTTGTATAGTGAAGAGTTTTTTTATCTAGGGAGTGGTTTTCTTAAGGGTAAAAAGTACTAATTTATTTATTTATTTATTTATTTCGAATTTGGGGCAAGATGATTGTTAAGCATCCAAGATTCAGCAGAGTTGAGGGCATTCTGGTGATTTGGTGAAGTTCAGAGCTGGAATTAGCAGTGCATATTATAGAACAGTCGTTAGCATACTGGATTACTGAGCATTGTGGGAGAGTGGAGTGAAAGTTGTTAATAAAGATGCTAAATAAGAGAGGACCAAGTATGGAGACTTGGGGTACCCCTGTGGAAGCATTGAGGAAGGGAGAGTAAGGCTGTTGCCATTTGGTGGATTGCTGCCTATCGGAGATAAAGCTAATGAACCATTGTAGGGTAGGTGGGGAAATGTGGAGGGAGGATAGTTTAGAGAGGAGGATGGTGGTGTGGGAAATGGTATCAAAAGCTTTGGAGAGGCCTAGGAAAAGAGAAGCGATTTTTTTTGCCAGAATCCCATGTCCAGTTAACTGTATCAAGGAAGGAAAGGAGGGCAGTGGTGGTGCTGTGTCCTAGTCTGAAACCATGCTGAGTGGGTGATAGAATTGAGTTTTCAAGCAGGTGGTTGAGGAGTTTGGCATGTATGCATTTGTCCAGTATTTGAGAGGGGTGAGAGAATTGCTATGTGCCGAAAGTTTGTGGTGTCTGTGTTGGTTCAGCCTTTGTGTAAGGGGAGAATGCAAGCTTTTTTTCTAGATGTCTGGGACTATGGATTCTTTAATCAATCTGTCAGTACGTATGCTGATGGGATAAGCTATAGAGTTTGCAGCTAGCTGTAGGAAATATAGGGGTAGATTGTCAGGGGCCAGAGTACAGAGTTTTAGCTTAAGTGAAAATTTTTTTTTTATTATTGTGGATGTGGCTATGGGGGAGAATTTTAGGTTGGACTCGAGGGTAGGATTGTTTTCTGGGATGATATGGTCATCAGCTGTCTTGGTGGTGGTGCTAGCTGTAGGAATGGTGGTGGTTAGGTTAGCTATGGTGTCAGTGAAGCAGGAATTGAAGAGGGTGGCAAGTTTGGCGGAGGTTGTCTGAGTTGCTTTGAGACCCTGGGTGTAATAGTTGGTTAATGGAGGACCAGCATTTTTTGGGATTATCTTTGTAGGTGGAGGTAGTGGGTATTTTTATCTCTGGTTATTAGTTGTTTTACCTGGTTGCAAATTTATTGTAGTAGATTTGAGGGTGTCTTTGTTTTTCTGCCATGATTTCCAGATTTTAACCTGTGCATGTCCTCCCCCTGCAGTCGAGTGGCGTTCGAAAGAAATGCATAAATGGGCATGCCTTCGTTGAAGGTTGGGTGTCGAGCTGGCACCTCGGCACCATAAAAATCTACTGCCATTCACTAGTGGACCGGAGTTCCACTGTAGCGACCCCTAACCGGGAAAAGTCGAAAGAAGAACAA
The DNA here is from genome assembly GCF_019279795.1 of Protopterus annectens. Lineage (NCBI taxonomy): Eukaryota > Metazoa > Chordata > Ceratodontiformes > Protopteridae > Protopterus > Protopterus annectens. Next base: position 182,376,176 of record NC_056737.1, on the reverse strand, counting down.
TACTTGATAAGCTCCTCTGCAAAGGTGTTTCATAGTCTTGTGCACTGTAATTGTGAAATGCGTTTATTTTATTAGTGCTAGAAATAAGGCAGTAAACATGTTATGGTACCCTAGACTAAATTAATATGTTAAGTGATTTTTAGATTACATTCCAAAACTTTGTCCGGCAGGATGTTCAACAACAGGAAAGCATTGCCCATTTTTTCTGCACTTGTATTAATGCACAAGTTTAAAATTTCAGTCTCTTAAACGGAGCATTACTTTTGCCCTGGGAAATATAATGCTGTCTGTTTCAGGTAAGAGTTGTCAGACTGCTATGGATTTCTGTCCTGCAAAATAATCCAGAAAAACAAGTCTGCTTAGTCTGGATGATGTGCTTTCAGATGAAAAAAGTTTTTTTTTAATTGAATTATTTTGCCTGTTACATGAAAAGTAATAATAGTTTATATTGTTCTGCCAGACTGGAATGATATACTTATTGCATTGGTCCGATCAGGTTTATTGTAAATTTTAATTGATGTGTTGCATTTTACAGAGATACTGTTTGTGGCGTGTGTAAGGAGAGAAACTTATGTAGAACAAAGAACACATCAGTTAATGGTCTATGTTGCAATGGTATAACATAATACATATTGAATTTTACCTTTTAGGCATGTGCCCTGTTGTTGCAAGAGTATAACTAGAAATTTCTGTTGTGTACTTAATGCCATGTTCTTTTGCCACATATTCATCCCATTTAGCATTTAAAAATGTGCGCACCTCTCAGATAGCCTTTTTGTTGTATCATAATTTCAAGATTCAGGTTTAAGTACATTTGTGTAGCTTAGGTAAGTCATACCAACTGCAGACTAGTTTCATAGTGTACTACAGCTTTCTTTAAGTTATTTATAGCATTACTTAAAAAGATGAGCCTTGGGAGGGCTACAGAAGTTTCCTTAGTATGCCATACTCTAAACTGGTGATTCACAGATAAAGAAGTTAGATTCTCTTTGGAGCCAGTATCTCTTTCAGTGAAATCCCAAGTAGGACTAAAAATATGTAGTTAAATTGAACATTCTGAGACGGTTCTGTTTTTTTCAGGATATAAAATAAATAAAGATAAAACAAAGACTATATAGCTATAAACTGTGTACCACACATTAATTTGTTCAGCAACACCCACATTTATGGAAACATGATAAAATTAAGTATTTAGGAATATGCATTAAAAAAAGATTCTGTTATAGCAGTTAAGGATATGTGGGAAGAGACTAAACAAAAGAACCTCTTGCCTATTGATATGGATAGCAAGATGCAAGCAGAACAAATGTTTTAGTCACTTTAGTTTTATACACAGGTCAGGCAGTATTAACCAGAGGAGTAGTTGTGGACAGTAATTAATAAAATGTTCAAGGATTTTATCTGGGATGGGAAGAGGGCAAGAGTCAAGTGGGATAACTTGAATCTCCCAAAATAACAAGGAGGTTTAGGATTACCTGATCTGAATGGCTATTTTACAGCTGCATAGTTAAGGCTCTTAAACATAACACAAGAAGAAAGCTGTAATTTCTAAGTGGAAAGGGATGATAATGATGATGCAGGGGGATAATTCACGAACTAGGGAAAGAGTGGGATTTTCAAAGTAGATCTTTAAGGAGAATAACAGCAATCATACATAATATTATATTCATAATGTAGCAGAAAGTATACTTAAAACTAGGCCAACATGGGGATTGAGAAAGAAAATGCTGCCGCTAGGGATGACTGCAGTTAGGGGAACAGAGAATAGGCAAATGGGGGCTGGAATTTGCTGGAGGAAGCTGGCAAAGGAGCCAAGGTACTGAGAACAAATAATTAGAGAGAGAAAGGTAATAGAAAGGGAAGAGGCCAAGAAGGCATTTGGATTCACAAACAACTCAAGAGCATAGAATATAGCAAATAATGACTGAAGAAACCAGGATCCACCACTCGTACAAAATTTAGTAAAACCTCTAGCACCTCGGCAATAGCCTTCCAAGGAGAATACAAAACAGAAACTAATACAGAGGTTTATTTGGATTGCCTTCTTTATCAGGGATTATTACCAGAGTATAGACAAAGAGAAGGGGATAAAGGATAAGGGAATCCTAAATGAAAGACCTGCATTGGTTGAGTTTTTAATCGAATCTGGAAGATAAGCTGCAATTAAAAAGGGATAATTAGTAGGTCATATAAATATTGCACAATAACTATAGGAATCAATCGGAGGAAATCACAAAAGATTGGGAAGAGCGAAACAATGGGAGTACATATATATGGCTCTCAAATATGCAACAAAATCTACAAGGTTTAGGAGTTTTGCCTGAAAGTGTTTGCATAGATACTTTTTATATCATAGGCAGACTACAGAAACATTTTCCTCAGGTAAATGGCAAATATTGGAGTATGATGAGTTGGCAGACTTTAAAAATTCCCTACAGAGTACTCTGTCAGGAGTACTGGACAAGCAAATGAGTGTAACTAAGGAAATTATTTTGTTTGCCTATGTTGTAAGTGATAATTCAATAAATGTGTTTAAAAAAAGTAAAATATGTAGTTGAAATGTTATTTATTCATTTTTTGTAGGATCAGGCTAAATGTAAAAGTATAGTAGTTAGTAAATAGGTATATTTTATTGCAAGTTAGTAGTATTAAAATAATGTACTAAGACAAACTTTGGTTATTCAAGTGCATGCTTTTTTAAAAGAAGGGGAGGTTGAGAGGTGGTCGGCTTCTCTGCACAGCAGCTTAATCTTCTTTTGGTACTGAGATGCCAGAAATATTCTTTGATTATCTCGGGAAGGCTCAGTTAGGCTATGAGAGAAGTCTGAGAACCCCATGTAGTATATGAGAAAATATTCAACACTGTTTTCTCTGGTAACAGCCAGATGGGTTTAGTTGAAATTCACACATCTTCCACATAACTGAATTATATGAACAATACCTACTACTGCCTTCATATTACAGTTGAATTAGCTGTAACACTTCACTCAGACACACAGTAGACAGCTTTAGAAAGATTACTAAATTAACCCCTGATCTGTTGATAATGATGAACTAAAGTCCAAGCTCTTTTTTAAGGTATTTCCAAATCAAAGCCCTGTTAAGATATTTTGTTATATTGCAGGTCACAGGTAAGAGCCTAATTTAATAATCATTTACTAAAATATTCCTAATCTCTCTGCTTGTGCTGTTGTTGTTGTTATTATTATTATTATTATTATTGCTGCTGTATTTATCAATATATATATTTTTTGAAAAGTAAGTCAGCAATTACCAGATCTGATGATGTCATTTTCATTTGTTCCTCAACAAATGGGTTTGGATCTGATCCTCGATCCAACTCGGCCACTTTCAAAAGATTCTAGGATCCAACTCTCGAACTTCTCCCTTACCAGTAATGCCCCTGACCACTACAGTATCCCAGATCTTGTTTGCTGCTCTTCAAGATGGTCAGGATTGCGATTGCTGAAGCTCCTTCTGGGGTATTGAGGGAACAGTTATTTTTTGTTACTGTTTTACAATTTGTTGTTCTTGTTATTATTTAACTAAGCCTCCCTTTCCCTCAACAACCTTCTGTACCAAGTTTTCAGTACTTCTCTACTACCATTGTTGGTAGTCTGTTTCTTTCTTTACCCTTGGGTAACTTCTTATTCATACCCTTGTTGGTACTTAATACTTTTAAACTCCTTTTCTGTCTACTTGTTTGGTTTGCGTTTTCCAGCATGGCTGATAAGCTGACTGGATTTAAAAAAATGCACTTCCTGTGGGCATAAGATTCCCAGTTCTGATGCCCACAGGGAGTGTGTTTGTTGTTTAGACCCAGCGCATTTGGACACCTCTTGTTCCATCTGTGTGGCCTTTAATGCTAGAGCGATAAGTGATAGGAGTGAACTAATTTTGAAAGGACTCCTTCAGGCATCAGCTTCTTCTACAGGCACTTCTTCAGAGCCTCAAACCCACACTCAGAAATCGAAAGAGCTCAGGGAGCACTGTAAACGTTTACCGGCCTGGCCTCCTCAGTCAACACGTTCTTTAGAGCCACCAAAGTAGGTTTCTAAGCCTTCGGATCTGACATCTTCTGTCTCATCTCCTTGGCCTTGTGCTGTTAGGTTTTCTCCAGAGTCAATATCCCAGAGTCAGAGGTGGATAGGATGATGAGGAAATACTTCAGAACACAGATCCAGATGGGGTCTTGCCAGCTCAGTCTTTCATCACATCCGTGAGCCATCAAACTTCTTTCCAACCTGTACTTGCTCCTTCTCCGATCCAACCATCCATTTTGGAGTTACTGGATCGCAGAGCCCCAAGAGTCAGGCCATCAAATCTGAAGGTTATTTCATCTTGATTCTGGTTACGTCCCTGACATGATCAGCTCCAACACTGTTGGAGCACAACGGCTCTCAGAGCCAAAGTATTGGCATCGGATCCAAGGGGTTGACTTTGACTCTGAAGTTTTTGGAGCCATCACTTTTTTTCAAAGTTTTGGCACTGGATAGCTTGGTATTTACTCCTCTGTTGGACCACATGGTTGGTGGGGCTTGGAGGTTGTCTGCTTCCAGACCCTAAGCTCCAGTGGGATTGTCCTCGGCATTTCCTGGTCCCTCTGTGTTTGATGTGGTGGAGAGGGCATTCTCTCAACCTAGAGTGATTTCAATTCTCCCTTCTTTGGATCCCTGCCCTATTCCCTCCTTGCATCCTGTGTCTGAGTCCTTGCATCCTACACCTCAGGGACAGCCAGCCCAGATGAGTTTCCAAGCAGTTTCCTACAGGGATCTCCCTGTCTCTTCCAATACCTCCCCTGGAATATCCCACTGAGGAGGTCCCTCTGAAGAGGGCGTGCAAGAGGAGACACTTGGATTCCCCACAGGAATCCCTCGCAGAAGGCACAGATTTTGATGAAGGAGATGGGTCCCCTAGATCTCCACCTGAAGAGGTCTCATTTGGCGACATCTTAGAGATTTTTCACCAGAAAGGTGGTTGTCTTCCCAAACCCTTCCCAGGAAGAATCTGTGTTCTTGGAAGCATTTGGGTCTGGCTCATCTACATCTTGGGTTAACCCCCCTGAGGATGAGCTGATAGACCTTGTCTCCCGCAGGCCATGAAACATATCCCCAAATGCCTCAACAAAATTGTAAGTGCCCCTGCTAATAGGCAGTACTGGACTAAAGGGATTCCTGCAGATGCCATGGTTGTTGTGGCAGCCACCAAAAAGGAGCTGGCTGAACAAAGCTCCACTGTCCATCCCCCTAACAGAGAGTCTAGGGCTTTGGGAAGGAAGTGTATGGATCAGCAACATTTGCCCTGTGATCGCTGAACTACCTAGCACATTTGAATAGAATGCAGAGGAACTTGGTAAAGGAACTCTAGTTTTGCCCCAGGGTCCCATATCTGCAGAGGAACAGAAGTTCTTTTCCTAATGAATGGCCACCCTATAATTGATTACAAATGCATCCATGAGGGTGGTGTCACATGCCACAAAGATACCTCGAGGGTGGCTGGTTCAGGCATAGCTATAAGGAGATATGCCTGGATGTGATTGTTAAGATATTGCAGAGCCCTGCAAGGTGTCTTTCACTTTGATGGATCATCTTTGTTTGGGCCAACAGTTAGAGACCCTCTCCTGCAGTGAACAGGATGGAAAAACTTTGTCTGCCATCAGGATCCACTTTTCTACTTCACAGAGACCTTTCTCTAGGAATCAATTTGGCAGTAAAAAGCTGTGGTTCCAAAAATCTTAAGGTCCTTTCAAGGAATCATGCTGGGATTTCCCCCAGAGGCAGATGGGGGATACTACAGTAATAGGTGTCACTCACTTGTCAGAGGGGGTCCACAGAACCAAGGATCTCGAGATTCCTTCTTGGACAGATCTTTCTATCATTCCTGAAAGGTTGCCTGACTTTCCCTCTCAGGAAGCAGGCAGGGGGGTGCTTGTCCTTGCACCAAAACACCTGGTTAGCCATCACAAATAACTGTTGGGTGAAAAGTATCATATCAAGGGGATGCTTCATTCCCTTTTTACAAATTCCTGTAAAAAGAAGGAAAAATTTCTCTGATGTTCCACCCTATCAGAGAGTGCTAGCAGCAGAAGAGATCAGAAAATTGCTAGACAAGAGAGTCATCCAAGAGGTCCCACCAGAACAAACTGGATCCGGAATTTACTCAAGGTTCCTTTTAGTGCCAGAAAAGACAGGGAACCTGAGACCTGTCTTTGATCTCAGTAGTCTGAACCAATTTGTAAAGAATTCCAGATTCTGGATGGTCATGGTTCAGTCCATTCTACCCCTCCTTCAGAAGGATGACTGGATGTGCTAAATCAATCTTCAAGATGCATACTATTACGTCAAAATGAACAGGTGCTCTCGAAGGTATCTATGCTTCCAGCTGTGAGCCAGCCGTTATCAGTTCAGAACCCTGCCATGTGGTCTCACCACAGCCCCCAGGGTACTCACCAAATACATGGCAGTGGTAGGAGCTCACCTGCTTCGATTCAGAGTGTTTCCCTGTTTAGATGACTGGCTCCTTACCTCACTGACCAGACATCTACTCAGAAAGGCCAGAGACTATTTACTCCAGCTTTCACTCTCGCTGGGAATCACCATCAGTATGAACAAATCACAACTTCAGCCAGCTCAAGTCTTGGAATTTATAGTGGCTTACTTGGACCCAGTCAATTCTCTAGCTCTTCTGCCTCAAAACAGAGTTTTTACTTTGAAGATGCACATCAAGTAGATTCCCCTGCCCCAGTGAAACTGATCCTCATGGCTCTAGGGCCGATGGTTGTGGCAGTAATTACTACCCACTGCTCGACTCGACTTCACATGAGAATTCTTCAGTGGACCCTAGCATTGCAATGATCTTTTCATCCTCATCCCTTAAAACATCTGGTAAAATTGTCTTAGGCTTACAGAAAGTTTCTTCTTTGATGGATTTATTCAGAGAAGATTGATCAAGGTTGTCCATTTATCCTTCCTCTCCTCAACTCCACATTGACTACGGATCCTTCCCAGTTGGGGTGGAGGGGGCATTACTTGGGATGGACTGTTCAAGGCACTTGGTCCTCACAAAAGACCACTTTGCATATCAGTGAACTAGAGATGGGAGTGGTGCTTCAAGCGTTGCAGGCCTTTCAGAGCTTTCTCCCAATGTGGACTATTGCACTACAAACGGACAACATCTCAGTAGTTTGGTACATTAGCAAACAGGGGCACCAAATCCTACCCCCTTTGTCAAGAAGCAGTGAGAGTATGGCAGTGGGTAAACTCATCTAATCGCTTACTTGTGGCAACGATCTAGTGGACAAACATAGCAGGACCACCCTCATGCTTTACAAGTGGTCTTTCAACCAATTAGTGGCAAGCAGGATCTTCCACAAATTGGGTCAACCTTGCTGTGACCTATTTGCATCTCCCCAATAACAGTAAATGAAACAGATTCTTTGTCCTTATCCCACCTCAGGGATAGTCACCGAGAGATGCTGTAGTCCATGTTTGGCCCTCTGGTCTCCTTTATGCTTATCCTCCCCTGCCTCCCATCTTCAAGTTTCTTCAGAAAGTACTTCAGTTGAAGAGCACAGTAATTCTCATTGGTCCCTTCTGACCTCGACAGGTATGGTTCCCTTGCTTTGTTCTCACCTAGTATGTCCTTGTACTCTGAATCCCAGTCCAGTCCTCTTATCTTACCTGTCAGGACAGATTCACCTGGACATTGTAGGCTCAAGTTGACTGCATGATTTCTCCAATTCCAGTGATGGCTAGGCATTCCAGGCTTTCCTCTCTAGTTCGAAAGATCCTAGTCTCTGCTCATAAATCTTCAAGTAGGAAACTACAAAAGTTAATGGAAAAGGTTTTCCTTTTGGGCTCATCAGAGAGAGTTAGATCCCTTTACCGATCCGCTTCCAGCTGTTCTAGATTTCCTTGCCTCGATTTTTCAAAGTGGAGTAAGATTTTCCACAATTAACGTTCAGTTAGCAGCCCTCTTGAGCTACCACATCAGAGATGATGCTTCTTCTTCTTTAGCATCATCTAAATTATGTAAGGTCTTTCTTAGGGGTACCTTTTTACTTAGACCTACAATAAAGGACCCTACTTCACCTTGGAAACTCACTATGGATTTGCAATCCTTAGTACTTTTTCCCTTTGAACCATCATCCAAAGTAGATTTCAAGTTTCTTTCTTGGAAAACTGTTCTTCTTGTGGCTATAACTTCTGCAAGATGAGTATCTGAACTCCAAACACTATCTTCCAACCCACTGTATTTGATATTTCACAAAGACAGGGTTGCTTTATGCACAAAACCTTCCTTTCTTACCAAAAGGTGCCTCTGAAACCTATATCAACCAAGTCATCAGTTTGCCAGTTTTCTTCCCCAACTTTGAAAACAAAGGAGAGTACACCCTTCATCTTCTTGATATACATAGACAACTTTGTTTTTACTTGCACAGGACCAAGGAATTTATAAAAAACGATCAATTGTTTGTCTCCTTTACTGAAACAAAAATTGGGAAAACCAGTTTCAAAAACTACATTGGCTAAGTGGATAATGGATTGTATTTCCTATGTTTATTCTTTGAGAGGTATAAACTTATCAAGACAACCAAAAGCACATTCAACCAGGTCAATGTTTACATCAGCTGCCTTTTGGGCTAGAGCCTGTATTAATGATATTTGTGCAGCTGCCACTTGGTCTAATACCCATACCTTTATTCCGCATTACAAATTGGACATCATTTCCCGAAACAGAGCTGCCTTTGGTTCCGCAGTTCTCCGGAACATCCTTCCATGAGGGCCACCCAAGATTACTGTAGCCCGGGATGCTTTCCCATTCATTGAGAAATTAATGAAAATGACAAGATCAGATAAAGAAGTTATGTACTCATCATAACGTTCCATCTGTTTTGTCCATTTTCATTCTTCCTCAACTCCCTCTCTCCTTCCCCCTTTCCATGACTTTGGGAGAGACCTAATGGAATTTTTGTTAAGAACCATATTTCCTGTTTGAGCACCTGATCTTTCAGCTGTCACTTTTCTGTCATAGCATTGTTATTGTATTTTATGATTATAATGTATATGTAATAGCAGCAAACTCAATCTGAGGTGTTGTAGTGGTCAGGGGCATTATGGGTAATGGAGGAGCTCAAGAGTTGGATCTTATAATCTTTAGAAAGTGACCAAGTCAGATCCGAACCCATTCATTGAGGAAGAATTAATATGGACAACATTGATGGGCAATTATGGTGAATACATAACTACTTTTTTTAACTGTCTTAAACTAGTGCTCTGTGAATGTGCAGTGTATTAGTATATTTGGATGGATCTCGTTTGAAATGTCAACTGCAGAAATAAATATTGTACTAAAAAAAATCAAGTCTGCAAAATACTGATAACGACAAAAAGTCTAATTCATACATTTCTTTTTTTTTTTTTTTTTTTTTTTTTTGCAGGGGCCTGTGTCCCCTGCATCCTCCCACCCCCTTTGCTGAAATGGGAAGTGGGTAAGTCAACAGATGAAGACTGATAAAGTGATGAAGTAGCTATGCTGCTAGTCAGCAGTCTCTAAAGTCAAAATTTCTTTTTAGGAACATAAGCACTTATTGCATTTTCACTTAAACCAAAACCGTGGCTCTTCAAAAGATGACCCTTTCCCCATTGTTGGTGCATCCCCTGAGTTGTTATATTTACATAAAGAATTTGTTGCAGAAGCACGTGCGTTCTACTTTTTTTTTTTGGGGGGGTGGGGGTTAAGTGAGTCGACAAGTCCAGTTATTAACTGCATCCTAAGTCTGTCTTTGGAGTGGGGTGAGAATGTGGCTTGGACTGCAGCCATTGCAGTCATCTGTCTGTATCATTCTTGTGTTCACTAATCATTGAAACTGTATTGTTACTGTTATTTATTATTGTTTTCCATTCTTATCTGTTGGTGTCATAGTTTTGTTGAGTAAAATATTTGTTTTCTGGTGTACTAAAATGTATTTATTTTTGTGCTGGGGAAATGTTGTGTTAACTAAAACAGTAAACTTTGAGGTTATTAAAGACCCTAGGAAATAAATTCTTATTTGTCAAAACAACTTCCATTGCACAGTTTTAATGTCACGGTTAATAAGAGGGAAGTATTGGGCAAACCTTAATCTTGTGTTTGGCTCTTTTTTTTTTAATTTCCTGAGTGAAATGAATTGTGTCATATTTTTGATGATAAGTTTTAGTTCTTCAGTAGTCCCCCACTGAAAGGTATCCCGTGTCCAATAAGTACTGTAAGGCCAGTCAGTCCTAAGACCACTGCCTTTTAACTTCGTATCTGAAGTAGTTAACTTCATTTGATCAGCAACTTGTGGGTATCGGATCCATCCGGCAGATTTCCAAGTTAAAAGATCCAAGCTCTCAGCCCCTCCCCCTTACCCATAATGCCCTGCTACCTCCCTCCAGTCCTTAGATCTCGTTTGCCGTGGCTTCTGACAGCTTTAAGCGACGAGCTCTTGGCGTTGGGTGATAGTTTCAAAACTTTTAAAAACCTTTTAAAACTATTTCCTAAGAATTTTTGTGTGTTGAGTGAGTGTAGTTGGTTTCTGCCTTTATATTTTTCTCAGGTTTTTTTGTGATAAACTTACTGTTTAAATTTAATTTCTTCCCTCCCCTTTACTGTGTGTGTGTGGTTGTGCGATGGCTGAAGGGCCTAAGGCCATTTTTTCTAAATGCACTGAGTGTGGCCATAAGCTGTCCCCAGCGGATGGCCACACTCAGTGTGTTCTCTGCCTAGGGGTAGCCCACTTGTCTTCTGGCTGCCAAGTGTGTGCGGCCTTCAACCCCCCCGGGTTGTTAGGGATAGGAGGAATAAGTTAATCCTGGCGGGGCTTTTGCCCGCAGATTCTTCCTGCCACGGCTGCGGCTGTCCTGCCTTCAGTTCCCCCTCCCCTGACTGGGACTCAACCTCCCTCTGTGTCTCAGGGAGAGGGGGACTCTTCTACAAGAGAGAAGAGGCACAGGGACAAAGAGCCGCATAAAATCCATAAGAGGTGGACAGAGTCTCATTCCTCTGCTCCGCCAGCTAAGGTAGTTAGCCCTCCCAGGAGGGTCTCCGGATCTTCACCCTCTCGGCTCCGTTCCCCCCGCTTTTCTCCGGAGCCGGAGGAGGAGTACCGGTCTCCCTCTAGGTTATCGAGGCGGCCTTCCCGGCCCGCTTTGGCAACCTCTTCAAGGTCCCCCAGAAGCATGTCTGACGCTGATTTGGACTGGATGATGCATAGATTCTTGCAGGCCCAGATGCAGATGGGGGTGCTCCTGCCTCCCCCCCCCCCTCCGGGGGGAGCTCGGCCCCTTTCTTTGCCTCAATTGCTCCTTCTGCGTTTTGCTATCAGGTTTTGGAGTCTTTGGATCTGAGCCGTCTCGGACTTGGGGAGTCGGCGCCGACAGTGATGGCTACTTCGATGCCAACCGTACCCTCGAGCGTGTCGGATCCGAGCTCTCGGGGCTGAGAGCCGAGCTTCGGATCCGCAGGGGTGAGTGTGTCTTTGGCTCCATTTCGGTCGGAGTACACTCCTCTGGTCCGATCGCATCGGCTCCGACACTGGTCCTTGCGTCAGAACCAAGGGGGCTGCTCTCGGAGCCAGGGGAGAGTGGTTCGCCCTCGGCTTTTGACGTAGTGGAGAGGGTTCTGTTGAGGAGTTCCAGGTCCCCGGTCTGGGCTATGGATCCACCCGTCACTCCCGCGCATTTGGGCCTATCTTCCATCGTCCGGCCCCAGGGACAGCCTGCGTCGGCGCTCCAGTTGGTTCCCATTGGGGAACAGGACCCCATTGGTGAGCCCTCCTCGGACAGCCCCGCCGAGGAGGTCCCTCACAAACGAAAGTGCAAAAGGAGGCACTTGGACTCCCCTGAGTCCCTCACGGAGGACACGGACTTAGAGGAAGGGGAAGGTTCCCCAAGGTCACCCTCTGAAGACGTCTCCTTTGGAGACATTATGGAAATGCTATGTATCAGAGGAGGGAGGTCTTCCCAAAAACCTTCCTCTGATGACTCTGTGTTTCTGGAGGCGTTTGACGCAGGCCCGTCTACCTCTTGGGTGCCCCCCCCCCACTGATCCCCTGGTAGACTAGATTAATACCAGGGCTTGGAAGGAGCTGGACACCGTGGAGCCAATCCCTAGAAGACCAGACAAAATACTCAGTCCCCCTCCTGATAGACAGGCGTGGAATAAAGGTTCCCCAATAGATGCCATGGTGGTGGCGGCCGCCACTAAGAAGGAACTAGCACAGGAAAGTTCCTCGGTCCATCCTCCTGATAGGGAATCTCAGAAGATGGACCGCATTGGAAAGCGGATGTTTGCTTCAGCTACCTTTTCTATAAGGGCGCTGAATTACCTGGCACACATCATCAGGCTCCAGCGGGACTTGATAAAAGAATACGCTGGAGCTCCCCCAGAGTCCATGGCGGCCGAGGACAAATGGACCTTCTCGGCTCGCATGGCCACTCTAAAGTCAATTTCTAACACTTCCATGCGGCTCCTCTCCCATGCCATGGAGGGAGCGGCTAGAGCCAGTGGAGCAGGGGTCGCCTTGCGGCGCCATGCCTGGCTTCGTCTTTGCGGAACCCTTCAAGGCGTCCTTTGCGAACGGTCCCTTTGATGGTTCTACGGTATTCGGCAAAACTGTCTGCGACACGCTGCTCCAGAGTGAGAAAGATGGGAAGACGCTGTCTGCCGTAGAGATCCACTTCTCTAATCCTCAAAGGTCCTTCTCAAGGAAACAGAGAGGACAGAAGAAGATGTGGTTCCGGAAGTCCCAGCAGTCCCATCCCGCTCCGGACTCTTCGTCCTTCAGATTCAAAGGAGGACAAAGTGGACGCCGGCCCAGAGGCGGGGGGGGGGCAAAGAATTTCGGGTCCAGAGAACCTTTCTCAGACCGGCCCGCGCAGCACCCTGAGGGCTTGCCCGGCTGTCCCTCTCTGGAGGCAGTCGGGGGACGTCTTTCGGAGCACCTACAAAGTTGGGAGTCCATCACTACGGATCGTTGGGTGCTCCGAATAATATCCAGAGGTTACACTATTCCCTTTCTGTATCTTCCCCCGCTAACGAAGTGCCTTCCCGATGTCCCACCCGATCAAAGGGAGGCGGCTTCAGAAATATTGAAGTTGCTAGAAAAATGGGCCATCCAGCATGTCCCCCCAGAGCAATCCAGATTAGGCAATTACTCCAGGTTCTTTTTGGTGCCAAAAAAGACTGGGGACTTGAGGCCACTTCTGGACCTGTCATCTCTAAACCTGTTCATTGCCAAAGAGAAATTCTGAATGGTCACTCTGCAATCTATTCTCCCTCTCCTACAGGAGAACGAATGGATGTGCTCCATAGACCTCAAGGATGCGTACTACCACATTCTCATGGACAGATGGTCCAGGAGGTTTCTCCGCTTTCGGCTAGGAGCCAGTCACTTTCAGTTCAGGGTTCTCCCGTTCGGCCTCACCACAGCCCCCGGGGTGTTCACCAAGGTCATGGCAGTTGTAGCAGCCCACCTGAGACTTCAGGGAATTCAGGTCTTTCCGTACCTGGACGGTTGGCTCCTCACCGCCCTCACCAGGCATCTGCTTTGCTCCGCCAGGGATTATTCCCTAGCCTTGGCCCAGCGTCTAGGCATTACTATAAATTTTCAGAAGTAGTTTCTTCATCCTGTGCAAGTTCTGGATTTTATAGGAGCCAGGATAAATACACGCCAGGCCAAAGCCTTTCTAACAGTGGACAGGTTGCGCAAATTGTCACTACACATAATGGCGCTCCTACACTCTCCAGCCCCACCTGCAGAGTTGCTCTTGAGAGCCCTGGGCTCCGTGGCAGCAGCCATCAGCCTGTCACCTCTAGCACGATTGCACATGAGAGTCCTACAATGGACTCTTCACGTTCACTGGTCTTTCCTACTTCACCCATTGGAGTCACCAATTCCCCTGAGCAGGGTTTGCAGGAACTCCCTTCTTTGGTGGCTCCATTCCCGAGAGCTGCGGGAAGAGACACCGTTTGTGATGCCTCAACCCCAAGCCACGCTGACCACGGACGCTTCTCACCTCGGGTGGGGGGGGGGTCATTCTATGGGCAGAACCGTCCAAGGCACATGGACTCCCTTAGAGACCGTTCTGCATGTCAGTGTCCTGGAGATGAGGGCGGTGCTTCTAGCGTTGCAAGCCCTTCAAGACTTTCTTCCTCTAGGGACTATTGCAATTCAGACAGACAACATGGCTGTAGTCTGGTACATCAACAAACAGGGAGGAACCAGATCTTACCCTCTTTGTCGAGAAGCTATGAGAGTTTGGGACTGGGCGATTTCCACCAACCACTTTCTGGTAGCAACGCATATTCTAGGTCGGGCCAACATTCTAGCGGACAAGCTGAGTCGCTCGATCCTCACACCTTATGAGTGGTCTCTAAACCCATTGGTAGCGAATCAGATCTCCCTCAGATGGGGTCAACCTTGCTGCGATCTTTTGTTTTCTCCTTCAAACACAAAATGCAGCGAGTTTTTCGCTCTGATTCCCCCAACAGGGGAGAGCCCCAGAGACGCTCTGGTTCATGCTTGGCCCCCTCGGTCTCCTTTATGCTTATTCTCCTCTTCCGCTAATGACAAATTTTCTGCAGAAAGCTCATCGGTTGGGGAGCAAGATAATCCTCATAGCCCCATTCTGGCCTCGCCAGATCTGGTTCCCTTACCTGTGGTCTCACAGTGTAGTTCCTCCTTGGATCTTAGATCCCATTCCGGATCTGATCTCTCATCCTGCGGGATTACAGCCCCCAAACCTGGGTAACCTCAAGCTCACGGCTTGGTTGATCCAGTTCCACTAATAGCAAGGACTCCTGGTATCTCATCTCCCGTAAATTCTATTCTAGTAGCGGCGCATAAACCTTATACCAGAAAGATCTACAGAAGTAAATGGAAGCGTTTTTCCATCTGGGCCAAAAATAGGGATTTAGATAATTTTACTGCTCCCATTCCAATGGTTCTTGAATTCTTGTCCCATGTCTTTTACCAAGGAGCTAGTGCTTCTACAGTCAAAGTCCAAATGGCAGCTATTTCCCATTTCCACATAGGGGATAACCTTGGCTCCTTAGCATCCGCTAAGATATGCAAAACTTTTTTGAAGGGCACTTTTCTGTTGAAATCTCCGGTCAAGAATGCGGTTCCACCCTGGGACTTAACCTTGGTTCTTCAGGCATTGACTGGCCCACCCTTTGAACCGGCTGCTTCGGTTGAGTTAAAATTTTTATCTTGGAAAACGGCCTTCCTGATTGCAGTTACTTCAGCCAGGAGAGTATCTGAGCTTCAAGCCCTTTGTATGAAACCCCTGTATCTGGTCTTCCATAAGGACAGGGTGTCTCTCAGGACTAACCCTTCTTTCTTGCCTAAGGTGGCCTCCGAATCCAATATCAACCAATCCATTAATTTGCCTGTATTCTTCCCCAATTTTCAGAACAAAGGGGAATACAGGTTGCACTTATTGGATGTGCACAGACAATTGCATTTTTACTTACACTGGACAGCCACTACTAGGAAATCTGATCAACTTTTTGTGTCTTTTGCTAAACCATCTATTGGTAAGCCTATTACGAAAGTTACCTTGGCCAGATGGGTATCCCAATGCATCGTGCACGCTTATTTAGCCTCCGGCCAGCCTGAACCTTTAGGGGTCCATGCCCATTCTAACTGGTCTATGGCTACTTCTGCAGCATTCTGGTCGAGAGTTCCTCTAGATGACATCTGCTCAGCAGCTACTTGGTCCTCTTCTCATACCTTCATTTCTCATTATAAGTTGGATCTGATATCCAGGAGTAGGGCATCATTTGGCTCCGCAGTGCTCTGGAATGTCCTTCCTTGAGGTCCGCCCAAGGTTTTAGGTAGCTAGGGACTCTGTCCCACAGGTTGCTGATCAAATGAAGTTAACTACTTCAGATAAAGAAGTTATGTATTCACCATAACGTTCCATCTGAGTAGGTAACTTAATTTGTCTGCCACCGACCCCCCCCCTCCTTCCCTCTAACCTGTTTCATGGTTATTTCTATGACGTAAGGTTTCACCTTGTCTTGCATGAGGTTAGTGTACCTCTTTCGAGGGTCTAAGTCTGTTTTTGTTTTAGGCAAACTCGATCTGAGGACTGGAGGGAGGTAGCAGGGCATTATGGGTAAGGGGGAGGAGCTGAGAGCTTGGATCTTTTAGCTTGGAAAGCTGCCGGCTCGGATCCGAGGACGGATCCGATACCCACAGATTGCAGACAAATGAAGTTACCTACTCAGATGGAATGTTATGGTGAGTACATAACTTATTTTTTCACTCTGGTAGATTTAAAGCACATATAGTAGTATCAGTCTGGACAGAACCGTGGTCCCTTTCACACTTGTCCGTTTAGCTTCTGGATGAAACGTATGCCCCCATTCCGCAATTGAAAGAAAACATTAAAGCTGTAGTATTACTAACAAGGACTATTGTTAGAATTATCTTTGTGTAGAACTGTAGTCTTGCAGTTGGTCTGTATGTTTTTCTATTCTCTTCACACTGAAAGTGATATGAGTTGAAGTTTTGGCTGAAACCTAAAATGTCATGACTTGGGTTTCAATATTTAATTCCTTGTAGTGGGCAAAGTTTAACACTGTTTATTTGTGTGTACATTTGTTTAACGAGAGATCCAGATAAGCCAGTTGCTCTTACACATGGTAGGCAATGAGACACAAGTAGCTTTGTTTATTTATTTAATTTTCAGTCACCTTTTTTTCTTCTATTTTTCTTTTTAACTATTTTTTACACTCATGCTCTTGCAAACTCCTACATGATCTGGGTCCTACCACCCTGAAAGATTTGATTTGACCAAAGCAGTCTACAAAAAATGTCTACTCCTCCACTCTGCTAGAGATACCTGGAATCCACCAAACTTTTATTAAACCTAAGAGATTCTGTTTTGTAATCCCTAATTTGCGAAGTTGTCTACCTTAGTTCTTGAGAGATCATAGCTTTCTCAACTAGCCAAAAAATATTTTAGGCAAATGTGGTGATGGTTAATGTATGTATTTCTAAATCATGTTTAGTAAACAAACTCCCAAGTGCTCCCGACCCAGACCCAGACGGCTGTCCTGCTGTAAACTTGGTATTATCTCTTCTCACGGTTCCCACCCTGAAAGGCTCGCACAGTTAGAAGGTATTATCTCTCTCACGGCTCCCAACCTGAAATGCTCGCACAGTTAGAAGGTCTGCACCCATTTGGGAATTTGTTTAAAAAGGAAAATAAAATGGACAGCCACACTGGTCTACCCTCAATAGCAAACTTAACTAAGGTATTATCTCCTCTCACGGCTCCCACCCTGAAAGGCTCGCACAGTTAGAAGGTCTGCATCCAGTTGGGAATTTTTTTAAAGAGAAAAATAAAACGGACAGCCACACTGGTCTACCCTCAATAACAAACTTAACTAGGGTAACTACTTTTTCTAAAGTCTTTCTGCTTAAACTGTTTAATTCAGCCGTACTGGTTAACAGCACCAAACTTCCCAGCCCTTAAATAAGGCTCCTAATGCTAAAAGGTTCCACCAAACTGTACTGTTAAAGTTGCTGTCTTTGTTTAAAAACAAAACATAGATTAGAATTTAAAGCAAGTACAAAAAGAAAAAGCATCTTACTTTAATCACAGGCTCTGAGGATTACTCTGGTGTGGTTAAGCCCTGCTCCGCTCGCCCTCCGGGCTCACTTCTCGCCCCTCCCTGCCCCCTATTCCCACCCATTCCCAGTACCTCTAAATTTATAACCCCTCAGACACACCCCTCCTCCTCATTCACCAACCCTTAACAGGAATTCATTTATAACCCACCCCTACCACTATCTCCTCACCTACTATTACACCTAGGTTGCCTACCTACCAGGAGTATATTTCTCCCATTATGTCTCTAATACTTACCAAGTCTTTTAAAATACCACCTCTACCATACACCCTACCTTTACTAGTCACCCTTTATTCTCTCACCATCTGTGAAAACCAGTCCCTTATAGGATTCAACCATCCCAAACACCTTGCTACCATCCCAATCTTCTCAAACCATTCTGTCTATTCATTCATGTCCATCAACACCAACTCCTTTACCCCTGCTAACACCCACCCTGTTATACCCACATATGTTAACACCAAAACCAAATACTACCAAAAACTGATAAATAAATTTCTAAAGCTCATAGCTAGTTTGCCCCACACCGTTACCATTGATGAGGCTATCCACCCCAAACCTGGGCCACCATTCCTAGACAAGACCAACTCTAATCATAACAGCCCAAACATAAGACAAAGCCTAAATAGATCCCCAAACTCACTATTGATCTGCCACTTAAACATTAGAAGCATCAACAATAAGGTCCACAACCTCCATGCCCTCCTAACAACCTACTCCCCCAACATACTTTGTCTCGCCAAAACATGGTTAAAACCAACTATGCCAGATAATCAAATTCTACCTCCAGGGTATAATATACTACCAGGAAAGGGGGAGGGGTTGCTGTTCTCTATAAAACTACCCTAAATGTTACTCTAGACAACCTTCAACCACCTATATTTAACAAAGCAGAAATTATGATTTCCAGACTACAAATAAATAAAAACAAATGTATAAACATAATATGTGTCTATATTCCCCCAGGTAATAACTCAGGGATCCTAGAAGACATCCTCTACTGGCTATCCAATGCCTACCTCCAAGTGACCATTGTTCTAGGGGACCTCAATATAGATTGGAATACCTGCATTGCAGACACCCCAACCACCCACGTAAACCTACATGGTTTTACACAAACTATAACCTCCAGTACTAGGATCAGCAAGACTAACAATAAAGAAAGTATCCTGGACTGGATACTAATTAGTAGCCCCCACCACATGTACAAATCAGGTACTCTCCCTGAAGATCTAAGTGACCATTTCTTAACGTATACTATTAGGCATAAATTTGAATGTCCACATCTACCCACATATAAAACAATAAGAAATAAAAAAAAATCAGCCTTAATAAATTCTTACAAGAACTTAAATTCTGCAATTGGTCAATTCTAAAACAACTACCACTAGATGAGGCAGTAACACACTTTAATACATTCCTGTCCATCCTTGACAACCATGCTCCTGCACACTCTAATTAAAACAAAAGTTGCCCCTTGGCTCACTAAAGAAACCAAACTCAGGATCATCCAAAGAAATAATGCCTGGAACACCTGGTGCACCTCTAAAGCCCCACAAGATCAACTCAAATGTCGACAATATAGGAATGATACAAAAAAATCCATATTACTGGACAAAAAAAATATTTCTGCCATCTACAGCAGAAACACCACAACAATCCATAGAAGTTCTGGGCAGGTATTAACAAACTCCTCCACCTAGGGCAATCCACTACTCCAACCCCATCAGCCCCTACCCAGAAATCGCCAGAGTCCATTGCCAACACCTTAAACAGTTTCTTCACAGAAGCCATCCAGGCCCTTGCTATCAAACTTAAACCCACTTGTCCTAACGCTGATACCTTAAACCCAGTGACAGTCTCTCCTTTAGCTTCCAAAAAGTTCCAACTTCACTCATTAGAGCCTTAATTAAAAAACTCAAACCAACCACCCTTTCAGCTGACCTCCTCCCTGCAGACTACCTGCAAAAAGCTGCTGATGTCATAGCATATCCTGTCACTATTTTGATAAACAGAACCATAACTGAAGCCTCTATCTGGAAAGTATATCATGTCATACCACTACATAAAGGTGGCAGCTCCATTGAATTGTGATACTATAGACCAATAGCTATCCTTTCCCCTCTGGCTAAAATTATGGAAAAGTGCATCCATAAACAACTCTTACACTACCTTATTCAAAATAATCTTCTGGCCAACTCCCATCATGGATTTAGACCACAGCACAGTACCACATCAGCCCTCCTCTCCTTTTCTAATGTCATAAATTCCAAATGTAACAGTAGCAAACTATGTTCTGACTTGTTTCTCAATCTTTCCAAGGCCTTTGACATGGGTAACCACCAGCTACTCTTACTTACCCTAAATAAAATATCCCTAAACAACCATGCTATACAATGGTTTCAGTCTTATCTTAGTGGAAGACAGCAGGCTGTCCTTTGGCAGGAAAAACTCTACGCCCTTCTCCCCATTGCCCTTGGTGTCCCTCAAGGCTCCATATTAGGTCCCCTTCTTTTCTCCCTCTTTATCAATGACCTCCACACTGTAATCCCAGATGCAACCTGTATACAAATATGTCAATGACTCCACCCTGATCTGCTCAGCCTCTACCCCTACAGATCTCCTTAGTTTAACCAGAAAACCTTTAATACAGTGGAAAACTGGATCTCTGATCAACAGCTGATATTAAACCCTAATAAAACAAAAATATTACTCTTCTCCCCTACTCGCAAATCCTCTCAACCTTCGATCTGAAGTAGTTACTTCATTTGTTCTGCAACCTGTGGGTATCGGGTCCGACCTCAGATCTGAGCCGGAGCTTCACAAGCTAAAAGATCCGAGCTCCTAGCTCCTCCCCTACCCATAATCCCCTGCTACATACTGTATTACCTCAGATCGGGTTTGCCGCGGCTGAAGCAGCTACTTGTGAAGAACTAATTAGGCTTGGTGAGATCGTTACCTTTTTCTCTTTGAGAAAACAACTTAAATTTTAAATTTTAGTTAGTGTGTGTTGTGTTTTTAGTTACCCCTCATCGAATTAGAGTGTTAAAATTCTTTTTTTTGTGGTAGTTTTAATCCGTTGTCGTTTAGCGTCGCGTGTTATCCCCCTCCCCCCTTAGTGTTTGGGTGTGTGTGTATCTGTGATGACTGAAGGGCCCAAGGCCATTTTTTCTAAGTGCTCTGAGTGTGGCCATAAACTTTCTCCAGCTGATGGCCACACTCAGTGCATTTTGTGCCTGGGGGTGGCCCATTTATCAACGGCTTGCCAAATTTGTGCAGCCTTTAATCCCCGGGCAATTAGGGACAGGAAGAACAAGCTGATCCTGGCGGGCTTGCTTCCCCAGGACTCGGCTTCTTCTTCCTCCCCCTCGAAGGCTCAGGCGGCTACCATAGCCCCGGTGCCTTTAGCTCCCCCCGCTCTGCCTGGGACTCAAACTCCCTCTTCTGTGCAGAGTTCGGGGGACTCTAGTGCTTCTGTCCCCAAAGAAAAGAGCCATAAAGAGAAGGACAGGCACAGGTCTCATAAAAGGTGGGCTGAGGCTCACCCCTCAGCCTCACCATCGAAAGTTGTTAGCCCTCCCTCGAAGGTCTCCGGATCCTCCCCCTCTCGGCTCCGTTCGCCTTGTTTCTCGCCGGAGCCGGAGGAGGAGGGGGGGTGTAACTTCAGGTCCAGGGAGCCTTTCCCGGACAGGCCCGCGCAACAGCCCTGAGGGCTTACCTGGCTGTCCCTCTCTGGAGGCAGTCGGGGGGCGTTTATCGGAGCACCTGTCAAATTGGGAGTCCATCACGACAGATCGTTGGGTGCTCCGAATCATATCCAGAGGTTACTCCATTCCCTTCATGAGCCCTCCCAAAGTCAGATGCCTCCCTGATGTCCCACCCGATGAAAGGGAGGCCGCACCTTCAGAAGTGTCAAAGCTGCTAGAAAAAAGAGCCATCCAGCCCGTCCCCCCAGACCAGTCCAGATTGGGCTACTACTCCAGGTTATTTTTGGTGCCAAAGAAGACGGGGGACTTAAGACCGATTCTAGATCTCTCCACCCTGAACCTGTTCATCCCCAAAGAGGTTCCGGATGGTCACCCTTCAATCTATTCTCCCCCTTCTCTGGGAGAACGACTGGATGTGCTCCATAGACCTCAAGGATGCGTACTACCACATTCTGATGGACAAACGATCCAGGAGGTTTCTCCGCTTCCGGCTGGGAGCCAGTCATTATCAATTCAGGGTTCTTCCGTTCGGCCTCGCCTCAGCTTTCAGGGTGTTCACCAAAGTCATGGCAGTGGTTGCAGCCCACCTGAGACTCCAGGGCATTCAGGTATTCCCGTACCTGGACAACTGGCTCCTTACCGCCTCCAACAGGCATCAACACTGCGTTGCAAGAGATTATGCTCTAACTCTCGCCCAGAGTTTGGGCATCTCAGTAAACCTTCAAAAGTCCTTCCTTCAACCCGTGCAGGTTTTGGAGTTTATAGGGGCCAAATTGGACATGCGCATCTCTCGGGCCCTTCTAACTCCGGAAAGGCTGAACAGTTTATCGCATCAGGTCTTAGCCCTTCTTCAAAGCTCAGCTCCTGCGGTGGAGTTAGTCCTGAGGGCACTGGGGTCTATGGCAGTGGCGATCGGTCTCTCTCTTCATGCACGCCTACGGATGAGAATCTTACAGTGGACTCTTCAAGTTCAATGGTCACTATTGTTTCACCCGCTGAACACCCCCTATTTCACTGAGCAGAATTTGCAGGGACTCCCTCCTTTGGTGGCTTCACTCGCGGGAGCTGCGAGAAGGGAGTCCCTTTGTGATTCCCCCACCCCAAGCCACGTTGACCACGGATGCTTCTCACCTCTGGTGGGGGGGCCATTGTTCGGGCAGAACCGTCCAAGGCACGTGGCCGCTTTGCATATCAATGTCCTAGAGATGAGGGCGGTGCTTCTGGCGTTGCAAGCTCTCCACAACCTTCTCCCTCTGGGGACTATTGCGATCCAGACAGACAACATGGCGGTAGTCTGGTATATAAACAAACAGGGAGGAACCAGGTCTTATCCCCTCTGTCGAGAGGCTATGAGAGTTTGGGAATGGGCGATATCCACTAACCGCTTTCTGGTAGCAATGCACATTACGGGTCGGTTCAACATATTGGCGGACAAACTGAGTCGGGTGCTTCTCACTCCGTACGAGTGGTCTCTCAATCCTTCAGTTGCGAAGCAGATCTTCCACACATGGGGTAGGCCTCGCTGCGATCTTTTCGCCTCTCCGTCAAACACAAAGTGCAGCGAGTACTTCGCAATACTTCCCCCTTCAGGGGAGACCCCCAGAGACGCTCTGGTGCATTCTTGGCCACCCGGTCTCCTTTATGCTTATCCCCTTATCCCCCCTCCCGCTTATGACGAAGTTCATTCAGAAAGCACGTCGGTTGGGGAGCAGAGTTATCCTCATAGCCCCATTCTGGCCTCGTCAGATCTGGTTCCCATATCTGCGGTCTCACAGTATAGTTCCTCCATGGATCCTGGATCCCATTCCAGATTTGATTTTGCATCCTGCGGGATGCCAAACCCCGAACCTGCTCAACCTCAAGCTGGCAGCTTGGTTGATCCACTTCCACTGATGGCTAGGACTCCCGGTATCTCATCACCAGTGAAGGCCATTCTGGTGGCGGCCCATAAGCCTGCTACCAGAAAAATTTACAATAGTAAATGGATCCAAAAACACAAGAGCCAACAATATATAGCAAAACAAAAACCAGGACTTCAGTAAAAAAACACTTTAATAGCGAGCAAAGCTTTCGGAAATGATCCTTTCTCAATACTAAGATACATGAGTACATTCTCAATATATATAGGTCCCAAGATAGTCACATGACCGACAGCCAAAATCATATGACCCACATTAAAGGCATAACAAGACATATATTAAAAGCTCTTAATACAAAAAATTTTTTAAAAAAAATATATATATAAAAATACAAGAAAAAAATATAATAATAAGAAAAATATAAATCAAATCACAGCTTAGTTCTACTAAGCTTAATCAATATAGGTTTAATACTAACCATACTGTTTAGGCCAGGAGGTGAGTCACTAGCCAGTCTTAGTAAATAGTAAATGGAAACATTTTTTCTATCTGGGCCGAAGGCAAGGGCCTTGATCCTTTTACAGTCCCTATTCCAACGATTCTGGATTTTTGTCGTTAATCTTTCAAAAGGGAGCAAGCG
Source organism: Protopterus annectens (assembly GCF_019279795.1). NCBI lineage: Eukaryota > Metazoa > Chordata > Ceratodontiformes > Protopteridae > Protopterus > Protopterus annectens. The sequence continues at coordinate 182,352,303 of NC_056737.1, read as the reverse complement.
CATTCACAGTTAAGGTGCAGCTAGCAGCCATTTACCATTTTCATGTGGGAGATGGACTGGGATCTGTAGCATCTTCAAAGGTATGTAAAACCTTCTTGAGGGACATTTTTCTTTTGAAACCACCAGTGAAATCTGTGGTTCCTCCATGGGATTTAACTTTGGTCTTACAAGCTTTGACAAGTCCACCTTTTGAGCCTGCCGCCTCGGTTCTGTTAAAATTCTTGTCTTGGAAAACAGCCTTTTTGCCTTTTTAGTGGCTATTACGTCAGCCAGGAGGGTTTCAGAACTCCAAGCCCTGTGCATGAACCCCCCCTACCTCATTTTTCACAAGGATAGAGTGTCTCTCAGGACTAACCCGTCTTTCTTACCAAAGGTGGCCTCTGAGTTAAATATTAATCAATCAATCAATTTGCCGGTATTCTTCCCAAATTTTCAGAACAAAGGGGAGTACACATTGCACAAACTGGATGTACACAAGTAACTACGTTTTTACTTGCACAGGACTAAAGATTTTCGCAAGTCTGATCAGTTATTTGTGTCTTTTGCCAAATCAGCTGTGGGAAGGGCAATTTCCAAAGTAACCCTAGCTAATTGGATTTTTCAGTGCATAATGCACGGGTATGCGTCCTCAGGTAAACCAGTTCCTATGGGAATCTACGCTCATTCAGCCCGATCCATTGCTACATCAGCAGCTTTCTGGTCCAGGGTTCCTCTGGATGACATATGTTCAGCAGCTACTTGGTCCTCTTCTCATACGTTCATTTCCCATTATAAATTGGATATGATCTCGAGGAGTAGGGCTTCCTTTGGCTCCGCAATGCTTCGGAATATCCTTCCGTAAAGGCCACCCAGGATTAATTTTATAGGTAGCCGGGGACTCTGTCCCATGGGTTGCAGAACAAATGAAGTAACTACTTCAGATAAAGAAGTTATGTACTCACCATAACATTCCATCTGAGTAGGTACTTCATTTGTCTGCAACCGACACCCCCCCCTCCATGCCCCCTAACCATATCGTGATCCTTGGTCACCTGAAAGTTTTCATGAGGTTAGACAGTCCTTAGTCCTCTGTCGAGGGTGAGAGGTTTTTTTTGATTGAGCAAACTCGATCTGAGGTAATACAGTATGTAGCAGGGGATTATGGGTAGGGGAGGAGCTAGGAGCTCGGATCTTTTAGCTAGTGAAGCTGCCGGCTTGGATCCGAGGTCAGATCCGATACCCACAGGTTGCAGACAAATGAAGTACCTACTCAGATGGAACGTTATGGTGAGTACATAACTTCTTTTTTACTGTAACATCTAACAATGGGACCGTAATCTCACCAGATATTTATACCAAACTCCTGGGTGTTATATAATAGACAACAACCTCAAATATGATATGCATGTAAACCAAACGTTTGAAACCATTAATAAAAAACTTGGCTCCCTATACAAAAACAAACCTTTTCTCACCACTCTAGCTAGGACTGCCATTGCCCATACCCACCACTCTAGCTAGGACTGCCATTGCCCATACCCATCTGCTTTCATCTCTACTCTATGCCTCACCAATACTCACTAACTTGAACAAAACTGATCTCAACAAACTCTCTAGCTGCTACAATCAAATTGCCAGGTTTGCCACAGGAGCTCCCTACAAGGCTGGCTAGAACTCCCCAAGCTAATTCAGTTTAATCAACTTACTGTAGCATTCAAGGTTATTAACCGTCCAGAAAAAACGTCCTCCCTTAAAAACATTATCCATCCCTACAAAAATGCTAGGCCTCTTCGTTCCACTACAAAACTTTTAGTTCAGTCTGTTAAAGCTAACAACCTATCTGGAGAATCTTTGTTGCAAATTCAGTAGGCAAAACCTGGAATTCACTCCCATTTGACCTTACTCTGAACCCCTCCCTTAATCAGTTAAAAAAAAAATCTAACCCAGTATTTTAAAACTCACTGGTTATGTCCTTGCTCTAACCTAGACTAAAGCCTCATCTACTTCCATATCCCTGCAATTTCTTATTCATAACAACTAACCTCTTACACTAAAAGGTTTGAAAAGAGAAGCTGTAATATCTTTGCAGATACTCAGTATATAAGCTGCACCTATAGGTTTGATAAGAGAAACTGTAACATATTTGTATATATTTCTGTATATAAACTGTATTCTTCATAAGCTTGAAATGTGAGACTGTAACTTGTATGTTAATACAATATGTTTGTGCATATACTGTAACTTGCTTGTCTTTATCTGTTTGTAAGTTTGGAGCTTTTCTCTCCGGGCCTCCGCTGAAAATGGACATGTATGACCACTCGGACTATCCCGGTCAACAAATGTAAAATAAATAAATGTGCTGTGCTTATTTATGCTTTTGCTATTATGTGCTTTAGGATTTACAACAGGTGCATTAGAATAAGTTTTGATTGATAAAAGGATGTGGTAAAGTGCATGTTAATTTCTATGTGTTGCATTATTTAAGTAAAACAAGTAGTAAAGGTGCAAGTGTTGCTGAGTAGTAATAATAAGTTTAATGGCAACCACTGTGAAATGTATTTGATGGTTTATTTAGGTTCACAGCTGGGCACTAGGCTATCATTCGATTAGACCATTAAAACGCTAGCTAGCCACTACAATTCCCACTACTTGCTGCCTGTGTCCTTAAAGGTCTGCGGAGCTAGACCAGGATTGAATTTGTGGATCCTCATTCACTCATTCAGGTTGAATTTAAAGAGAGTTAGGGAATTATCTTGATATAGAGAGGAAGCTATTGCCATCAGTAGGGAATCCTATCGGAGAGAGGCCTATTCTACCACCTGGTTCTGCTAGTATTGCAATGTAGATTTTGATCCAAAAAATCAGTATTGGTGATGCTACCTGTTTTATGAACATGTAAATGTTCTGGCACCCACATAAGCTAAACAGAGACCAGTATATAAAAGTCTGTGGGAGATGGACTAGAGTGATATGGTTCATATGGACATCACTTTCATAACTGTTCATTTCTGGGTGGACATACTGCAGACTACTTCTCTGTCACTTAAGGAACTTGTAGTTTAGATGTTCTTGGAGAGTAAGCATTAAGATTTGTCTATTTGGGCAGCATAGCCGGTGTTAGGCATTCGCCGAACTAGAGGCCGCAGGGAGCCCCCAGTATCTCCACATAAACAAGGGCCCCCATGCAGCAGCCAAAGATTTCTCCAGCTCCTACATTTGTTCCGGTGCTTTGTGGATATCCACACAGCTGTGGATGTGATGTCACCAATCTGTGCAATTGCAAACTATTTGCTGGTTTTTTTTGTTTGTTTTTTTTTTTAACTTGCATGCAAGCTACACTCATTCAGGTCCGCTTCAGTGAAACAAGAGACCTGATTGGCTGCAGCAGCCAGGGAAGTCAGTAATCATTTTTTTAACAATGAAGTGGTTTGCAACTTGAATGATGTGAACATAGAACTTTATATGCATGATCAAACGTAGTTCACATTTGAGATTAAAGCTTCCTGCATCTGCACATTTTTCATTAAATTATTTCTACACCACAACTAATTGAAAGGATATTTGCCCTGCAACACCCATTCATACTTCAAATTAAGCATTTTTCCTGGGGGACACAACAATGCATTCCCCATGCTGGTGGCTAGCTCCCGTATCCCTGAATTTATATATGCTAACTTCAGTTAACCCAACAGTGGAGAAAAGGAAAATTGCTAGTAATGTACACAACAGTCTCACATAAACAATAGTTATACTGTGCCTAAGAAACTCACATTTAGCCAGCACTAAGAGATGAGTTTTCAGCCACATGATTTTTGGGTAGTTAGAACCAGACTGACTAGTACTCACTTTCCTGAAAGAAATGGAGATCAAGCTGTCTGGTTTAGAAAAGGCTACCAATATTAATAGAAATAGCCACCCTCTCATTAAGGAACTAGTATGCATGGTTTGCATGCCATAAGAACCTGAAAAACAGATATGCTTCTCTCGGATGAGCTCACTACAATGGACTGTTTTTCAAGATATACATTTTCTTGTTTCTCACTAGAGCTTCTGTTGTCAGCCACATCCTGGATCCCTTCAACCAACATGTTTTCAATTACCCCTTCAAGACAAGATTCAATTGGTGAATCCTCAGTGCAAGTGTGCAGAGAAGAGATTAGAATATGGCACAATCCTGATGGCTGTGTAAGGCTTTTTTGCATGCCCTACCTACTGCCCCACCCTCAAATATCAATATGCATTTCATGAAAGAAATGTCAGTGAACAGAAGTTCTACAATTATTCTTATGCAAAGTTCAAATGTCATGGTAGTGCTAAAGCTGTTTTCATCAGCTTCAAGTCTAAAATTCCCTTGAGAAACAGCTTTATTGTCTGTGTGGAAGGCAAAGGATGTTCCTAAGGAGGGCTCACTGATATATTTTGTCACCTTCTGCCTGACCAGGCCAAAAAAGCAGTTGTTCTGATGTTTGGCCAGGGATGATATTGTATTGTAGACCAGTATTCTTGTAGTGACAAGTACTATAAAATAATATTTTAATAATTTTATGTTAAGCTGCCATTTATGAGAAGTATGGTATCTTTAAGCCATAAGCAGTGAATACTTTCCCCTTCAAATAGTAACATAGCTTCTTTAAAGCCCACTTTGTAGCTTCTTAATAGAACAAAGTATAGTGTGCTCTTTTTCTTCACTTATATATTTGTAAATCATAAACGTTTTATTAGAATTTGAATGTCTTATGTCTTTAAATTAGCAAAGCATTTAATCTTTAATAAACAAAAAACTACTTTCACATTCAAAACCCCTCATAAATCTTGCTTATACTATTTTATTAATTCGGTGTGAAAAGGGAAACATGGAATAGAAATGAAATAAAACTGCTAATAATAAATAGCACATCCCCCTGTCCCATAAAGGCTTTCTCCCTTTTTTTTTTTTTTTTTTTTTTCCATAGAAGGACGTGTTCTAACTTTGTGGGACCTGACCTAGGTTCTCTAGCACATACCTCTCAATCCCTCAGCACAATAAATCTGCAGAAAGGTGAAAATATTGGGGGGGGGGGGGCATAGACCCAAAAATGGGGACAGATTTTAAATATTGCTCTTATAAACTTGGAATGCTGCTAGAATAGCAGGATTTATGTCAGCATGCTTTTTTCTAAAGGATATGAAGTCTGAAACTCAAATGTATGTCATTACTTAGTGACTTCAGTCCTCAATGATGTGGATATCCAGCATCACCTGAGACAAAAGAAGAAAAAAGGGAGGAGACAAGACAAAATAAAGAAAATGTGGTTTAGTATTAAGCAATATACTTACCATGACTAACTACTGAAATATAAAATACTCAAACGTATGCTTGTATAGCTGTGTATGTATGAGTGTGTGTGTGTGTGTGTGTGTATTAATACATTTATATATTTGTTTTTTTTCCCCACTTACCATGCAGGAAGAGGCGGTAGAGTGAGTTAGTGTGCCAGGTATGGGAACCTTGTGCACTGCCAGGATGCTGGGAAGACATGATGGTGATGCAGCCCTATGCATCACATACTACCTGGCAGCCCAGACTGGTAGCCCTTCCTACTGTTGTACTCCTCCCTCCATGGATCAGATGGACTCTAATTGCAACATGGCTGCAATCTATCATACCAAGCACCTCAGGGAAATGTGCCATCCAGTAAAAGGCAGATATAGGTTCATAGGAGGTTACCAGACTAATGGCCCTAGGGTCTGTAGAAGCCTAGCCATGTAAAAACCCGAATGCACTTTTTAACTAAGTTTAGACAGTCATTGTTAGCAGAGCGATGCTGTAATAAGTAATGACTGCCCCTGTCCATGAGGGACATAGGCGCCACCCCCTGGATAAATTTATGGTCACCCATCCATTTGTTAAGGTCTTGCTTGAATAGAGTTATTGAGGAACTCTACTTCACATGGAGTAGGACCTTATTTCAGAGGAGCAGTAATCTCTGGGAGATATATCTGTCTCTCCAACATGCTCTGTTGATGTCGCTGGCCAGGTTGAGATCTTTGGAGTGAGTTATTCTTGTCCCATTTGATTTGCGGATGTGCAGCAATTCCATTAGAGTAGGGTCCAAGACTGCTCTGTAGGCCAGGCACGGGTCTTCTCTCATTAGTCTGTATGATACAGAATACAGTGACAGGGCTTTAAGTCTTTCCATGTCTGTCATGTTTTGGAGGCCCTGGATTCTTTTGGTAAGAAACTTCTGTGGTCTCTCCAGTTGCTGCAGGTATCTGGTGCGATACATACAGAAGGGGAGCATTGTGCTCGATTAATGTTTTGATAAGAGTCAAATACAGAGGTGTACAAAGAAGGATGTTCTTCATCTCACATTGCTGCAGTCATAACCTGTGGGTAGTCCGCTGTCCTCGGTCGGCCCGAATACCAAAGTATTAGGCTGGCGTCGGTCATGGGCGCTCAGATCTGACGTCAGTGCACCATGGTATTAAAGCGCATGACCGACGTCATATCCTCAGTCTTTTTTGCCGCATGGTCCGAAGCAGAAGCAGCGTTTGCAAGTGCCGTTCGGCGTTCTGAAATTTTCGTATTCTGAGTTTCAGACCGAAACCAAGTTGGGCTAAGTACCCGTTAGAATATTTTTGTTTTTTCTTGCCTCAGTTAATTCCGGATGTCAGAAAAAGTAAATAATTGTATTTCTTGTGGGAAACAGATACCGCATAGGGATTACCACTCTCTCTGTATTCCTTGTTTGGGGCCTGAGCACGACGTAGTCTGGTGTCGCTTTTGTGCTAGATTTAATAAGCGCACCATTAAACATAGGTTAGATTGCGCTAGGCTTGTCTTCGGTAAGCGGTGTAATTACAATATGCCGTCAGATCCTCCGATGCCCGCTACTGCTAAGAAGCGCAAGGAAAAATCGTTAAGGTCCAAGCAGGATGAGTCGTCTGTTCCGGACACCGGTTCTTTAGAAACTACGGTGGAATCTGTAGATCCAGCCGAGGTTTCAGTTGAGTCTCAGGGGGAACCATTAATTTTGCAAGATGTGGCCTCTCAGGAGTCAGGTCAGGCTGAGGGGGCCTCTCAGGTTGCTGTACTCCCTTCTTTGCCTAAGGTGGTTAGGCCTTCTCCTTCTGTCTCTAAGGTATCTTCCAAGGTCAGGCCTGGTTTGCCTTCCTCAGGTGTCAGTCCTAGTTCTGCAGGTTCTGTGCCTAAAAAACACATGCTTAAAATGGCAGAAGATTTGATTTCCTTAATCAGGGGTTCTATGCCCCCTCCAGGTAAGAGGCCTAGGGTGGAGCCAGAGGTGGAAAGTTTGGAACAGGCTTCAGATTACTCAGAGTCTTCGGCTGAAGACATTCAGGATTTTCCTCCTTATTCTGATTCAGACGCAGAGGATTCCAGTCCTTCTGCTTCTCCTCCAGAGGATTTGTCTTTTTCAGAAACCCTGCATTCTATGAGGGAGCATTTTAAATGGGAAGGTCAGGATTTCTCAGATTCCCGAAAGAGGCTTAGGGAATTTTTGTTTTTACCACAACATCGGCCTTTGGCTGTACCTCCTGTTTTGGATGTTGTTCAGGATGTTTTCTCTGAGGCTTCTCTTAATCCAGACTCTTTGCCTCCTGCGCCTGTTAAGCCAGATAGGTATTACAGAGTGCCAGAGGCTCATAAATATCTGTATAAGAGCCCAAGGGCTGACCCAGAAACTATTAGCCAGGGACCTAAGGGTGTCAGGGCTTCTGTTGTAAAGAATCCAGTTCCTATGGATAAAGTTTCTAGAGCTTTGGATAGGTGGGGTTAAAAAGTGTATACCTCTTCCACTCTAGCAATGAGGGCTTTGAATTGCCAGTTTCATATGTTGAAGTACCAGAATTTTCTCCTTACTCAGTTAAAATCTAAGGTAGATGCTTTGGCAGAGGGCATTGAGTGTAAGGAATTACAGGATTTGGTTCATGCCTCTGATCAGGTGGGTAAGCATTCTTTGCAGTGTGGTTTTGATGCTTTACAGGCTTCTTCCAGGGTGGCTGCCACTGGATCAGTTATTCGCAGGCACGCCTGGCTTAAGGATCAGAACTTATCAGAGCATGTTAAAGCTAGAATTTTGGATGCTCCTTTGCAGTCTGAAGTTTTGTTTGGTACTCCTGTGGAGTCTGTCTTAAAGAAAATGGAAGATAAGGCTAAGTCTATGCAGACTGTTAAAGATTTTTTGCAGGTGCAGCCCCCTAAGTTTAACAGGAATTGGCCTACTAAGGGATGGGCTTACCCTTCTTCTGATTTACAGTCTAGGGGCAGATCTAGACATGGTAGGGGCAGAGCTCAGGGTTCTTTCAGGCCTAGAACGTGGAGTTCCCCTGCACAATCTACAGGTGAGGGCAGGGGCCAGTCCTTTCGTAAGCAGGCCCAATGACCTGCATCTTCAGCTGCCAGATCCTTCCTGTCTGGCAGCTCCTTTGGGAGGAAAGTTGGCACTCTTCAAGCAAAACTGGCTTTTAGTCACCCAGGACAAATGGGTGTTGGACATTATAGACCGAGGCTACAAGTTTTATTTCCACACATTGCCTCCTTTCAAAGGCATGCCAGACGTTCCTCCTCAGCAAAGGGTAGAGGCTCACAAACAGATTTCTTTACTTCTTCAAATGCGGGCTATACAGCAGGTCCCTCTGTCAGAAGTGGGCCTAGGATTTTATTCTCGCCTGTTTCTTGTACCAAAGAAAGGAAACACTTGGAGGCCAATTTTGGATTTATCTATCCTCAACACATACCTGGACATTCCAAAATTCAAAATGTTGACGTTGCAACAACTTCTGCCTCTGTTGGGCAAAGATCACTGGATGGTAACTCTGGATCTCAAAGAGGCTTATCTTCATGTTCCTATCAGGCCCAGTTGCAGGAGGTTCCTGCGTTTTCGGGCTGGGACTTTACATTATCAGTTCTCTGCATTGCCCTTTGGCTTATCTACTGCGCCCAGGGTGTTTACAAAGGTTCTGACACCAGTAATAGCCTTCTTAAGGTTAAGAGGAATACAAATTTATCCTTATTTGGACGATTGCCTGATTCTTGCTCAAGACAAAAACAAGCTACTTCACCATCTACAGTATGTTATGGCAGTGTTAAGGTGTCTAGGGTATTCTGTGAACGAAACAAAGTCCAGTCTAGTACCCTCTCAGGAAATGTGCTTTCTGGGTGTGAGACTGAATACAGCTTCCCAGATGGCTTTTTTGACCCTGGACAAGCAAAGGAACCTTACACTTTACTTCCAACAATTGCCTCTACGGTCCAGGCTGACTGCAAGGACAGTCCTTCAAGCCTTGGGGTTCATGGCATCTTGTATTCTGGTGCTTCCCAATGCCAAACTGCATATGAGGAAGCTACAATGGTATCTCAAAAATGTATGGACGCAGCACTGCCACGATCTGGACACTGTCATTCGGATAATACCTTGCATTCAAAAGGAATTTTTGTGGTGGGCTCAGGAATGTCACCTAAACAAGGGACTCTCTGTGACCCGACCAGAGGCAAGTCAGATCTTAACGACAGATGCCTCGGACAAGGCTTGGAGAGCTCACCTCAATGGAAAATGGGTTCAAGACACGTGGCCTGCCAGACTTCAACATTTGCATATCAACTTGAAAGAGATGTTAGCAGTCCAATTTGCATTGATGGCTTTCAAGGATCTACTTCACCCAGGACAAGTGTTGATTCAAACAGACAACACAACTGTCATGTGGTACATCAACAAGCAAGGGGGAACCCATTCGTACCCTCTTTGCAGGCAAGCTATGATTTTGTGGGAGACTGCTCTCAGTTTGCACCTCACTCTTCAGGCAAGGTTTCTGCCAGGAGCACAGAACTCCTTAGCAGATGTTTTGAGCAGACAGATGGTGGATCCCCACGAGTGGAAGTTGGATCCTCATGTATTTCGACAGTTGACAGTGATATGGGGGACTCCAGACATAGATCTGTTCGCTTCTCCACTAAATTTCCAGTTGCCAAAGTTTTGCACAAAGATGTTTCATCCAACAGCTTGGAAAGTGGATGCTCTATCATTCAGTTGAAGCAATCTTCATGTCTATGCCTTTCCTCCTCTGCCTCTCCTTCCCAAGGTGCTCTTGAAGGTCAGACAAGACAAGCCCTCCATGATTCTACTAGCTCCAGATTGGCCTCGACAGCACTGGTACCCTCTGCTGAGGAGTTTAGTACGGGAGCCTCCTTGGCCTTTGCCTTCAATTCCACACCTTTTGTCTCAGGCAGGCAATCATTTCCTCAATGTCAGGATTCAGTCCCTGCATCTAACAGCCTGGCATATTCTGTTCTAGAACCTGGAGGGTCGCAGCTTCCTCAGCAAGTTTTGAATGTTATTTTGGAGGCCAGACGGCCTAGTACAAGGAAAGTTTATGCTGATAAATGGAGGAGATTTTTTATTTGGAGCAAAGCAAAGAGCTTTGATGTTTCCAGGCCTGATTTGAGTGTTTCTCTTCAATATCTTACGGAATTATTAGACAAGGGTTTGTCTTTCTCCTCTGTAAAAGTTCATGCTGCAGCCATTTCTGCTCACTATGACTGTGACCCACCATTATTCTCTCATCCTTTGTTTAAGCAATTCCTTAGAGGGGCAAAGAACATAAGACCCCTGCGTAGAGCTCCTACTCCTTCCTGGGATATCAATTTTGTGTTGGAAAAACTTACTTTACCTCCTTTTGAACCTGCAGCTACGTCTGAGTTAAAGTTCTTGTCTTGGAAGACTGCTTTTTTGTTGGCCATTACGTCTGCTAGAAGGGTATCTGAATTACAGGCTCTCATGGCAGTTGAGCCCTTCCTGATTTTTCATAAGGATAGGGAATCTCTGCGTACTAACCCTACTTTTATGCCTAAAGTGGTTTCAAATGTGGCCTTGAACCAATCTATTCATTTGCCTACTTTTTATGCTGATCCCCAAAATAAAGGGGAGAAAATTTTGCACACTTTGGATATTCACAGGCAGTTGCGTTATTATTTGAGCAGGACTAAAAGGTTCAGACAGTCTCAACAATTATTTGTTTCTTTTGCTTTGGGCTCTCAGGGGAAACCTGTTTCAAAACAAACTATTTCTAAGTGGATTGGCCATTGTATTGCTTTTTGTTATTCTCATCATGGTAAGGAGATTCCGGCTGGAATCGGACCTCATTCCACTAGGGCTACTGCCACTTCTACTGCTTTTTTAAGGGGTGTAGCTACTAAAGATATTTTGGAAGCAGCTACTTGGAGTTCAGTGCACACTTTTTCTAAACATTACCATCTCCCTCTTAATTCCAAATCTAGGGCTGGATTTGCCACTGCAGTCTTACAGGGCATATTAGCAGCTCCCAATGCTTTATGATTTTGCCAACCTCCCTTTACCTTTGCTTTGGGATTCTACCCACAGGTTATGACTGCAGCAATGTGAGATGAAGAACATAGTACAGTTTTGTACCTACCATAAATGTAGATGTTCAAGATCCACATTGCTGCAGTCCAATTACCTCCCTCCTTCCCCTCTGTAGTTTGGAGTGGTTGTATGGTTTGGGTGGTAGATGTTGTTTGTACATGGATTTTGGAGGTTTTTCTATTTTTGGCTGTGGCCTTTCTTTTTAGGGCCTTCTGACATCTGGGGCAAGAAAAGACTGAGGATATGACGTCGGTCATGCGCTTTAATACCATGGCGCACTGACGTCAGATCTGAGCGCCCATGACCGACGCCAGCCTAATACTTTGGTATTCGGGCCGACCGAGGACAGCGGACTACCCACAGGTTATGACTGCAGCAATGTGGATCTTCGAACATCTACATTTATGGTAGGTACAAAACTGTACTTTACTGTAGCTTGCATAGGGGCAGTGAACTGTTTAGAATCAACAAAGTAGAATACATTACTGTAATCATTAATTTTTTTCCCTTACAATCACACATCAAGCATGTATACAGGTTGCTACTTTTGGGGGTTGGGTGAAGAGTGAGGAGGCATGCTAGGTATGTATGTCAGCAGTCACTTAAAATATGTGACTGTGGCAATTTAAACTTCTGCTTTTCATCCCGGTCTAACACCAGAGGGATGCATAGGCAGTGACCACCTTTTTTATTTTTATTTATTTATATATTTATTTTTGATGTTTAGAAAGGCATGCAGTATTTCCAGACAGGATCTGTGTATCCTCCAACATTTGTCTTGTTAGTTTATTGTGTGCAACTATTTTGTCAGCATTGAACATTAAGTCTTGGGCACAACTTATGTATTCCTTTAAAGAAAAAAAAAAAAAAAAAAAGACTGAAATTCTTTTCTTACTCATGATTTTTGTTTAGTCCACCATTTGATTAAAAGGTTGGGAAATGCTCTAAATCTATAACACCTGTAGCTTCTGGGGCACTGGCTTAATTGAGTTATTTCCTAAACGATTATTACTGTACTATCTTGATCAGAGAAGGTGCGTTGAAAGGATGCAAGAAAAACAAAAGCTGAACAACAAAATGAATTTCTTTCTTAATCATAATTTCTGTTCAAGCCATCATTGGATAAGATGGTTGTGTGAAAAGAAAAAAAAACATAACTTTCTATATGCTCTAATGAGAATTTTTAGATTCTTGAAAAAGCTGAAAAATAAGGCAAAATGTGAGAAAAGGAAGGAAAAAAGTAATGTGTGTGGTATGGAGAGCACTAGAGGATATATATATATATATATATATATATATATATGTATATATGTGTGTGCATGTGTGTGTGCGTGTGTGTGTGTGTGGGGTTGCTGCTAGGACACCATTTCACCACTTAAGCCCAGCCCTGTATACAGCGTTGTTGTAGCTAAATGCTTGTTACTGTAAATGTCTCTTTGAGAGATGGGCCAACACAGTGTGGTACATAGGCCTGTCGTAATGTAAGAGCATTGTAGCTACAGGTCAGTCTGTTCATATTACTTCTAAAAGTTTGCAACATGAACTAAAATGTAGCTTAGGAGAGATGGAAGTGACAGGGTGATACTTAGTATGGAAGTGCTTAGGGGGCCCCCAGCTTGACATTTGCTGGGGGCCTCCAAAATGCTAACACCGGCCCTCTTGGGCAGTATGCAGGAGAGATGCATATGGAGAGGGGCATTGTATTCAGTTATAGGTCTAATAGGGGAGAGTCAAGAGAGACAATCATTTCTTACCTGCAGAATATGTGTAAGTTATTAACTGCACTGTGTAGAAGGATTTTCTAATGATACTTGATATGTGGCTGTCAAAAGAGATTTTTTGTCCAGAAATATTTCTAGATCTCTTATAACACTGTCTGTTTTGAGGTGGGACAATTTGTGAGGTAGGTGTAGGTGGTATTCTTGTTGTCCCACAGGGGAAAGTACTGCATTACTTTGCATTGAGCTTATGACCATGGTCTTGACACCAAAGTTTTGTGTGAGTTGGTCTATTTTTTGAAGATGTGGATATCACCTGATGAGTTGATAAGAGCTACAGTTTGCAGTCATCAGCAAAATTATGCAAGGCCAGAGACCTTGATGATGGTTTGGACGTCACCAGATTATTTGTCAAGGAGGAGGAGCCTCAAAACAGAACCTTGTATGACACAACTGGTGACCTGCTTTTTTAAAGAGAGTATACCCACATTCCTAACTGTGTTGATCTGGTCCGAGAGCTAGTTTGCTGTCAGTGTGACAATACTACTTGTTGTAGTTCTTTTCTGCCACACACTTTGCTACTGTCCTTCACTGATGGGAGATCATCCGGATGTTTTATTCATTTGCATATGTCCTGTTGAAGTAGTGTCTTATTCTTGCCTATGTGCACAGGCCAACAGAGATAAAAAAAGTCCACAGTAACAGTACCTTGACTCGATTCGGCAGTACTGTCAACAGTTTAGTTGCAGTTCATGTAGCTCAGCTTGACTCTTCTCTTGAATGGCATTCAGTGCAAAAAATGGCACAAGGACTTACCTCTTACCATCTGCAATTCCACATGGGTCCTCCATGCCTGCTTAACACAACCAAGCTTGCTTCACAATAGCATAACAGCAACATCTTGTAAATGAAAACTGAAGTATACGCATTCTCATAACACTTGTCTTGAAGTTTGGTTACATTATGAACAAGTGAGAAAATATATTTTTGCAGGGGCAAGCACCACCCCACCCCTGATGTTGCTGACTTTGTCTACCCACTTAGTTTACTTTATTATTCTGACTGCACGATTACTGCATCTCGCAGAAAAAACAATCATTGATACACAGTGTAATACTGGTGTCTCTGTTTTTCAGGAAGTTGTGATACTGGGTTGTCCATAAAACATTTCCATCTAAGTATTATGTTCTCAGTCTGCTGTGAAACCAGCAGTGTCACGTGCTTATGCTTGAGCATTTCTGATTCAAGCCTGGGTAATCATAGTAAGTGACTGTAAGCTGTACAGTACAGCACAGTTCACAGGACACAGCAATTCAGGAAATCCAGAAGTATTAATTATGTAGTATTAATTAGTATCGGTAGGAGTATTATAAGAAAGATGAAAAAACACAGTCCATTTTCTTTTGAAATAATTCATAAATCATTTCTGTGCGTATCCACTAAAAGTCAGAAGTGTTTAGAAATAGTCAAATGCAGCAGAAATAGACAGTGAAGTGAGAAAGAAGAAAGTAATATAGTTGAATAAATTCTCAGAAGTTGAGCTAAACCCATATTATTAAAGATTCAAACACTGCAGAAAAAGCTAAAAATTCTATCCTAGGAAGCCATTCTCTGAGATTTTTCTCCTTACCCAGAATACAGGGACTTTACTACTGTGCGGCAAGGCAAGGAGTCTGAAGTCTTGAATAGAGTGGGCAAGAAAATATTCCCATTTGCCATTTTGGGGCTGGATTCACTAAGCTATTTATCATACTTGTCCAGATTGAACTCTTCCTAGTGGCTCATGCACTGGAATAGCTTTCTCCCATCCATATGTGTAAATGCGTGGAGATAGTCAAGACTTCACCATCCATAGTGAGATACTTTGTGGCCCACTGAAACTCTGTGGTTTCATAGTGGCTAGAGCAGCAGTCTGAGGCATGTGACTGCATATTATGGCTTGGTTGAAGCTGTCCTTAAGGAGGAGTTCTTCCATTCTGGATGTTTTTAAGGGGGTAGTAGTTAGTCAGGATATGACATGTTGAGAAAAACATATATGCTTCCATTACCGTGATGGACATTTACAGTCCTCCATATAACTCTTCTTCTTTAAGGTCAAGATGACTCCCTAAAGAAGCAGGCATCGAAAGACCTACAAGACATCACATGGCATTGATCTCTCAGTTGATCTCTCAGGATGATACCAGCTAATTGTCCCAGAAGGATGACCTTACCTGGCCTACAGTTCCACACGTCTCATCATCTATAGCCATTTTTATGTCAATGAAGTGCCATTACAGTGGGTGTTTGACATGTTCATGATGCACTGTGCTGCACAGCTTCTAGGTCCTCCACCTTAATGGTCTTCACTCTTGGATCTAACCTTCTTCATTGAACTCTTGGGAGTTTCCTAAGTTCTGCTGTTAAAGTGGTACATATTAGCCTTCCTTGCTTTGGAATGAATCCTGGGTTTCTCTTCCTGTTTCTCTTTGGTTCTGTTGGTGATGAAAGACTTCAATTATGTATTAGATCTCAGTTGCCTCAACAAGCACATTTAATAGAATAAGTTCTTGATGACATTATAGGTATCAAATTTTCATTTTTCATTTTTTTTTCTTGATTTGCAGTAAGAATGCTTACTCACTGACTCTGTGGTTGTGTGTGTATGTGGTTGTGTGTGTATAATCTGTGTAATCTGTATATATGTACGTGTGTGTGTGTGTGTGTGTATATGTTTATATTTGGATAGTGTAGGTATCGATTTTTAACGTTTTTCTTGATTTGTAGGAAGTTTACTCCCTCACTGATGCAGCGATTATGTGTATATAATCTATATATGTCTGGGTGTATATTCTTCTTCTTTCGGCTGCTCCCGTCACGGGTAGCCACAGCAGATCAACTGTTCCATTTCTTCCTGTCCTCTGCATCTCGCTCTGTCACACCAACCACCTGCATGTCGTCTCTCACCACATCCATAAACCTTATCTTAGCTTTCCTCTTTTCCTGTTACCTGGCAGCTTCATCCTTAGCATCTTTTTCCCAATATACTCTGCATCCCTTCTCAGCACATGTCCAAACCAATGTAATCTTGCCTCTCTGACTTTGTCTCCAAACTTTCCAACCTGGGCTGACCCTCTAATATACTTATTCCTAATCCTGTCCATCCTCGTCACACCCAGTGCAAATCTTAACATCTTTAGCTCTGCCATGTCAAGCTCTGACTCCTGCCTTTTTGTCAATGCCACTGTCTCCAACCCATATAACATAGCTGGTCATCTCACTACCCTCTTGTTAGACCTTCCCTTTCACTCTTACAGGTACTCATCTGTCACAAATCACTACTGACACTCCTCTCCACCCACTCCATCCTGCCTGTACTCTCTTCTTCACCTCTCTTCCACACTCACCATTACTCTGAACCGTTGATCCCAAGTATTTAAACTCATCCACCTTCGCCACCTCTACTCCCTGCATCCTCACCATTCCTCTATCCTCCCTCTCATTCACACACATATATTCTCTGTTAGTCCTGCTGACCTTCATTCCTTTTCTCTCTAGAGCATATCTCCACCTATCTAGGGTCTCCTCCACCTGTTCACTACTCTCACTACAGATCACAATGTCATCTGCAAACATCATAGTCCACGGGGACTCTTGTCTGATCTCGTCTGTCAACCTTCCATCACCATTACAAATAAGAAAGGGCTCAGAGCTGAACCTTGATGTAATCCCACCTCCACCTTAAACGCATCCGTCAGTCCCACCACAGACCTCACCGCTGTCACACTACCCTCATACATATCCTGTACCACTCTTACATACTTCTCTGACACTCCTGACTTCCTCATACAATACCTCTCTAGGCACCCTGTCATATGCTTTCTCTAAATCCACAAAGACACAATGCAACTCCTTCTGACATTCTCTGTACTTCTCCATCAACACTGTCAAAGCAATCATCGCATCTGTAGTGCTCTTTCCTGGCATGAAACCATACTGCTGATCACTAATCATCACCTCCCTTCTTAACCTAGCTTCCACTACTCTTTCCCATAACTTCATGCTGTGACTGATCAATTTAATCCCTCTGTAGTTACTACAGCTCTGCACATCACCCTTATTCTTAAAAATCGGTACCAAAACACTTTCTCTCCATTCCTCAGGCATCCTCTCACTTTCCAAGATTTCATTAAACAATCTAGTTAAAAAACTCCACTGCCATTTCACCTAAACACCTCCATGCTTCCACAGGTATGTCATCTGGACCAGCAGCCTTTCCGTTCTTTATCCTCTTCATAGCTATCCTTATTTCCTCCTTGCTAATCCACTGCACTTCATGATTCACTATCCGCGCATCATCCAACCTTCTCTCCCTCTCATTCTCTTCATTCATCAGCCCCTCAAAGTACTCTTTCCATCTGCTCAACACACTCTCCTCGCTTGTGAGTACGTTTCCATCATTATCCTTTATCACCCTTACCTGCTGCACATTTTTACTAGCTCGGTCCCTCTGTCTAGCCAGTCGGTACAGGTCTTTTTCTCCCTCCTTAGTGTCTAACCTTTTATACAGCTCATCATATGCCTTATCCTTAGCCTTCGCCACCTCTCTCTTTGCCATGCACCTCATCTCCTTATATTCTTGGCTACTTTCTTCATCTCTCTGACAATCCCACTTCTTCTTCGCCAACCTCTTTCTCTGTATACTCTCCTGTACTTCTTCATTCCACCACCAGGTCTCCTTGTCCTCCTTCCTCTTTCCAGATGTCACACCAAGCATCTTTCTAGCCATCTCTCTTACTAACTCTGCTGTAGTTACCCAGCTATTTGGTAACTCTTCACTGCCACCCAGTGCCTGTCTTAACTCTTCCCTGAACATCACCTCACAATTACCATTTTTCAATTTCCACCATTTGATCCTTGGTGCTGCCGTCACACTCATCCTCCTGTTCTTGATCACCAGTGTCATCCTACAAACCACCATCCTATGCTGCCTAACTACACTTTCCCCTGCCACCACTTTACAGTCCCCAATCGCCTTCAGACTGGCCCTTCTACATAAGTTATAATCCACCAGTGTGCATCTTCCTGTACGTAGTGCATGTGTGTGGATTCACTTTGTAATCTCGAAGTACTGAAATCTCGAATTTCAGTATCCCGAGACTGTAAAGTTGAGCATTCACAATATCAAAACTCCAAAAGTGCGAAATCCAAAATCGAGAATTTTAAATACACCCGCCACCACACAAACATACACCTTCCTCCCCACACTACAACAAACCAACAAAACACACACAAACACAACAACACAAATACAGACACCTACCCTACATATAAGCAGGGGGGAAAGCCCCCCCCTGCACCCCCCCCCATGTGGGGGGCTGCTCCCTCCACACCCCCGCTACTTATTTATACTAACTTCGAGGTCGCACTAAAAAGACAAAGACACTAAACCCACCACTACATGCTCTATATTCCCCTTGCACAAACACATATCCCATATGTACAAACAGCAGCACTCTCAACACTTACACACCCACACTCTTACCTACCTAACCTACACCTAAAACTTCCCAACACACTCACATACTCTCAAATCCCTACCCAAAACCCTTAAAAAAACAGCACTTACCTGAATCTCCAGATATATCCACACAACAGCACGCAAACTATATCCCACAGCACACCACACCTAACAAACACAGCAAATCCCACATAGAGTGCCACCACAACCGGGGATTCGATATTTTGAATTCGATCAAGTGCAGTTTTGCTCAACTGCACTTTTGGCACTTTCATCTCAAGACACTGAAATTTTATATTTTAGTATTGCCAAGATTGTAAAGTGCTTCCGTGTGTGCATATATAGTTTTGGACAGTGTATTTTTGGTTTGTAAGATGTGCTTACTCACTGAGTCAGTGGTTGGGTTGAAAAGGACCATCTAACAGTTTCTTTTGGTAGTACCTTTATGTCAGACAATTTATATTTCTTTAGACAGCGTGAATGAAAATTTTTTATTTTTTTCTTCTTGATTTGCAGAAAGCATGCTCAGTCAGTGGTGGTGGTATGGTGGAGTGGGTTATCTTCATTTGTTGTGTGCGATGTTGCAGCATGGCTAGAATGAGAGCATACATGTCTCCAAGAGTGTGAATATCAGAGAACACAGGCCAAACTGGGATGGGAGAGGAGATAAAGCTACTCATAAATCCATCAAAGAGGGTCCTGTCACAGATCAAAAGTTTTTGTATAAATGTTTATTTTACAATGTAGCATGTGAAGTACTTGTCTCTGTATGGGACCGGACATGAATCAGAACTTAATCTATGAGGGAAAAAGACAAGTGGTTAAATAGTTAAGTATGCAAAGCATCACAGGGTTCACTGTAGTTTAGTAGCTTGGAATCAACTGACAGAGATTACAGTTGAATATCTCTGCGTTTATACAGTTTCAGAGGACAATGACATTATTTGGTGAGAAAAGAGTATTGTTAGTTCATTTGATATCTATCTGGCTGTGCCATACAGTCATTAGGAATTAATGAGAATTCATTTGCAGCATAAACATAAAGAATATAACAATAATACAACAGCTAATGCAGATCTTTATATTAAAATCAATAAGTTTTCCAGTAAATTGTCATGTACCATGCAGAACAAGAGATGTGTTTCTGTTTATCACATGTAGAGAGCATGTAAAACCAGTATTGTCCTTTGCATATATATATATATATATATATATATATATATATATATATATATATATGTGTGTGTGTGTGTGTGTCTGTGGATGTATAGTCACACTTTATATTTTTGTATTTTTTTACGTGTTTAAAATGTCTTTGATAGAAAATTACAGATTAACACATATTTTAGTATATTTTCTTAACAGAATATTTGTTGTGATACAGCTTAATGTCAGTGCGTTCGTGTGTGACCTTTCCTTCCATTCTGCTGACCATTGGCTAACAGGATTACATGCTAACTTTATCCCAATAACGGATTGTGTACTGCCTGAAAGTTGCTTCTGATAACTGGGTTACATCTGCCTTTTTAGAGGAATTAATTTCAGTCAAGTAAATATTCATTTATATTGCTGGTTGTACTTTTGATAGCGAGAGAAGAATTTTATACAAGCACCAGACATTTATGATCTGTCTTGGCTGAGGCCCTTTTAGCCAGGTAATGTATTCTTATTGCAGCTTCTGTTTGTTTTCATGTTCCTGCCACCACTGACAGTTATACTGTAACAGAGATTTACTTCAGTTTCACACATGTACTCTTGTTCTGGAACTGAAGAAGTATAATTGCATATATAATGTAAAACTCAGAAAGATGATCACTGTATCACTTAATTTCAATAGACTGTGCCTTAACATTATCGCTGTGTTAATACTTTCAAAATGCCTTTTTTCTTCTGTATCTTGACAGGTTATGAAGAAAAGCACCAAAACTGATATAAAGAAAGTCGGACCACTTAAAGTGGCAGCTTTGAATGGATTAACTTTGTCTCGTATGCCTTTGCCTAATGACAGTAGGAGTGAATCTGCTAGAGTCTCCAATGATGAAAGGGTAATTAATTTGCAGTAGAAAATTTGTCAAAGTTCTCAGAGATTGCAAGTGCCATAGATCTAATACACCCCTTTTCTTATAATTGCCTTAATTATTTGCATGCCATCTGACCCAGGAATTTACCCCTTGTTATTTTTCCCCTGCCTAGTCTTTTGTCAGTTTCTAAAAGCACTATATTTAAAGTTTTTCAATCTGTGATAAATCAGAGATGCACATTAACCATTACATTTAGTTAATATTTGAAAAAAAAATGTCAACAGTGGGCAAAGGCAACTTGTATACTAGTGTACTATACAAACATTTGTCTGCAGAGGGGAAGCACCATCGCACCAGCCATACCTCTGCATCTCTAAATGTTCTAACTCAAAGACTGGAAATTCTTTGGGGGTAATAGGAGTATTTCTTCACTCAGAATTCTGCAGTCTGTTTCAGTATTCTGACTAGTGTTCTAATTAATCAGTAATCTTTTTTTGTTGTTGTTTTATTCATTTTGTTAACCAGGTAAGCCCACTGTCCCTTCTCAGGAGCAACCTGGGATCAATGTCTGGTTAAGCAATTTGCACAGTTATACAGCTGGCAAATGGAACCAGAGAATCAAACCCTGCACCCTTTACTTCAGGAAGCAGCTTGTTAACAGGCCAGAGATTTAATCCCTCTCTCCTGCAGACCATGAGGAACATGACTGACTATTCTTGTTTGATAATGCAAGCATGGAAGAAACAAGTGCTTCCTATTAACTTGTATAAGAATGGTAGACATTGTGGAGGTAATACTGCTGTGATTATCATTCTGCACCATTATAATCATATCATTAGGAAAACAGATGCTGTGAACTTTGTTGAGGCTGTGTGTGTGCATGTTTGTGTACAGCAGAAAAGGCAGGGCATATCGAATAGACCCTTGTGAAACCCAAAACTCTATTGTAACTAGTTGCAGGGAGGATTACACACTGTCTACTAGAACTTGAAAGGATTTGGTTTAACTAGAAAGCCATGCAAGCTTATTGTTCTGATATCATAGATCCTTGACTCAGAGATCAGCTTAACATGGTTTTCAGCTGTATCCATTGCTTTTGTTAGGATAAGAAGTACTATCTCTTTTAATTCACCATATGCTCTGACCTATTGAATGTGCCTCACTGACCCCATTCAGAAGGCCATATCCTATGGCATTTTGAATGGAGTCAGTAAGGCAGATTAGTGGTGGTGCTGACATGGCTTTTTCTAAGCCATATTGCTGTTTACTCGTAAAACCATACAAAGTGAGATATGTTTAATTTCTGTGGCTACCACTTTCTCCAGTATTTTGAATAAAGATGAGAACATGGAAGTTGTTCTGAAGGTTCATTTCTGTTGTATGACCCTTGGTTTGGTTATGGAATAATGAGATGTGGAAATCCAAAGCTGTGAAAGAACAGCCTTTGTTTAAAGGAAGTGTTAATTTATCCCATAGGCACCAGGTAGAAATAGTGCAAAGCTTGCCAGACCTTTTTAGCTAGGGGAGAAACTTTTCAGCTAAATATGTTGTCTGCATCCCTGACATAAGAGAATGCTTTTCCTAATACCAGTAGAACAACTCTGATGACTGAATAATTTTGCAGAATAATCAAGCACCACTTTAGGATCAACTACCTGATCGCCATTAATGTCATATATAGACTTTACATATCCACTCAGTAGCTAGATTGCTAATCTCTTTCTAGAAACTTTCAAGGTTTCCTAATAAATGGACATCTCTGTAGAATATACAATATACACAGATCTTTACATGCTAATAAAATAGCTACCAGAAGTTGCACGTTTAGTGTTATACATGCTACTTGATTGTGGAGGTTAACCACAACCACAAGATCTCTGCCTTTCTTATTCAAGAAACAGACACCAAGTGGTGTCAGAAATGAAAAAAAATACAAAATTAGAGAAGTGTATCTGCAGAAACGAAGAAGTGTGTTTGATTTCAGTATTTGTGTTTAGACATACAGCAATAGAGTTTTCACTGAATAAAATGGTCCATCTTCAGCCACCAGAATTCCTTGAACTTCATGGAAGCTTGATTGGAATCTTTGGATCCAAAAATTTCATCTGTTTCCCACTCTGAGTGAAATGTCCAAGAAGCCTGAAAAGGTACATTGAGCTACATTCTTCCATCTTTCTGCAGAAGATGTCTTAAAGAAGTTTAGCACTTTTACTTTTCTTAAAGAGGAGAATGGCAAAGTTGTAGTAGTAAGAGAGATGTTAAGGAGTTATTGCAACCCTGGAAAGATATTTATAGTAGGACAAGGTCCTTCACAGGCATTAGATATTTATATTCTGAGCCAAAGAGCAGAATCAAATAGTTACACTTGGGTGAGTTATATTATTTGTTAATAAGTAAAATATTAATTTGCTGTGCAAGTAATAAAATATGGGTCAATAATTTAAGAGAAAGGGAGCTGACCTCATCAGAAGCATGTAGTTATGTACATAGTAAGTAGAATGATTAGTATGTAGTTAAAGTAATTAATGGAAGAGGTAGATATGTGAAATGTAGAATGTGAGTCAAATAAAAAAGTAAAATGAGAAACAGAGAATCTGTTGCCAAACAACTGGATAAGAAAGAAAGAGAGAGCCATGAGATGTATTTTAAAAGCAGTTGAAAACCCAGGAAATTCTTTTATAATGGTAAGTCTCATTATAGTAGAAGTGGCTGTAAGCAAGAGATTTAGCATTTTCCCACATAATACATGCTGTAGATTCTTTCTAACAAAAATACATTGCTTCTAATGTTTGTAATAAGAAAAACAAGTACGTACATAAGAATTTGCAGGTTGTTGAGCAAAACATGAACGTTAACTTTTTATTTGTACTGCTGAAGTCAAAATGATTTGATACATTGAAATCTTGGCATGCATCAGGGGTATTGACATGAATGCATGTTAGACTGAAACAACAAAAATAATTGATTATTTGCACTTTTGAAAGTGAGAGAACTTGTTTGACTAAAATATGAAAATGCCATAGAGGAATGCAGATGAGTGCATGTTACATTGTTGGAAATAAGTGCTGAGAATTAATAAGAAAATGTTGAGTTTCAGTTGGACACGGGTCCAGAGTGTAATATTGTCTAAAATACGTTTAAAGCATTGGAGTTTTAAGGAGACAAAAGCCGTGTTCAGTTTGGTATCATTAGGTCAGAAATGTTTACATGTACAAAATTCATATTCAAATACCCAGTTCTGTCACACACAGGGATAAAGCCCTGACGTTTGGCCCAGATGACTAGAGCCCATTTAGTGGCTCAGGTGCTAGAAAAGCCAGTGAGGGTAGGGGAGGGGAGGAATGGATGTGTGTGGCTACAGCTCACTCATCCTGGGAAGAAGGTATCTTGACTTCTAACTGGCTTTCCTGCCACACCAGTGCTTTGGTGGAGGCCTGAAATGTAGGATTCAGGTGCCATTTTCAGCAGCAACATGTGGTGCGGTTACCTTATGGCAGTGATGGTCCCCATTCTCTATGCATGTGAAGGAGTGCATGTGCATAGCTAGAGGGCTTTGGTAGTCATTACAGTGATGCAGGTGTGCATGTCTCCACCAGTTTAGGGATTAGGGCTGTACAGAAAATATGACCCAATAGCTCATATCCTAAATTATATTTTAAACATCTTTATTAAATTCTCACATTTTAAACAATTACATGGGTGCACTCAATAACAGAAAACACACCATAGTAAAATTTTCATTCTTTCCGTGCATTATACATGTATGTTTTCTTTTTAACAATTGTAATTCATTCCAGCATTACATAAATTGAGGAATTTGTGTTTTCTGTTAAATTTCACTCTTCCTCCTAATGAACACTGCTGCCTTATTGTCCCTACAGATTTTGTTTAATTCTATGTAATTTGCTCCTCACCTTTTCAAAAGAGCCCACTTCCATTTCTTTTATCTCTGTTCTACCATCCAGTACTCTACTTATAGTTGGTTTAGATTCTGGTTTCCATTTTCTAGTAATTGCCTTTTTTTGTAGCCAGTAATATTAAAGTTGCTATATCTGGGGTAATTCAGGTCTTATATTCCAGCTCAAAAGAATATTTCCGTAGTCTAAACCTCAAAGTGCACTCACTCGAGGCACTCCTTAAAATGGAGAACATCGACATCTGTGCAGTGACAGAGATCTGGTTCAAGGCTCCAGAGAGCACCCCTGCATTACCAGGCTATAATTCATGCCACACCTTCCGGCCACATAACCTGAACCGAAACACTAAAGGCGGAGGCGTGTCCATATTCATTAAGGATATCCACACCTCCAAGCTAGTTGCTGAGCATGATGCAGCCGAGATTATCCAGTTGCAGCTAACTCTGGCCAATACCGCAATCCAAATTGTAGCTTGCTACAGATCCCCCACCATGCCCCAGGATTCCCACTCCTCATTTATTGATAAACTAGAAAATATTAGGGTACAACCCAGCACCCTAATAATGGGTGATTTCAACTACCCCACCATTAACTGGGAAAACTACTCATGTACCAACTCTTTTGCTCAAAGTTTTCTGGAATTCATAAATTTCAATGCCTTGGATCAACTTATCCACATCCCCATCAGGGGCAGCAATATCCTAGACCTGGTCATTACCAACACGGGCGACTGGTGTTCCACACAAGAGGTCAATTCCTCATTGGTCAGATCCGACCACAAGTTAATCACCCTAGAGCCACATCCCACCCCACCCCCACCCCCCATTAAGGAAACCACCGTAAAACATTTCTCCAAAGCCAACTTCACGCTTCTTAAGACAGAAGTGGCAAACTTCACGACACCCATGCAGATGGACAATCGAGGTACGATTGTTGAATCCTACACAAATGCACTTTATAAGCACTTACACGAGTGCATGGATTGTGCTATCCCTAGCAGAACCAAGATGCTATCCTCCAAAAAAGGAAGCCAATCTGGTGGTCCCCTGCCATAAACAAACTCTACAACAAAAGAAAGAAACTGTTACAAAAAAAGAGTAAAATCCCATGATTGGAGGAACTCCCTGGTCAGCCTCAGTAATAAGCTGAGATCCCTCATAAAATCCTCCAAAGCTAGTTACAAAAACAAAATTGCCACTGATTCTGAAGACAACCACAAAGCATTCTGTAGCTATGTCAAGAATCTCAATGGCAACACTTAGATCTGCTCTGAGTTACAGCGCAATGACACTAAATATACAGAACCAACTGATATTGCCAATATCCTGGCAGATAGGTTCAGTACTAACTTTAGCCCCCTCTCACCCCCTAAAGGGCCCATCTCTATACCAGAAGAATGCAAAGTTCCTGTAATCATGGCTGCACAGGTAAAACCACACTCTCCAAAGCCAAGAACACAGCATCCATGGGACCTGACAACATCCCAGGCTGAGTTCTACACGAACTACAGAACGAACTGGCACCCTACCTAAGTACCATGTTCAATCATAGCCTCACCTCAGGCTTTCTGCCCACTGAATGGTGCACAGCAATGGTTATCCCAGGGGGAGCCACCATGGACAACGCAACGGGACCTACCACCCCATTAGCCTGATGAGCCTGGTCTGCAAGACCATGGAAGGTATCATCATGGCACTTATAAACAAAGACATTGATAATCTCCAAACTCTGGACTCTACCCAGTTTGAGTTTGTAAAAGGCAAATCCTGTCTCCTAAACCTGATAGACTTCTTTGAAGCAGTCACCAAAGCCGTAGACGAGGGTAAGGTGGTTCACACAGCCTATCTAGATCTCACCAAGGCTTTCGACGCCATCCCCCACTTTGGAATTATAGATAAACTCACTAAACTAGGTATAAATCCCTATGTCACAAGATGGGTTGCCAACTGGCTCACTGACAGAACCCACACTGTGAAAGTAACAGACTTCAAATCTGACTTCAGACCAGTGGCAAGTGGAGTACCTCAGGGTTCAATCCTGGGTCCTCTCCTGTTTGGTATCTGCTTCTCTGAAGTACAGGCTAACACAGAAGGTCTTTGGCTAATGAAGTTCGCAGATGACTGCAAACCAGGAGTGATAATTGAAACTCCTAACGATGTGGACATCCTACAAAAGGGCCTCACTGAGACAGATGCCTGGTGTCCAAGCCATGGTCTCAAGCTCAATGTCAAAAAGTGCATTGTCATCTCCTTTGGTAAAAACTCTGTATCCATGAACTACCACATAGGCGGTAGTCTACTTAACACCGAAAGCATGATAAGAGACCTTGGGACACAGGTGGGCAGTAGTCTCTCCTTTGATAAGCACATCGCCGCAGTAGTCAGGAAATCCTTCTACGTGGCACACCTCATCACAAAAGGTTTCTCATCCAGGAAAAAAGAGGTCATTGTTCCGTGTACTCGACACTGATTAGACCCATTATAGAGTACAGCGCCCCTTTTGGAATGTACCTCACAAGACATCTGCAGCAGCTGGAAAGGCCACAGAAGTACCCCACAAAGAGGACTACTGACATTAAACAGACTTCCTAAACAGACCAGTACGATTTACTCCATAGCATATCACCTACTCCGAAGTGATCTCTGCCTAACATATAAAGCTATGTCAAATGCAGAGCTGTTGGACAAAGAAAATCCCATTCCCTCCGAGCTACATGCTCTAGGGACCTAAACCTTGTCACCACAATAAACAGGACATGCTGGAGGAATAGATTCCTGTTCCAGAGACTTCCCATACTCTGGAACAAGCTGCCCATGTATGTCAAGCAAAGTCCCTCATTAGCACTCTTCAAGAAAAATCTTGATGAGTGGATGGGAAATAGGAAATACACCCCGAGGATCACTTCTGTGACTCTGCTCGACAGGAGCACAGGAAAATAACTTTAAAAATAAAATTTATTATTATTATTTAAAATAAAATAATGTCATCTGTGAATAAAGCTAACTTTTCTTTGCTACCATACCAGCTTTATCCTTGAATTTCAGTTCCTTATTTTCTTTGCTAATGGTTCTGACAAAAGAGGACACCCCTGCCTTGTTCTTCTGTTCAAATGCTGCTTGTTGGAGTGGAGCCTTTTCACCTTAATTCTTGCCTCTTGAGTTTCCATTAAGTCTCCTAATTAACCCTATTATTCTATCAGGGAACGTAAATGCTGTCATTGCCCTGCTCATAAAATCCCAACTGACAGTACTGAATCTGCATCGAGACCTACCAACAATATCAGCATTTTCTTACACTCCGTTTCCCTCTAGATCATCATTGTTCTGTTAATGTTGTTAAATATTTGTGTGTAACTAACATTGTCATAAATAAGAGTATGCTGATTTTAATTTGGGAAATGCACTCTGAATTTTATTTATTCATTATAAATAAATTACACTTGAACTAAAGGGCTGCCTTCTGAATATTCCCCTTTCTTCCAAATAAATTATATGTAATATATAGATCTGTTGAGAAACAGTAAATGATCCAAAGATCGATGTTCATAAAGTCAGAAAAGGTCCAATTTGCAAATGCTGAAATTCTACGCATGTGCCAAGCAAGAAGTCAGCACATGCAAAACACAATTAAAAAAAAAAAAAACAATAAAACGTTTTTGTTGTTTTTTTGCAGGGGGGCAGGCTCTCTGTGCACCCCCACACCCCCTGCTAATTATATATACTAACTCCAAGATCGCACAATCTTCAGGAAAAGGCAAATTTTCTTACCCCAAGAAATGTGCGAACTCGTACGCCTGTTGACTAAATTTTATCAACTAAACAGATGTCGACCAAAGGGGAACTAGATCACAATCAGCGCTCTCAGTTCCTTTCCACCTCAAAAGACTGATATGTGCACATGCTAGTAGTACTTAATGTTAGCCTGGTGCCATGGTAGATCAGGCCCTTCATTAGCATAGAACTAGGGTTTGCCTTTTCAAGGATGCAAAACAGCTGCAGGAAAATGGCTGGACTAACACAACTTCACTGGTGAATGAACTTGAGTGGTTTCATTTACTGATTCATTCACCTCTTTTGTGAAGATCTGCTGAGGATTATTACAAGAAACATGGCTGAAGTGTATAGGTGGCACAGTGGCGCAGCAGTTGTCACCTCACAGCAAGAGGTTCCCTGGTTCAATTTTTGGCTGGGGTGCCTTCTGTGCAGTGTGCGCATGTCATCTCCATGCTTGCGTGGTTTCTTCTGGGTGTTTTGGTTTTCTCTCACATTGCAAAGATATGCAGAAGGTGGATTGGACACTCTGAATTGGCCATAGGTGTGTGTGCACATGACTGTGTGGTGTGGATGAATTGCTATGGCAGGGCTAGCTACCTGGTAGTGTAAACCATGGCTGTAGATGATTGTCACTGTTGAAGTGACACCCCGACCCCATATGCAAAAATGGGAAAAAGGGGCTGTGGGTGGATGGATGAATGGATTTATAAAGTTGGGAATTTAACTGCAGGTGTACATCAGTCTTCCAGCCTGATTTTAAAAGCAATGGAATGTCTCCAGAACAACACAAGGACACCAGCTGGAAGTTGTCAGCAGTCACTTGCTTCTTTTCCGTCCCAACTCTCTTCTTATCAAAGCTTCAGGACTGAAAAATACCGTTTGCTTTATTGCTTTTGCATTGTAAGTAGTGCTTACACCTTGTCTAAATGTTTCGTAGATAAATTAGATTTTTTTTCCTTTGGCTAAAAAAGTGAAACATTGCCAACAAGTGTGCCAGTGCAGGCAAACTCCCCTTAAGGACCATTCTCAGTGCTTATTTTGCCTCAGATAGGATCACAGTGCCTTTAGTTGTTGGCATTGTTATGCTTAAAAGACTACTTAGGCAAGTAAAAGAACTTAAGAGTTTTAATGGGACATATCAAGCTCTTGGTGCTCGGATAAAGAGATATTTGCTCCCTCAGTCTGGCAGACAGAGCTTTTACTAGTTGCAGTTACAAGGGAAAAAAATGAAGGAATCTTCCTAAAAGTAACACAAGCTTAATAAAATTAAATGACAAAAAGACTTTGTCAGGACAAGGGAAGTGACCTGCTAGTTCTACATAGGCTTGAAGACTGTGGTCTCAAAGTAGCCCAAGTGTATGGATCTGCAGCTGAAGTGCCTGAACAGATTGTCACTGTATCTGTAATTGCCTTTTTGGAGGAAGACAATTTAATAATTGCTTTTGAGGAGAATCAGGCCTCTGTGAATTTATCTGCTGTGCCACAGCCAAACTGTCATTTCCCAAACAGGCCTTTGCAGGTGGTTTCAGCTGTGTACCTCACATACCCAGTCTACTCTTCCTAGATATCTTCACAGTTCCTATGGACAGTTACATACATAACCCTTTGCTGGTTGGACTCACAACTCCTCAGAGAAGTGAAGATCATGTAAGAAGCCATGAACTGGTTGCAGGGAGCCATCACTCTGTGGAAAGAGCAGGGTATGATGCCTACTAAGAGGAGTAGTGCACAGTGACATCAAAATGTCTGTTGCTTTTCCCTTACAGAAGTTGTGCTGCGTGGCTCATGGTCCCCACCAGTGGTCGCACAGGCAGTGGTTCTTCTCAAACTGTTCCCTCACCATAAGATAACTGTTATTTGTCTGCTTTATGCTACCCCCTATCCCGAGTCAGTTTCCAAACTTAACTCGCTAGAGGCACAAACAGATACCTTGCCTCTGCAGCAGTGGGCCAGGTGACTGCCTTTTGTAGAAGGAATCTAAGGTGTCCCTGTTGGTCCCTCTCACTCAGTAGGGCTTTAAAAACTGAAGAAGAGAAAGTCTGTACAGTCCAGTTTTTGCTCATCACGTGGGAGAAACTTAATACCAATCCAAATTGGCCAAGCCTGCATTGTTTTAGTGCAGTCACGCTATACAGTTAAGGGGAAGGTGGCATGCAGAGGCACAGTCATTCTTAGGAAGAAGAAATTCTAGGCTTAGAGTGCCAACAAGGGGGGGGGGTGCTCCCAATGGAAGAGGGTAGGGCACCCCATAAGGACCAGCAAGCTGGTGTACTCCTTACCACCCAACTCTTAATGGGAACAGAAGGCTGATAGAGATGCTCTGGCAGGAATAAGTGGGCCATAAGTCTCTCACCTCACCCAGTAATAGCCGACTCCTTTTACCCAGAAACTAATGGGCTGATCAGGTGAAGGTAGGTGAGCTAATGGTCAAGATCCTGGAGGGGGAATGAAAAAAAGAAATGTGTCAGTGGCTCCCCAGGCCTTCAGGTAAGTCCTCAATTAGAGACCCAATAGGCAGTTGGTAACAACATACCCTTCAACATGTAGTGACTTTAGAGCAAGTCGTATCCCTGCTGCAGGCTAGCAACGCAGCTTTAGGACCTGGCCATCAGTGTGGGCATAGGTCTGCAAGCAACCTGTAGACCCAACAGCAAAATTTAGTAGTAGATCCTTTGAGCAGAACTGTCAGAAACTTGGATGACTGGAAATTGGACGGGAGGGTTTTCTTTAAAATCATAGAAAAGCAGAGGGTACTGGGGTTGGATCTTTTTGCATCTTTTAACAATCGACAACTTCTGTAGGTAGTTATGTTGTTGATTCCCTTACCCTGAAGCTTTGACAGCTGATGCCTTTACTGTTCAGTGCAATTGGATGATGTCCTTCCTTAAATCAGTATTGTAGTTTTTCAGTATTGTCAGGTTATCTCCCCAAATAATCTTGGTATCTGGCTGGGGTACCAAAGCCAAGACCTCCCATAAAGCTGTACATCCAGTGTATGACCTAAAACTGCAGGTGTAAGGGTACATAAATGGAAGTGTGAGCATGGGATCCTCATACTGTCTCACTGCCAGTCCAAAAAGCAGGTCTTAAACCCAGTGGTCTGTTCTATGCATGGTCTATGCCTTTGCCTATCCAGGTAAGTGCCCCATTGGGGAACCTTCCATGTTTTCTTTGTATTTTGATGTTTGAATCTGTTAGATGTCAAGTAAGAAAGTGTGATTGTGATAATCAGATTCCTTATAAGGATTTCTACTCACAGTGACTTTTTTTGTCTTGGAGCAGAACATAACTGTATGAATTGCAGATTTGTCAATTGTTTGTACCAAAAATGTTTGTTAGTGTCTTGCCTCACTTGATACCTATTTCAAGACTTGAGCACTTGAATCTTTGGCATCTGTCATCCTGCTCATTCCAAAAATGAAATTCAAATGGCTTATGCTCAAATCATCGTCTGCACAGTGGGACTTGGATGTACCTGTTGACAATTGATGCCTTTACTGTTTGGTGGAATTGGATGATTTTTTATGTCTTTCCACCTTTTCCCAAAATCATGGTAAATGCAAGAAAAGGAAGAAGAAAGCTTGTTCTGATTGCACTACACAAATATTAGTCTGTCATCTAGTTTACATGGACTTGGAGAGACCTAGTAACCCTACTTTCTTAACCAAAATGTAGTAGGAACCATTTAACCAATAACTCCAAACTGAAAACAAACGGTCCTGGCACACTGAGGATGGCTGAGAATAAATGTATTATAAAAATGTAATATACAAGCGCTTTCACCCTGCCCAAATGCAAGGCTTTTTCAAGTAATAAAAAACAATTAAAGTGCTTCCATTTAAATACCCTTTACCCTCTAAAAAGGTGCCAATTATTTAACGACACAAGGTATACAGAAAACAAAATATTTAAAGAGAACAAAGTATTTAAAAGGACATACCCTCCCTTTTCATTACAACAATGCATATTATAATTAGACACATTTCTTTTTACATTGTCCATTTCATGTAGTTTGTAAACGTATCTTATTGTACAATGCATGTAAAACCTGAAACCAAACTATAATTGTTTTGCTTTTTTAACCAAGTATGGTTTAATTGATGTATGGTCATTGAGACCTGGGGGGTTAGTTGCATTTCATTTTAACTGCCAGTGTGTCTCCGTGCAACTCAACCAGTTTTCCCAGTCTCCTCCGGTAGGTCCATTGAAACATGTCCTAAACTATCTTTACTGTTCTCCTTTTCTGTTTCCTTTGTGCACTGTTGTATGGTAGATATGAATTACTAAATGTATCTTTACGATGGATAGTAGATTTCAAACGTCCGTCAACTTTCTGTAACCCTACATCTAAGTAATCTATCTTATTGTAATCAAATTTGTATGTGAACTCCAGAAAACTAGTAGTGGAGTTCAAATAATCAATTAAAAGGATGTGAGAATTTCCTTGGGCCCATCCCAAATTACAAATATGTCATCCAAAAAGCAACGGTATAACTTGATATTTTACCAATATATAGAACCAAATACATAAGTAATTTCCCACTGTAGGAGAACCAAATTAGCATATATGGGGGCACATGCTGCCCCCATAACTACATCTTTAATTTGTTTAAAGGTCTCCCCCCTCAAAGTAAATGAAATTGTTCACTGGGTCTATTCTCATAAGTTCCACCAATACGTCTACATCCACTCTTAAAGAAGGTTTTTTTTTCATTCAACAGTGTATAGAACATTTCTAGACCCTTTTCAACTGGTATGCATGAAAATAAATCTATCACATCAATGTTAGGAAACAAGTACCCTCCCCATACATTTCTGGTGTTAAACTGTGTAGAAAATCCCAAGAGTCCCTCAAAAGGTGTTCATAGTCTTCCATTAAATGTTTCAAAGAATAGTCTAGGAAGGTGGCAGTGGGATAGGTATTTGATTGTTCCCCAGAAACAATAGGTCTGTAAGGTAGGTTGATGGTACTCTTATGAATCTTGGGGATACCAAAGAATGAAGCAATTCTGTGTTTCTTCATTTGTAGTATCCCCCCACCCTCTGGTCTAACCTATTCTCCAACATTAATTCCTCTGTTGCTAAGTCCACCTTCCTATATAGGTTCATAGGTTCGTAGATTAGTACTAGGCTAATTGCCCTTCTGGGCCATTGTAAGCCTAGCCAATTACCCCATGTGAGAATCCAGCCATGAACGTGGAGTCTGTAAGGTAAACATCTTAACCATCATGCCAACTTCCCAACCGAGTGATACTGCTCATTGTCAGAATCGAAACAAAAATCTCCACTCTCTGCAAGCTCTCCTAACCATGGAGAATGTAAACGTCTGTGTAGTTACTTAGCCATGGTTTTAATCAAGGGAGAGCACTTCAGCATGTAATGACTTCCACACATTTAGGCCAGATACTGCACAGAAATGGAGAAAAGGTGGTGGTGCTTCAGTTTGCATCAAAAACAATCACATCTCAGTGCCTGTCAACCAGTATAATGCACAGAGCTCCTCTGCTTACAACTCACCATAAGTATAGACCCATAACATATCTTTGCTAGATATAGATTCCCTCTCCATGTCCCAGGAACCCCTTACCACTTATTTAAATGATCTCAAGTCACCGTCTATTTAACCCAGAACCATGCTCATAAGTGACTTCAACAACCCCACTATAAACTGGGAATCATACATCATATGAAATGTTGATCTCATTAATGGATACTGGTATGTATGTACTGATATTATTCAACATTTCAAACATCTTACTTGAGTAGTCAATGGCGTTAACTATAACCATTCCTCCCCCTTTGTCTGGTCTCATAATAGAGATTTCTTTGTCCATCATTAACTCTTCCAAAATTCCTTTTTCTTTAACAGTTAAATTAGGTTTATATCTGTATTTTTTTTATTACTAATGTTACTCAAAGCATATATAGCAGATGCACATACTGCCTCAAAAACTTGTAATGCCGGGTGAAGAGGTAGATTGTAGGTACTAGCTTACCTAAAATTATGCATCTCTCCCTGATGTTGTTGGTCAAACATTAAAGCAAAATTTAATTTTCTCACAAACTGCTTTAAT
Source organism: Protopterus annectens (assembly GCF_019279795.1). Taxonomy (NCBI): domain Eukaryota; kingdom Metazoa; phylum Chordata; order Ceratodontiformes; family Protopteridae; genus Protopterus; species Protopterus annectens. The sequence goes on along the minus strand of NC_056737.1, from coordinate 182,317,940 downwards.
TCTGTAAGTGTGTCACAAACATCAAGGCCCTTAGTTGGTACAAATTTAAAGCCTTTTTTGAACAGTTGAAAGTGTTCAAGTTTAATTTCTATCCCACTCAGGTTAAATATCTTGAAACCATTGTATGATAAAGTTATACCATCATCACTTATTATTATACTTTCCCCTTCTTTTTGGTCTTATGTTTGTTTGTGTCCTCTTCATCTCCTCCACCTGAGTGTATAATGTAGTCTAGGCCTACTTTAGGGTCTAATAGATTCAGTGTTTTTAATTCGTAAATTAAGTCAATAGCATTGTTACTTTCCTTTAGTTCACTTGTATTTCTGCCCTCCATTACTTCTATGTTCACTGGTCCCTCACTTAGGTTTTTGTCAAAGTTGTTTACCCTATTGATGTTCAGAGTTTCATGTATATTATTTTTACTTAATCCACCTTTAAATATGTATGCCTTGTTGTCCCTGTACTGTTTTAGGTCTCTAGTTAACTTCTTCTGTTTTCTTTTAAAAACATCCTCACATTTCTTATCCACACGTATAAACGAATATTCATAGACATCTTTATAAAATTCAAACAGTAAATCATTTCTAATTACTTTGTTTAACCTCTCAGCATCTCTTAATAAAATTTCTACCTTTCTTTTAGAAAATGTTATCATTAAAGACTTCATTTTAAATCCACACTCATCAAAAACTTCATTAAAGGCATTAACCATTTCCTTGTCATATAAAAAAACACCTGGGTATTTACAAACACGAAGTCCCTGTGGCACAATTCGCTTGTTTAAACATTCTTCAAGATATAAAATATCGAAATTCACATTTTTTATTCCAAATAATTTATTTTCTAAATCACTAATTCCTTCCTTTAAGGAAGCCATAGCTAAAAAACGATCATTGTGAACATTAATATTATCCCATTCAGCATTTTCATGAAATAAGTCTTTTTTGTTATTATATGAATGAATCCAGTCACTTAAGTTCACATACTGCAGAGTTTTGCTCTCTGTTAACTCATTACCATTAATAGGAGCGTTTGAAGTAGAAACAGTACCTGTATTTAAGTTAACGGTAGTCCGTTGTACATCCATGTTCAATCCTCCATTTCTACTGCTGGAAACTAAGATTTCTCCCGGAGTTTCACTGTTCCTGTTGCTAAAAACCGAGACTTCTCTCTTGGTTTCTCCATTCCTGGTGTTAGTACCCAAAAAAGCGACTTTCTTCCATAACCATCCTCCATAGATGTAATGAACTCACGTAATGACCAATTGCTGGCATTGGATCCACCTCCTCCTTTCTCTATCACAACCCTGAAAAGCACCATGCTACAGAACAAAGTTTTGGCAGGGCTTTAGTGATTCAATACAACAGTAGTTCAAAAGAAATAAAAAATATTGTGGAGAACAACTGGAAAATGCTGGAATTTAACCAAGTATACCTTGCAGTGTGTAGAGATTGTCCTAGTTTCTATGTGGGAAAATCTGAGAGGACATTAAGTAAATGTATATACGTACATACATACAGTATTAGGAAGAAGAATTCAAATAATGCATTATACAGACATCTTCATACAGAACCTGCTTATAAAGAGTTTATGTTTGGAATTTTAGAACATGTTTCAATGGACCTACTGGAGGAGACTGGGAAAACTGGTTGAGTGGCAGGAGACACACTGGTACTTAAAATGAAATGCAGCTAACTCCCCAGGTCTCAATGACCATATATCCATTAAACCATATTTGGTTAAAAAAGTAAAGAAGTTATAGTTCGGTTTCAGGTTTTACATGCATTGTACAATAAGATATGTTTACAAACTACATGAAATGGACAATGAAAAAAGAAATGTGTCTAATTATAATATACATTGTTGTAATGCAAAGGGAGGGTATGTCCTTTTAAATACTGTGTTCTCTTTAAACAGTTTAGTTTCTGTATACCTTGTGTCTTTAAAGAATTGGCACCTTTTTAGAGGGTAAAGGGTATTTAAATGGAAGCACTTTAATTGTTTTTTATTACTTGAAAAAGCCTTGCATTTGGGCAGGGTGAAAGCGCTTGTATATTATATTTTTATAATAAATTTATTCTCAGCCATCCTCAGTGTGCCTGGACCATTTGTTTTCAGTTTGGAACCCTACTTTCTTATTTAACTCTGATAATTCAGCAATAAGGACCCCCAGTTCACCCTATGGTTAGAAGCCTTAGACTGTGTGTGTGGGAGATTTCAAGTTATTACAAAATAGTCACCTGCTCTTTCCAGATGTATTCTGTGTACCATAAGGCCAAGTGAGTGTGTGTGTGTGTGTGTGTGTGTGTGTGTGTGTGTGTGTGTGTGTGTGTGTGTATGTGTGTGTGTGTGTGTGTGTGTGAGTGAGTGTGTCTATATCTTTATTCATTGTGGGATGTTCTGACAAGTAACTTTTCACTGAAGATTTTAAATTGTGATTTGTTTAACCACAGCTTGTTCGATTGTGTGAGTTGGTGGTACCTTTCAGTGGCTATTTTCTACTTTTTCCCACTGTAGTGTGACTGTGGAGTCGGTATATATAATTTAAGGGGTGGAGGGTGCACATGGGCTTGTCCTTCTTGAAAAAATAGATTTTTGAGTTGTGGGTTTTGATTTTGAAAAATGTAACTTGTTTTTAGACTGTTGCCTAAACATGGGGAGTGTGTGTGCATATGGGAAAAATTCATAGCTTGTACAGCAGAACACAACTAGACACAGCTGACTTACTGACTGCCAGTGTTATTTCATTGCCTTTCTGAGGTGTTCAATCAGGTATCGGCCTGTATTTCTGTTATGGTTCATCTGTGTGCTGTTTCTGCCTGCCGTCTTCTGGAACCTCTATTTTTTACCATCACTGCTTTCAGGATGTTTCTGAAAGGAACCTTTCACCTGAATGTCCACCAGGAGACACTTTCCTCCCTTTCTGCTATAACATTTGTGACCAAAAGGCTTATACTGCTGCCTTTTAAATCAGCCACTTCTGCTGTCTTAAAGTTCTTGTCGTGGTAAACCCTCTGGTACCCATCACTTTTGCCAACAGGATATTTGCACTCAAACTTTGCTATATAAAGAGCTTTACATGATATTCCATAAGGACAGAGAAGCACTCAAGGACAGCACTTCCTCCCAAACTGTAGACCCACAGCCATTCTTTCTTCCCAAGCCAAAGTTCTAGACAGATGCATTCGTCAGTTCTAAAATACTTTACTGAGAATAATCTTCTCCCGCAAACACAGCATGGCTTTTGCTCCAACCACAGTACTATGTGACTGGCCAGTTGAGTTTTATTAACACAGTAAACACAAGTAGAGCTACAGGAAACCTAATCTCCACATTTTATTGATATATCTTAAGGCTTTTGGCAAAGTCTGTAACCAAAGCTTGTAGAAAACCAAATCTCTTCCTTGGGTCTTGTAGGCTCATCATTCTGTTGTTTTCATCTCTCCCTATCAAATAGGGAAAAGGCTGCAAAGTGGCAGAATGACTTTTCTTCTTTTCTACATGTGTTAGTAGGAGTTCCCCAAAGATCTAAACAAGTCTCCTGTTATTTAGTCTGTATGCAAATTAACTTCACACTACTACAGAATATGGAACAGTAGATGACTCTGCTCTTGTCTGCATAGCCAAAAGTCTTTCAGTACTGCAGGAACCCGGGCAGCAGTTGTCCTCCTTCATTGAAATGTGGTTATATAACTCCCAACTCCTCTTAAACATCAAAAAATAAAGTTGTTATTGTTTGTAAGCAAATTTATTTTCACAATAACCTCAGTTGACAGTAACAAAATAGAACTGACAACAGATGCCGAATCAGTAGGAGTTACCATACATGACTAAATGAAATTTGACCATAAAATGCTAGCAGTAAAAAAAAAAAAAAAAAAAAAAATCCCAGAAACTGGACTTCATACATAGGGCAAAACCTTATCTCACTGACATAGCAAGGAAGAACATAATCACAATCTTCATACTACTATCACTTTATATGCCTCTCCTATGTGTACCAATCTGCAAGATTTTCTAAAACATTAACTATAATAATGTTATAAAGTTGTAAAATTTGCAGCAAGTCATCACTTCAAAGCTCACCACTACCTGACACTCCAAACAGTTTAACGTTTCAGAGCTACTGCACTGTCTACCTCTGTTTCAACTCCTTACTTCCTATAATCTTGTCTGTAAACCTGAAAACGGCCCTGCTTTATACACTATCATTCAGCACTATTCCCCAAATAAAGGCTTATGCTCAGAAGGTGATAAACTACTGCTTGTTATATCTAAATCCAGTGATACTGCAGGACACTCACAGGATTCAAACTACAACTCAGTACTATGGATCAATATTCCACTTCCACTGAAACAAATGTAGCCTTAAATCATTTAAATCTCATCCAAAGCTGTGTCTATCTTTGCTCCTGCCAATGCCCAGGTTAATCCTAATCAAATATTTTATATGAAATATCCTCAAAATAGTAATACTTGGCTAAATATTGTTACCACTAAAGTATCTCCAACTTCTCTACCTCATCCAAGTGTCTTATTTGCCATTATACAACGACCCCCCCATTAATATTCCAAAACGTGCTCTCTGATTGGTCAGCGTGCACGTTGTAAATCAGACTTATACTAATGGAAAAAGGTCCGGTTGCCCGGACTTTTTCCATTAGTATAAGTCTTTTTTTTACAGCAACGGAGAACGCAAGATCTCCGTTGCTTTTTAGAAACTGTCTGGCTATGTTAAAGGAGTTTAACATAGCGAGACAGCTTTAAAAAAAGTAATGGAGATTCTCCGTTGCTTTTTACTAAAAGTGTCTCGCTATGTTAAAGGAGTTTAACATAGCGAGACAGCTTTAAAAAAAGCAACGAAGATCTCTGTTAGCTTTAAAAAAAAAGTGTCTCGCTGTTAAACTCCTTTAACAGCGAGACAGTTTCTAAAAAGCAACGGAGATCTTGCTTTCTCCGTTGCTTCCACCCACAGCTTTGATGTACTGCGTAAGCATACACATACGCAGTACATCAGAACTGCCGCAGAATACCAGACAGCTGCGGAAGGACAGCACGGAGGCATTATACAATGCCATTATTTAAGAAAAATAAGTATTTTTTTTCTTAAATAATGTCATTGTATAATAGCAATAATCCACTTCTGGGTGTGGGTAATGCTGGATTTACCCACGGTTGTCTTTGTTTGGCCACTCGGGCTTTGCCCTCGTGACCAAACCACACCATCCGTGGGTAAATCCAGCATTACCCACACCCAGGCGTGGGTTATTTCTTAAATATTCTTCAGTACTCCGGGCTTGATCAGCCATGTTCTACAACGTTAGCATTCTGTCACCACCCAGTTTCCCTTCTTCACTTGTTTACTCATGTTTTCCTACATCTTTTGTTCATTGATACCTTTCATATCTCTCTCAGCCTGTAAAGTCTTGTTTTCTAATCTATATTCTGTAGTAACCCCCACTCCTTTCACCTACATTCTAGCTCCTGTCAAGGTGATACTGTTCTTTTCTTTCTTCTAGTATAGAAACAGCTACTTGGAAGATTCTTTTGAACCGTAACTGAAATGCAATCCTTATTGCTAGTTGTTAAACAGCTGTCAAAACTATGGAACATAAGAATGAACAAGTTTTCAGATTACTGTGTAGACACCACCAAAGTGTTCTTTTTTCTGTTTTTGTAATTCTCACATAGACTTTTTCATTTCTTGGATTTCTGATGATTTTATTTTGTTTGTCACTCAGCAAACAATATTGTTACTTTTCTATAGTAACACATCTTTCAGTATAGGCATTAGTTCTCGCTATTTAATTATGTTAGAATCTGTGAAATGTGCTGAAGCTTCCCTCATCAGCCTTGGCTGATAAGGGGTGTTATGCTCATTCAAACTATTATGGTAAACAGATTCAAATATGCCAGTCAGTCAGTCCATCCCACAGAATAAATGGAGAAGAATGCTGTACAGACTAAATATTTAAAGACACTAATAGTACTAAAGGTTTTAAAGAGTATGATCATCTCCTTGACTTGTGTATGCCAAGAAAACAGGATAAAGCAAGCCTAACATACTGTCACCAAAAGGCTTTCGAACCTGTTGTTTCAGGTACTCTGGCAAGACTCTAGCAGGAGAGATTACAGTGCACGTCACTAAGGTAGTTGCAACATTTGCATTTTTCTTTAGAAATGTGTTTGATCTAGCCATGCATTCTGGCCCTCCACTTCACAATATTTAAGATATTACGCAGTGAAGACTCTTATTTGGCTTAATTGCAGTTAAAGGGAAGGTCTGCAAGAGGGTAGTGAGACCAGCTATGTTATATGGGTTGGAGACAGTGGCATTGACAAAAAGGCAGGAGTCAGAGCTGGATGTGGCAGAGTTAAAGATGTTAAGATTTGCACTCAGTGTGACTAGGATGGATAGGATTAGGAATCAGTATATTAGAGGGTCAGCTCATGTTGGACAGTTTGGATACAAAGCAAGAGAGACGAGATTGCGTTGGTTTGGACATGTGCTGAGGAGGGATGATGGGTATATTCTGAAAAAGATGCTAAGGATGGAGCTGCCAGGTAAGAGGAAAAGAGGAAGGCCTAAGATAAGGTTTATGGACGTGGTGAGAGAGGACACGCAGGCGGTTGGTGTGACAGAGCAAGATGCAGAGGATAGGAAGAAATGGAAAGAGATGATCCGCTGTGGCGACCCCTAACGGGAAAAGCCGAAAGATGATGATGATGACTGAATGATTTCTGTGTGTGACCTTTTTATCTTTTTGAGTAATACAGAAACTGAATGGCCGAA